>NC_080046.1:800990-1400990 GCF_012489685.1 Lotus japonicus
GGTTAGAGAACATTAGCCATCTTGTTGTTCAGTTTAGGAATTGGGTTAGAGAGAGAAGTGGTTCTCTCTTAGGCTTGGAAGGGTGTTTGGTATCCCTTTCTCTTGTATCTCTCCCTAGTTTCCAATTGGGAATTAGGGTTTTCTATCAATAAAAATCAGGTTCTATCATTGGTATCAGAGCACGGATCTTGGTGCCTGAACTTCAAATCTACGCATGGAAGAGACAAAGAGCAAGCTGAGAATTTCAGAGGAAATTCCAATTTTGGGTGGAGATGAAGCTCTGGAATGGATACAGCGTTTGGAGGTTGTGCTGCGAGGAGTTTCAGAAGAAGAGAAGTTGCAGGCTTCAATGGAGGCTTTAAAAGGAAGAGCTCTTACCTGGTTTCAATGGTGGAAACGTTGTAATTCGAATCCATCATGGGAAGGGTTCAAGATTGCAGTGGTGAGGAGGTTTCAGCCATCAAAGATTCAGAATCCATTTGAGTTGCTTCTTTCTCTGAAGCAAGATGAAACGGTGGAAGATTATGTGAAAGATTTTGAGAAGTACGTGGGTGCTCTCAGAGAAATTGATCCAGAATTTGTGAAAGACACTTTCTTGAAGGGATTGAAGGAAGAAATCCGGATAGAGGTACAATCCTATGAATTTCATTCTCTTTCTGAGATTATTCAGAACACCATTTTCGTCGCACAAGAAAGGACAGGATCGGAGTTTGCATCAGAGGCAGAGGGAAACGAAACCTCTGAAGCAGAGGCGACGCCGGAGAATGTGAATCATGACACCACGGCGGTAGAAGTGATTCAGAAACAAGATCTTGCAACAGAGGGTGAATCGGAAACAAGGGCGGAGGAGAAAGAACGAGTTGCAACAAAAACAGAGCAAGAACGTGCGTTGAGCGACGAACGAGCATCGTCGACGGTGGCGATTGAGCGATTTTCGCTGAAGCTGACGCACCATGGTGGCTGGGATTTCATTGGTGAACCACCAAGTCTTGGTTTTCCGTTGATGGTGATGGGCTTGTTCCAATGGCTGCCACCGATACCATCTGATCACGCAGTCCGATTGCTGCATGAGGGAGGTTCATCGGAGTGGAGCAGAAGACTGGCGTCAAGGTTGTTGAACCCATATCCTTGTAGGCCGCCGGATGGAAATCTGCCACCGCCGGAACCGCCGGATTTATCGGTTGGCTGCGGTGAGGTTCTTCCGTTGCTGGTTGGTCATGCTGAGTGGGAAGGGAAAACGCACAGAAGGCTGGGATGGAGGAACACAGAGAGGGCAGGGGTCAAGGTTTGGACTTACAATCCTAATGGGCCAAGCCCAAATATCAGATTTGAGGAATTGGGCCATACTGATGATTGGGCCCAAATTAGTGGAGGAATAAATGGTTATTGTCACAATGAAGCTGGATACCAGATGACTTGGGCCAGGAAGTGCGTCTCTAATCAGCCAAGGCCTTGTGCGTTGGAATTAGGCTGGTGCAGGGACATCAATGCATCTATAAAGGCAAGGTTTAGTGAGACGAAGGTGGTGATGCTGGGAACTTTTATCAGAATTGTTTATGAGAAGGGAAAGAGGGACTTCAACCCATTTACAGTAGCATGGACTAGCCTGGAGATGGTGGTGGTGTTCCCATTTTTCATCAGATCCTTTTATGAGAATGGAACAAGGTATGCAAATATTTTTGTTGCAAGATTGCGCCAAGCACAAGTTCTTCCTGTATTATGCGATATTGTAGAAGAAGCATCTCTGGTAGTATTTAGCTTCCCAAGTTTCAATTGGGGCATTAAGAGCCAGCATCGAAGAGGGTCTAATTCCACCCATGAATTGTTTTCCCAATTACTGCTTGTTGCTAATAGCTTGGAGTTGTACCGAGTTCTAGACTTTACAAAGTATTCAGTTGTTGTTCCTCATACACTGGGATTCAGTATCTGGGATTTCATAGGCACTGAGAGCAATTGGTTGAGGTGGAAATTGGTTCAGATTAGGCATGAAATTGGTTCTGGACATGCAATTGGGGTGTATAATGCAATTTGGATTCATGATATGGCCATGGTAATGACAGTGGTTGAAGCTAGTTCTGTGTATAAACATGGGGTGAGGAATATCAGCTTGGAATTGCTAGTTTTTGAAGAATATCTTGGCTTGCTACTTCAAAGGTCCATTGACAACGGCAAAATCTATTTCAGCGATTCTGGGGTTTGGATCAACAAACCACACACGGCTTTATTTTTCCAAAAGGACCAAAGCTATAGGATAGAGTGGTATTCAGTTCCAGCATTTTTGCTTCACTGGCAGCTATGCGCTACGCCATGTCAACCTCATGCTTTTGTTGAATTAGATGCTGAATTTCAAAACTGGGGCTTCCTAGGTGCTGAGTTCCATATTCTGACTTGGAGGACAGGGGAGCTGCAACGTGGTTCAAGCACAACTTGGCTATTATGTTACATGCTATGGGATCCAGGTGGAATATGTGTAGTCACCATTGGTTCTTTGGCGTAGCTGTTCATTTAGATTGCTTGTATTTTTGTCCTTCACCTTGAGGACAAGGTGAATTTTCATGGGGGGAGTATTGATATGAACTCAAGGTTAGGGGTTAGTTAGTTAAGTGAGGGAGTTATCATATAATTAGATAGTTAGTTAAGAGGGTTAGTAAGGCTTGTTGCCTATAAATAAGAAAGGGTTAGAGAACATTAGCCATCTTGTTGTTCAGTTTAGGAATTGGGTTAGAGAGAGAAGTGGTTCTCTCTTAGGCTTGGAAGGGTGTTTGGTATCCCTTTCTCTTGTATCTCTCCCTAGTTTCCAATTGGGAATTAGGGTTTTCTATCAATAAAAATCAGGTTCTATCACAAATCCTCTGCACCTAATGGGTTACTCCCACCAAAAGTTAACATAGAGTGGCTTAGTAAGTGGTTGTTAGAATATCCAAAATCTAAAATCCAAAATACTAATTATATCATTATTCTATCATAAAATAAAATAGATTGGATCATCTCTTACAACTTTCTTTTTTCATATGACCAACTATGTAATGCTTTGTTTCCTTATTTAATTATGATTCGGAGTCTAGTATTCATATTAATAGAGATGTGTTTTATCTTCCGCAATATATTCAATACACCATTATCAATATAATTTTATTATTCTAGTGTCTTCTTTTCCTCATTTTAGAACTAAATGGCTAAAACCCTATGATTTTAGTATGCTACCAGAGCACTACTATCCTTCATGATCCATCCCCTCACTCTTCCATTGTCAAGTTCAATAACGTCTGGAACATTATTGATAGAAAACTCAGTAATGAAACGGCCCTAGATGATAGCAAGGATGTGGGCCTAGATGTGAACAATCAGAAGCCCAAGGTTTGGAGAGTTTACAAGAGGAAGCGTGGGAAGGTTCTACAAGAGGCTGAGCTGGCAGATATTTGAGGAGGGGAATATTAAGTTTGTTAGGATATAAGAGGGAGAGTAGAATGAGGAATCATCATGATAGATCATTATTTTTCTGTTATAGAGAGAGAAGAGAAATAGGCTCACACTAGTGAGAGGGAAGCCGTTAGTGCTTTTGGGGTTGATAATATCCATTATCAACACTTTCTTTATTCTCTGTTACCTTGTATTTCCTTTTTCAATCAATACAATTGCAGACTGTTTCTTTCTTTATCTCTAAGTTTACTCTGGTTGATTCATCTAACCCATCAATTATTGTAATAATGCCATCATTTACATGATTATTTTCTTCCTTCTGATTAACTCCCTATTGTCCTGTTTTCCTTCAGGCACCTTCTCAGTTCATCTTTGATAGTGGACTTTACTGGCACCACCACCGTCATCCTTTATCGATAGTACAAAGTGTTAGTCCCAAATGTAGTGACGCCCCAAGGATTTTCCAGATGCAATAATATAGACTATAAAACCCAAGAATGCTTCTCTTGGCATGGGGCTTCCCTGAAAAACCTTATGTACTCAGTTAGGTGCAGAGTACTCCTATGACTCATTCAAATATTTTCTAAAGAAAACCTACATTTTACTCAAGCATCAAAACCCAGATAAGAGTTTACTTGGAAGGTCTATATATAGGCTCTATGGCCAAATATACCCAATAAAGCTAAACATCAAAGTAATGGTTAGAAATAATGTAAATACAGTGCTTAGGAGTTAATTTTGTGCTGTACATTTTTATGTAAATATGGTAATGTGGGTAACTATTTATCGTTTTATTTGACACCTATTACATATAAGAATTCTCATTTGTGTAACAGATACTGATTTAGTCAATGCCTTCTAATTTTCTCTTAGTATTGGTTTCCTTTTTCCTTATATATCATGATTTGTATCGTTATTTAATTAGGATTAGGAGTTTAGTACTGAGATAGGGATTGTTTCTTTTTCCAACATCATTAAATACAGCAATATCAATATTATTTTATTCTCTCATTGTCTTATTTCCATACCTAAAAGGCTAAACCCGTACAATTTCAACAGTGGTTTCAATATGTAACACGAAAAATAGGCAGAATACATAAAAGTATAAAACCGTTTGCACAGATGTAAATCAACCAAAAGTCAGAAGCTCCTTTCGATTGACTAGTTTGTCTGTTGGAAGTACAATGAATGGTCCAATTATTGATTAGTTTTCATAATATCATCCAATAGGCTTGGGAAAAGGATGAATAAGAATCAGCATCTTAAATGACTGTGTTAATTAATAACAGAAAAAGACGCATTAAAGAGTCAGGCCACCTCAGCAGTGGAATAAAAATTCTTTTTCCGGGCAACATGCCTCCCCCAACCCACAACCCGGGTAGAAGAAAAATATTTCTTATTTTCTTGGGACTAGTCTGAGACTGACTCGTAAATTATTAGAGATAAGCATAAGAGTTAGCGTCATATTGTTGAAGAGTTCACAAAAGATGGGAAAATTCTAGAAAAAATGAAATGGATAGAACTAGAAAAACAAACCTTTACACATGAAGAACACATAAAATAGCTAATATCACAACTTCACCCTTTAAACAAATAAAAAAGGAAAAGGAATGCTAGAAAAATACTGTTTTCAACAAAAATGAGGTCAAATTCATGCAAAATCTACTAAATCGTGTGGGTCCTTTCCACTCCTAATTTGCTGGAACCTGGAAGTCACTCACTCTATTTGGTGGGACCAACATGAACTTCACCCATTATAAAAAATTTATTATAAGTGTTTAAAAAAGTGTGTAGTTGGTCTTCCCCTGTAAGGAATGAACCCGTAACTCACATGGGTTTCACTCAAGTTAGGCAGGTGGGGTAAGTGTTAATCATTGTACTCTTTATTTAGAAAAGAAAAAGGCTAACAAGTAACAACACACTCTTTTGAACACTCTTCAACACACCTTTTATAATTGGTTCACATTCCATAAACTAAACACATTATTTAAAATGTGATCAATTCAGGAGGCAAAAGTATGTTGACATTTTAAAAAATACAAATAGTAGAGTATGCTCAAAAGTGTGTGTACATACCTAGCACTCCTCCATAGGTAATATTAAAGAGCAACTACAAGATTGATAAGAACAAAATGCACCATACCTCGAGAAATGCACATGATCTATTGCTGCCCTCAGTCTCAAAGTGGTAAGCCTTCAAAGATCCAAATGCACCAGCAATCTCAACAAGCTAGAGAAAGAAACATAGAACATAAAAACAAGTCTTAGTCACTGGATGGTAAAGTATACACGTCTGGTTACTATAAAGGTGAAAGGACCAAAAAACATTAACAGGACATATAAGGTTATATTTTTAAAATAAGAGGAGGGGTTTCTCATTTTATTAATAATTACCATATCTGAAGATAGATGTTTTGAAAGCCCACCAATGAAGATCTGCCACAATATAAAAGATACAATCAATAGATGAAGTTAATTGACCAAAACTTATAGCTCAAAGCACAAGTTACTACAATTAGCAAAGATAATTAAACCAAAGAGTATCAACCATGAGCAGAAAAATTCAGCCATATGGATGGAAGTCCTTATCAAAAGGTCTAAAATCAGAATACACTTAAAGCTATGAAGTCAAGAAACAATAAATAAAAAATCAACAAGGTTACTTCATGAGAAAGGTCCAAGTTCCACATTCAGCTTGACACTTACACGTAGCAAAATATCAACTTTAAATTGTTTTGCAAGCATACCTTGTTAGGTGAATCAATTACAACATCACTAATTCTGACAGAATCCTCCACTGATCCTTCAGGTTCAACAGTCTGCATGAAAATAGCAATTGTCTGAAAACCTGCTACATGGATGATAATCACAATATACCTTTGTTAGGGCAGAATAAAGAAGAGGCAAAGTTATTAGCATTAGTTTGTGTAGTTAGTAAAAGGGGATATCAGATAGTTAAATATGGCAAATAAGGACTGAAAGATTCATTCAGAGAATTAGATATTTTGTGTAAGGGTAAGCCCTTTGTGAAGGGGAAACCCTTGGAGGACAACTCTCCATTTATGTTCAGATTTCATTTCCATGATGATAAAAAACTAACAGAGAAGAAAAATAGAAACTGAACGCAAATACCGAGTATTATTCATTCACACTGACTACAAGAGAGAAGCTATATTTATAGCATGTGAAAGCTTCAGCTAGAAGCTTCGGGCTGGTTTAACTAACTGTCAGCCCCCAATTAGTGCTCAATGATAGAGATGGCCTGAAGATGAGATTATGTAGAGGAGATCAAGGAAAAGTTAAGCAGTGGAAGCCATGGAGGATTCAGGTTATATGGTGTCTGGTCGTGCCCCCAACACAACTAGAGCCGCTGATTGTCATTCACATGAGGAAGCTAGTCATGGTCGTTAAACACTAGTTTTAACTCCTAAAACTATACGAGTATACGATCCTAGGTGACAAAATCGAG
This sequence comes from Lotus japonicus, assembly GCF_012489685.1. NCBI lineage: Eukaryota > Viridiplantae > Streptophyta > Magnoliopsida > Fabales > Fabaceae > Lotus > Lotus japonicus. The sequence continues at coordinate 807,880 of NC_080046.1, forward strand.
TTAAATCGCATGCAAACTCGTTTTCTATTAAAATCTGGTGAACTCAAGTAAACTCGGGTAAACTCGCAAGTTCACTACCAAGTTCACAAGTTCAGCAAGAAAGGGTGGGCTTGTTTGTTTAGAGTTTTTGAAAACTGTTTTCTGTTTTTAAAAACTATAAAATTTAAAACTTGGTTGTCACAACATGCTTTCAAAAACGGATTTTGAAAACAGTCCTTGTTTTAAGTTTTTAAAACTAAAATATCAGAACAGCTCAAAGATGTTTCTGTTTTTAGTTTTCAAATTACAATTTTTTATGTTGGAACTTGGAAAACATCTCATTCAGACAATTTTTTTCTTCTTTTTTTTGAAAAACTATTTTCAAAAAATGATTCTAAAAACTGTTTTTAAATACAGAAAACTAAAACTGTAATCAAACAAGCCACGGTCTTTGCAGTTTCACTTTTATTCTTTACAAACCCCCCTCTCCAGTGTCCCTCGTCCTCCTTTCCTCTTATATTCCTTTGTTTGTTGCGCACAAGAGTTAGTTGCTGCAACTGTCTATAAATCCCTAAAAGGTTGGCCTTAGACTCTGTACCGTGTAAAGAGAGAAACAGTAGGAAAGAATGATAGAAGGGTAAACTGTAACGGGATGATCTGCTAGGTATAGTCTCCCTAATATATATTACTGGGTTAAGAATGAAGTACAATGCAGTACAAAATACATATGGGCCAAACCAATATACTCTCAATAAACTAACTCTTATGTACAAAATACATATGGGCCAAGCCAATATACATAAACCCTTATAATAACTATTAACAGTTGATTAGTGGGAATTTCAATTACAAAAAAAGGGGAAATTTGGAATTATGGATAGAAAGATTCATTCAGAGAATTAGTTTGTGTGAAAGGGGGAACCCCTTTGTGAAGGGGGAACCCCTTTGGAGAAGAATTCTCTCCTTTTATGTTCAGATGTCATTTAGTAATAAAGGTTCATTCTTGTTCGTTCTACCGTTCATTCAACCTTCTTTCAATTTTACTTTGGGGTTCATAAAAACCTAAGAATTCCAAAGCTTACAGATGACATTAGTTTGAAATAACTGAGTTATAGAATAAAAATGTCAAAGAGATCAGTTGGCATTAACCTTGCTTTTATAGATCATGTGAGAAACAAATGCAAGAAGGCAAACAAACATGTAAAAAGAAAAACAAAAAAGATTAGCCACAAATACAAAATCCTTTCAACATCATCTTACTGAAATCAGAAATGTGTAACCACCACCTATGTAAGCACTATATTATACATTCAAGAAGCTGCACATGAAAAATGGATTCTTTTTCCGAGAACAGACTCCTCCTGAGAGGTCCTCAGATATCAGAAACTGGTGGAGAAAAATATGTTTCTCTATTGTTTCCATGTGACTAAGGAAAAGGGAAAGAGTTCATGAATTCAAGATAATTATGTACCACCTCAAGTAATCGTATTTCATCAAAGTGTTACCATAAATCAAATCTCTTTAATATCATAAGCAGTCACATAACATAGTACAAAATAACATAGCAATAGCATAAAAGAAAAATAAAGAATGTTTCAAACATTGTATACTTTATTTTGTCTAAGGTAGTCCAGATGTGACCTGCATAGCATCAAAGTGACATCATAAAGAACCAGGGATTTAAGACAAAAAACTGAGTCCTCTATAAAACTTAACCAAAAGGATCTCATTTTTTTGTCATAAAATTATATGGCAACTCCCTGCAAGAGACTTGCTTCTGCTGTAAAATCAAGTGCTCTTGTTATCATAAAAAAGCACATAATCACTATCAGACTAGATCAACCTTCAGAGATTAGATTACACATGTCTATACAGCCTCACAAAGGATGCCATATAAGGATGAAAAACCAGAGGACAGTTTCTGACACTATCATTCCGCAAAACACGTTCAATTAATATGTTAAAATCGACTACTATGAAAAAACAACCACTTAGATGAATATTTTGAACATACTAATATGTTAAAATCGACTACTCCAAATTAAGCAAATTTCTTTCTTTAAGCAATGTCTGTGCTGTATGCTAAGTTACCAATACCCAGGCACAAATTTTTTATGTGAGAGGGAAGAATATATTGAGCCAAGAATGGTGAGTACACCTCACCCCTTTTTAGTAAGACGAACCTCATCTAAGTTTATTAAGAATGACACATTGTCAACATTCACATAGTCCAAATGTTCAAGCCTGAGGATATTGGACATAAGTTAAATTAGAATCCCAAGGAAAAGAAAAAAAAGCAGACATAGGAACCATGAGTGACAAAAGAAACTCAGAAATAACTTCCCATAGCACTTACATGCTGAACTCGATATAACAAACAAAGCATGAGATCATAAATAGCATTGTCACAGCAGCCTAGAACAATAACCCTGAAACATTGCCCAGCTAAATCCTGGTAACGCATCAAACTTGTCAACACACTCGAAAGTCTTCTTAATTAGGAGTCAGCTTCATCACCATCCAGAATGTGTATTACGATATACACCATATAAACATCCTATTTAAAAGATTCCAATACTATGGTCAGAAAATATCACATAAAATGGAACAAACAGATCACTCCATGTGAATTATAAATCTCTTGAAGCTACTACAGAAGCTGTTATAGACTTTGCTTATGAACAATGTGAATTTATTTTCCAAATGTCCAAGAAACCAACAGATGAACTAAGAACACTGGTCGTTTCCCATAAAGATCCGGTCTGAGCCATTGAGTGCAATTGGCCTGCTGAAGGTTATGAGGATCAGCAGTTACACTCCTAAATATCAGATCATGTTTGGAAGGTCTCAATCCATAATGGGACTTGTATTTGAACTAGGTGGGAACTGATTAGTACACAACCTTCACAGAAGATTTATACTTTGAAAGTTATAAATATTAAAATATAACTCAAATCAGAAAAGTAGAGCCTTCTCTAAGAAATCGGCACCATTAATACAGTCCTTCAAAACAATTTTGACAGATTAAACTGCATTTTGGCAACCAGGACGAAATTAATTCAGGAGTTTTAAATACAAGATAGATCTAAGGATCTAAGTAGTATGACAACATAACATCCAATGATTCAATGGTCAGACAAGTCAGAATGCGCACAAAAAATTGATATACCCCTAATACTAAGGCCTGTGCAACAAGGTAGCACTTAGGAAGAAAAGAATGAGCGCATCTGTTTAACGAGTATAATAGAATGTCCCGATGAGAATGAAAAATGATGAGAGGAGGGGATTCGATTTGGGGGAGTGAGATAAATGTGAACAGCATGGAGATGAGTAAAGCAAAAAATTGTGTGATGGTTTAGGGGCTCTCTGAAAAAGGAGGTGGGCAGACCCTCAAAAATCTGTGTTTCTATATTTATTGTTTTCAGTGAAATCATGAGGGAGATTCTCATTCTCTAATCTCTCTCATTCTCTAATCTCCAATGCTCCATTGTATGAACTCGGGAGCTATTTCTTATCAGTATTAAGTAAAAATCAGTTCCTATCAATATTTATAAGACAGTTAGAACTTAGAAGTTACAAAACATCAGACCCATTTGCTAGTCTTGCATAATCCAATTTGCTAGTCTTGGAATCTTTTTGTCAAGAGGTAAAGTAATTACGTTGTATAATGACGCCTTAATATTTCTTGAGAAGGTCATTATCAATTTATCATAAGGAAAATGTAACAGAAAGTTGTCTTCAAAATGTGAATACATAAATCATGATTCTCAACTTAGATCTTTAGTCACCTAGCCCAATTTTAATTTCACTTGACCTGCACAAGCGCATGTGTATAACTATATAGTGTTGTACTCTGGCATCCTATATTTTGGACATTGTTTGAGTCTATCTATCAGTATTTGTGTCATGTCTGATGTCCATATCTGTGTGTGAGCTTCATAGATATAAAGCTTATTTTTCATCATCCTATGGAAGAACTACCAGGTATCTGTATTAATGAAGTCAACCAGTGTAACTGTGTAAGATAAACATGTAACTGTATTAATGAAGTCAACCAGTGTAACTGTGTCAGATAAACATAAGAAATTAAGCCAAATGGACAGGGCTGAATATATTTCATTTCCCTTTTTTATAGGAAAATTTTCTTCAGATTAACAATAACCAGATGAGTCCATAAGTGCATGTTAAAGGATTAATTATATATTTCAAACAAAAGCTAGATTGACCATGCCATAAATTTAAAAACCTACAGATATAATAAAAAACATAGAAGAATGCACAAGCATAATAAATGGAATTCAGCAATTTCAAATTAAAACATCACTATCATCACAACATCAGTAAGGAAACCAATTTCAAAAAAAAAATGGAAAAAGATTATTCCAAGAGGCAGGCAGGTACGGATAAGCAAAATAAATGGTACAACAATTTTCATCTCAAATATTTTTATAAAGAGTTGCAAAGTATTTTGAGTAAATCAATTAATTTAAGTAGATGAAATGCTAGAATGTAATACAAAACAAAACAAAAACTGAATTCAAGAAGAGGAAAATATCAAACACTAATTATAGCTATTATATTAACAGATATATGATAAAGATAGAAGAATGAAGGGATGGATAAGATTTTCATTCTTACTGCAACATCAACGTAGTCTTTAGGGCGTCTAATTTTCACAACAGAGCCACACAGTACACTGCCATCAAAAGAAAGAGCAGCTGATGCATCCTCAGCTGTAAGGAATTCCACAATTGCTTGACCTCTATCTTTATGCAACTGCATTGAATACATGAAACAAACAACTCAAACCCATTGCATCATAGGGGTAAAAACTAAATTTTCACATTTTGCGCTACAAACTCACAGTGCAGCTGATACACGGTTGAGCTTGTTGGATATGATGTACACCAACAGATAGCAAGACATTATTGAAGCCATCCATTACAGCTTTCTCAGAGGCTGAAGCTGGTAGATTCTCAAGATAAAGCCTTCTCATAGGCCGGGTAGCTTGCGTCAGTTGGACAGAATCGATGTTGGCCTTCTTCCCAGTTGATATATCATTCAAAAAAGACATTGGCAGTTTTACATTAGATAGATTCAGAGAAGAAGCTGAAGCCACATCATGCACATTGGATAACACAACAGAAGAAACAAAGGCTGGAGAAGGATTATTTGTCTGTAGAGGGGGAAGATCCCATCCAGCCCGCTTCTTCTCAATAGAATGCTTAGATGGGGAAGGAGTCCTAACAGCGGCTTCACTTTTCCTCTTCCTTGGTGAATAGCCACCGAGTCCACTAGTAGAGCTGTCATGTCGATGATGGAGACCACTTGAGCCATTAGTTGATACTCTATTTCTACCGACATCAGAATGTTTTTTTCTAGAACCATCTTTCAGAGAAGGCGTAGACATCTCTTTATGCTCTCCATCATGATAAGTATTTCTGTGTGGCTTCGGTGAAAATGAGCGGGACCTTCTTCTGTCCGCACGCTCCTGACTTCTAGACCGTTTCCGCTTCGCAGTTGATTCTTCATAATGCGACTTCACCTTTTCCCCCCTGTCCTTCTTCTCATAAATGTGTGGGTTGTGATGTTTTGCAATATCTTGTTTCCTTTTTGCACTCCTTTCCTGAGTTTCGTCATCTCCATTTCGAAACTTTCTTTTGATTTCTCTTTCATATCTTGCTCTACCCTCTACATGCTTATCATTCCTCTGCTGAGTTTCATCATCTCCATTTCTATACTTTCTTTTTATTTCTCTTTCATATTTTGCTCTACCCTCTACATGCTTATCCTTATCTGAATCTCTACGGTGCTTCTTTTCAGGTACTTCTTCGGTATCATTGCTTAACCGCTTTTCCACTTTCCGCCTATAATGTCTATCTTTTTCATGCTTCCTTCCGGTATAATACTCATTAGGATTATCACCCTCTCCAACGTGGTTCTTTTCCTTTATTTTCCTTTCAGATTTTGGTCTATCTATTTCTGGATTACTATCTTTATTAACTGAATCTCTTGAATGCTTATTTCCAGCTTTATACTCAGAATTATCACTAATTCGCTCATTCTTTCTCCGACCACAAATCTCTTTTCCAGTATTTTCCCTAGTTATCCTGGCTCTATTATTTAATCCAGCACTTGATTTGGTCTCAAAGATATTTTTTTCTCTGTCTCTCCTTTCAGTTATATCCTCTTCCTTTATACAGCCGCTCTCAACCTTCTTTCTAGAACCCACTTTAACTGGTGCCTCCATAGTATCTCTCTCCATACCAAAGGATGAACTTTCATCACGCTTGGTGATTTTTGGAGACTCAAAATGATCAGCAATTTTCTCTGAAGATCCTTCAGGTGATATATTGCATGCTTCCCCAGCATGGTCTTTTACATTTTCAACCAATTTTTTGTTTCTTCTTCTAAGCATAATCTCCTCAAAACTAATTGGCCTTGTACGAGCTGCACTCTGTTCGTCATAATTATTCACAGAAAGCCAATTACTTTTTCCATGCTTCTCCTTCAAATCATCAGATCTACTCATCTTGTATGATGTAGAAAAATCAAAGAAGTAATTGAACACCTTCGTGATAAGAGATTAAAGAGAGCATCGATGAACAATGAACCAAGATAGGTTATACCATATCCTGAGAGGAAAAAACATAAAAAGTAAAAACAATGAACCACATATATGTTTATATTGCAACAATTCATATAAAATAACTGCAAGGTACAAGCATTAATAAGTTCATTAATTTCTTCTAAGTGTATCATGAAGAAAATATTAACTAAAAAATGACTACAATATAATATATACACTTGTTCCTCATATGGCTCCATTCTCTAGAAAGTGGTACATATAGTCAGGTTTACTTCCACTTCCACATAAACAGAAGTCATGTTATTCAAAGGCTTCATTCTATAACAGTATAACAAGAATAGTAATGGTGGACAAGTTAGATCCCCGAGGTCCGAGGAGGTCACAAGATCGAAGCGGTAAAGTCGTTGGGAGGACCACCAACGTATCCCGAACACATTAAAAAGAATAATATATGCTGGTGTGAGTGTCTTTCTCTTGTTTAACCACTTTAAAACCAATCTCTTGCGTTATTCAGTCACCTCAAGCTACATACAATATTCAGAAAGCACATCATGCAGGTATATTTCCCAGTTGGAAATTGCAACTACATGATCTTAACATGATAAACTCAAATTGCATTAACTAACCTAAGGTTTATGCTTCCCTCTAAAACCCGCGATACCATACAAACCCGATACCCTAAATCAAAGGAAGCCAAAACCTAAAATTCCAAAACGAAAATTGCCACCAACAACAGAGACGAAGAGAGAGAAGAGAAGAGAAGAGAAGAGAGTGAACCTGAAGAGTGAGGTTTGGGACGATAGTAGCGGCAGTGAACAAAGCGAGAATGAAATGACCTCAACGTTGAGCCTGCAATGTGTGTGCCTGATCTTATATTTTTAAAATGTCCACAGTGCCCTTCTCTCACTTCTCCTTTTATATTTCAACGAAATAAAATATTTAAATAAAATGTTTTTTATGACTACTTGATTACAAAAACAAAAACTTAAAATATAAAAATTGAAAAGACTGAAATTATATTTCGTATTTTTAAAATTATTTCAAAAATAGTAATTAAATAAAGCCATATTATCCAGGGGAAAAATATATTGATTTGACTTTTCTCTTGGTATTTCTTGTTGTTGCCTCTCTCGTTCGAAGCTGCTAAGGATCATGAGCCCCTAGCCCCCTCAAGGCGGTGGCAGTAGCCGATTTGGGCAGTGGCGGCTCGAGGTCAGCCCCAAGATCCATTCACTCTTCGTGCTCTGGTCTGTTGTACCTTGCTTACTCTGTTGCGATTTGAGGTTCTCCTGCTCGACGACGCTACTTTTTCCCGGCGGCGAGGCTTCAGTTGTCCTTATCAAGTAAAAACTGAAACATAATATTATTATTTAAAAAATCAAAGCAATTCATATCAAGTAAGTTTTTCTCTTTTAATTTTTAATTTAAAAATTATTTAAAAAACAATAGTTATCAGACATAATGAATGAGCCATCATGGGAAAATGGAAATAGAAGCATCAGTGGGGCTTGGGAGATTGGAAAGAATGCAAAACTCCATAATGAAGAGAGGAATGAGAAATGAAGAGAGGAATTTAGAAGGAGAACTATTTATGTCATGTCAGATTTTTGGGGCTTAAGGCCAAACCTGAGTGCCACATAGGATATCAAGCTCCTTCGAATGTTCCCTGAATTTATATATTATGGATTAGCAACACCAAAAGGGTCGTGCAAATTGTAAGTAGCAATAGAAATCCTTCATGTTCAACATTTTTTTCAAAGAAATAATGATAGAATAAAGATATATGATGTTGGTTCAATTTAACTACAACCTGGTAAATGTTTCGAAATCGGTTGAGTGTAAAATAAACAAATTTCTATCTCAATTCATGAGAAGAGTTCCAAAAATCTAAAAGAACTTCACGTCTGTTAATACTAGAACCAACGGGTATCGAAGCATAGCCATATTCATTGAGCAAAGACACTCACTATTGTTTGCTTAAAGAATAAAAGGCCGTGAAATAATTGCTGTGAAGCAAAATGTTGTTTTGCCATTATTTGGTATTTTGGTTTTGGTATTAGGCTATTAGCAGCACCTATTACGTCAAGTAAAACCTGACCATTGGTCCTCCAACAAATTTGACGATTTTTATTCATCTTTGGTGATAAAACCATGGAAATTAGAAATAGCGTTCGTAGTAACTGATTTTTACTAGGCAAGTGGCAAAACCAAAAAGGCCGAGCAAATTGTAAGTAGCAATAGACATGCTTCATGTTCAACATTCTTTTCATAGGAATAATGACAAGGAATAAAAATATATAATATATGATATTGGTTCAATTTAACTACAAACCTAGTAAATGTTTCGATACCAAGTGCAAAATGCATGAACTTTCATGTCAATTCATAGGAGTTTCAGAAATCTAAAAGGACTTTGCGTCCGTCTACACTGAAACTAACATATATCCAAGCATATTCATTGACCACAAGAACTTCAAACTAATTTATTTTAGGCATGCAAACAAAAGCTCAGGCTCCATTCCCTTCCAATTGCTCCTTCACTTCCTTGTTTTATCATTGTATCTTTCGTGACGTCTTTCTGGTTGTTTGTTTCTGTCCAACCTTTTCTGTCTTTCAGGTGGCCTCTGTACGATCGCTCCATTCACAAACAGTTCACCTGCACCAACAACACAAATTTTAAATTAAAAGAGTGAAAATACATTAGAGTGAGAATGAGTTGTTGTGATCATAATAAAACGTTATCATTTATCTATCAGATTATTATGATATTCCCATTTGTATTGGTATAAAAGATTCAAAAATTACAAGTAGCAAAATACAACAATAATATCCGAAGTGGCTGTCATTATCCACAGCCGAATGCAAGTCCCTAGAATTATTAACTGATAATGAAAATGAGCTAGAAAAAACCAGTAAAATTAAATATCTATAGTACGGGAAAATAAAATATGAATGACCTCAACAGTGAGAGCATAATTTTGAATGGAGAAAGTTTCAACTTGTACAAAGAAATATTGGACCTCTGATCTATCAAACAGGAAAAAAGGAACTAGAGAACTAACTAATGAAGGATCAATTGTAAGGGGATACTATCAGGTTTAATGTATCAACTCCAATGATTCAGCAATATCATGTTGATAGGTATTATACAAGAATTAAGGAAAGGAGAGTAGAAAGAATGGTTTTCTGTTATGAACTAGTAGAGAAGTACAAGTATACTCTGGACATTCGAGAGGCTAGAACTCTCCACTAACCAGAATGATTCTAATTGAATACCCTTCTAACAACTGTAACTTCCCTTTATAAGTAAGTCAGTTACAGCTCCTAACTGCCTTACAATGTAACAACTAGCTGAGACTCTCATGCAAGCCTTACACCCAGTACCCCACCCATTAACAGCTCTCTTATTCTTCCTTTGACATACATGTTTAATACGAGGTGTAAACACAACTATATCACATGATTGGTGAAGCATCAGAACCAGATAGGAGAGAAACTCTATTATGTACATTAACATTCAAAGCTAGAAATTACCTGGAACGACTATTAGCCATGCCAAGAAGGACTAGGATAAAAGGCAGAATTTTCTCTATAAAACAAGTACAGCCACAATTTAAACAGGCTTTAAACTTTTCATGGGTAATGGGATAGCTTTCCGGAGATACTGATATGGATTTCGTGCTAAAATGTATGTAGCAGACTGCAACTTTCTAATTCATAACATGCACCTCCATATAGTTTAACCTTACAAAGGCTATATATAAAGGTTGACAATAGATAAATGTTTCATCTCCAAGAAATATATGAAGCACAGAACAGTTAAAGAGAGACATTTGATTTAAGTCCATACTAGTAAGACAGTCTAGCTTGTTGAAGATGGATTGTCATTTTTTAAGAGAACAAATTAAATTGAAACAACAAACCTCATTCGACATTCCACTATGTCGGGTAGCAGCTAGCACTCAAACTCTCAGCTTAACCATGCCTCTCACACTAGTTTTCCTAACCAATATGGATAGGACACTTACACTCTGCTTGGTAGCAGGTAGTTTGTAAAGAGATAGTGAAGATGGAGATTGGGAAGAGAGAAGGAACCTACCTTCATTTGGTTCAACCTTATGCATAGAAGAGAGATGGTGTCAGGTCCCACGAACTTTTTCACCTCTCTTCAAAATACGAAGACATTGGATGTCGACTGTGTTGAATTTTTTGGTTTCCTTATATACCCCTATGGTAGTTATTAAGAGCAGCAATGGGAATTGCATATATGGATCAAAAAGTCTTTAAATAAAAATTAATTTTTTTCTTTATTCATTTTCTATTATCACCTTATTCTTTCTCTTCTCTTTCTATGATACCAAACAACTTATAAATCAACCCTATTTCTCACACCTTCTCTCTACTCATCTTCTCTCTTCTCTATCTCTCACTTCTCTACCAAACCTGTTAGAGAGTTAGCGGTTAACCTTTCCTTTTTTTGTATTTCCAGGAGAATCCCAACTTGAAACTTAGAAAAGTAAATTATAAATTATATATCACCAAAAACCAATCCCATTATTCAAGTGTTGCAAGAAAAACCGTCTCTGTACAAACATGAAATATGAAAAAGAGAGAGAAATGGAAGTTCAAAGACAGATCCATAGACCCTCACCACCATAGTCTTTGTATTCAGGATCAACATATGAATCTGGGAGAACAAACATAATTCCAGCCTTCCCTATTCACATGGAAAAAGAAAGATCAAACACAATTGCAACAAATAGAATTACTAAGGTATACAGCACTTCCATCACAAACCATCCAGCTTATCAGATGTCTCCTCATCAATCTCGCATCCAAATCCAAGGTACTTCTCACAGGAAATACTGTAAATCCTCTTCTTAGCTTCCTCTTCACTGAAAACCAAGAAGAAAATGTGACTTAGACAACACCAACACCAACAAACCAATAGAATTGAAAACATCCAATAAAGAAACAATTGAAAATTGTCAATCTCCCAGCGACACCCAACACACTTTTTAAAAATGAAGTAAATATTCAATGCTCACAACAATATATATATATATATATATATATATAAAAAAAATAATACCCAACAACTTAGGGTTTTGCATACCTTGAAAAGTCATAATCACTGTCATAAAATGAAGAACAAGAATAAGGGAATGAGATCTAACCTGCCAACAACTTTAGCGAGGGTTTTAATGTAGCAATCGATCATTTGTTTTTTGGTAGCACCCTCTCCACCGGGCTTGTCCATGATGATGAGCCAATGGTTGTAGTCGCAACCTGGAAACAGCGGCGGCATCTCCGCCGCTGGCTTCTCGCTGATGCTCGACGGGCTTCCCGTAGTCAGCTCCGAGTTGAACCGGACATCAGTGAAGCGGGAGGCGGGGAACGGAGGTGCCGAAGGGAGGCGGCGGGCGAGGATCATGGCCGAGGAGGATGATGAGAGGAGGCGGCGGGAAGGAAGGTTGAGTGCGAGGCGGAGGGAGGAGCGAGAGAGCGCTCTTGCCATAGCTACGACCATGGTGGTTTGGTGTGTTTCAAGTGGAAACAATGAGGGTTTTTGCGTTTAGGAGACACAGTTTTGAAGAAATGAGTTTTAATTAGGGGTGCACATGGGTTGGGTTGGATGGATTTTGGTCAAAATAAAATCCGAACCGATCAAAATTGGCTGGGTTGGGTTGGGTTGGATTTCACGAATTTCGTCTTCGGACCCGATCCGAACCAACCCGACGAAGTTTGGATTGGGTTGGATGGATTTATTGGGTCACTATATTAAAATAATAATATATCTGAAATATTAAAAATTGTTGCAAAAATTATTATAAATTCAGAAAAAGTTATAAAAAGTATTATATATGTTATAATACTAAATAGCATGAAAAAGACACAAAAAATTATAGAAATAATACCACATAAATGACATATACTCTCCCCCGCCCACATGCAAAGCGCCGGACACAGAGGCGCTTCAAATTTGGGCTATGGTGCTGTAGATCTGGGCTAAAAAGAAAAGAAAGGAAGAGGTTGACATGTCTTCTGCCGGCGGCGGTGAGATCTGGTTCGTTCCCTAAATGAAATCTTCATCAAGCCCTAAGGTCTTCCTAGAAGCACCCCCACCACCATTTTTGCTCCCATGAGTCACTTCATCCCCTTGATTAATCAAAGAAACGCAGCCGAGAACAAATAAACAGAGGTGTGCGTGTTTCAAACCCCCATTATAAGCCCCCTCTTCCTCTTCCTCTTCCCAAACCAGATCCCAATCACCGCCACCACCGACAGCCAACCCGTCGCCTGTAACAAGCCCGCAATCATCTGCGTCAATAGAAAAAACCAAAACTCATGAACATTCCAAAAAGCCCCACAAAAATTCCACTCCCCATCATCCCTATCGTGAGGACAATCGTAGATCTAGGGTACATCCTGAGAGCCACACCGATTTCCCCCAATTTGGAGGTTCCAATCTTTGCCTCGGATTAGAAGAATTCCCGGTGGGATTTTCCCCCACCAGGAAGAAGATGATGTTTTCAAATGAAAAATGGTAACATGTGATGAAGGGACCAAAAGGGTTACATATGAAAAATGTTTACAAATGAAATTCATTGTTTCAGAGATTAGACAAGAATTCTTTTGCTTTATCTGTCTTTTACGAGGCTCAATACTTTCCCTTTGCTTTTCACAAATCAATTAATTAATTGGCAGTACACACGAAGAAGAGGTGGAGTTGGAGGGAGTGGGATTTATGGTTCAATTTCTGGGTATGTTTTGGGTTTCACAGTGTTGTGTTCCTGGGTTGGGTTTGGATATCAATTTCGGGAGTTGGGTTTGGCACCCCACCTATGGGGCTTGGCACCCCACTTTATCAAATACGGAATTTAAAATTCCGTATTCTCCCTATTGAATACGGAACTTAAAATTCCGTACTGTATTTAAGCATGCGTGTCACATTTTCAACCACTCATTATATACTAAAATAGATACGGAATTTTATTTTCCGTATTGATACGGAACTTTAAATTCCGTATTTAATAAAGTGGGGTGCAAAGCCTAAGGGGTGGGGCACCAAACTCAATTCCCATCAATTTCTGGGTGGTTCTGGATATTAATCTTCCCTTCCGGTTAACTCTCTGGTCCAGTAAAAAGAAATAATTTGATATTTCCTTTTGGTTCAATTTTTGGGTATGAGTTTTCCCACTTCTTTCTGAATGATGAAGAAATTGAATGTTGAAGATGAATTTCTAGGTGAAAAATGACAAGATTAATGATAAATCTTATGATTAAGAAATATGATAAGACTAAGGATAAATATTTTTTTTTTTGAAATTAATTAAAGATAAATGTTTAATTAAGAAAATATCTATTTTGATTTTTTTTAAAATAACCTGTTATAGTGGGTCAAAATGGCTTGGTGTAACTATGCACAAGTTTTTAGATGATCATAATAAATTTTTCCTCAAATGACATGAAACAATATAATATAAATAGTATCTAAAAAGTGAAAAACAACACTAAATGTCATGCCATGACACTGAGAACTTAGATGTCTCCAACATGCTAAATAACTATATATAAACATGTAACAAATAACTACGAACAAATACTCTAAGTTCAAATATGACAAATAACTACAAATACTTAAGTCTCAAAGTTTCAAAAAGTCATCACTCTGACACTAGCACTTCAAGTATGAGTAAAATTATAAAAATTATTATTATATGTATGGATTCTGGGTTGGGTTTGATGGATTTGAACTGAATCCGAAATCCGATCCGAACTTGGTTGGGTTGTAGTAAAATCCATCCGGCTAACCAGATTGTCTGATCCAACCCGCATTTTTTCTATTGGATCAGATTGGATTGGACGGGTTCATTGGATTTACCCGACCCATGTTCAACCCTAGTTTTAATACTAAAAACTCATGAGTGTTTTTTTTAACATGGAGGGCATTGCCCCGAAAGCGAAAAAACCACAGGAACGCTAAGAGACGCTCTGACCTCATCTACATCCTGAGCAAGAAAACTACGACACTCTGCCATGGGATAGTGTAACACCTGAGTCCCGAAGCTAAAAACATGAGCTGCCTTAGCTAGACAATCGGCCAACGAATTAGCCTCTCAATGAACATGATCAAAGCGAACCTCCATCGTCACTGGGATCCCCCGGCGAATGACCCGGACCATCTCTAAATACGGATTGACTGAGCTCCCTTTCCCGTTAATTGCTGTTATCGCCTCGGCTGAGTCGCTCTCAATGACTACCTTTGGGAAGTGCATGTCCCCCAAAGATTCCACGGCTGTGCGAATAGCCCAAAGTTCCGCTAGTAGAGGATTTGATGTGCCCAAATGAGTTTTTTTAAATAATACTTTTGAAATATATCATATTTTATGTTTTTTATGAAGCATTATATTCTATATTTATAACACATAGGATATAGAATTGAGGGACGTGTCAAGTGAGAGTAAGGTTTATTATGAGAGATGAGAGGGTCAAATCGTGAACATTAAATCTAATATGAATGATCAAGATTAAAACATAAAGTCACATGATAATTAAATGACATTAAATCTAAACCATCCATTTATAATTGTATGGTCACAATTTGATGCTCTCATCTCTCACAATAAACATTGCTCTCACTTGATACGCTTCATAGGATTGAGTAACATAAAATTAAAATTATACAATAAAATATATAAAGAAATTGAAATAAATATAAATTTGTGTCTAACTTTATTAACTTCTTACTTTAAAAAGAACTTTATTAACTTCTTATAATAGTTATAGTCACGTAAAAAAGCATCGAAAAAAATAGTCACTTCGTTATCTTTTTTGTTTTATTGCTTTTAAAAAAATACTTAATTCAAAATAATGATTTGAGGAGGATGATCCGTGTTTGATGAAAAAAATGATGAATTTGATGAAAGAGCGATTTGAGGAGAGAAGATTTTGACAGCTTTAATCAATTAATTAAGTATTTTATTTTTATGCCGATGTGGCTTAATGCGATGGTGAGTTTTTGTGAGTTTAGAAGATTGTAACAACGAGTTAACTGATGGGCACATATAAGCATACAAATTAAGGGTTGAGCAGCATGCGGGTCGGGGCGGATACGAGCCCAAAAGCCCAATCCAACCTAAACTGAAAATGCAATATCCTGACCCATTCAACCATTTATTGATTAGATTAGTCGGTTCACAGTTTGTACTGGTCAGTGGGCGGGTCAGACATATTGAACCGGGTTGGACATTTATTGACATTTTTTTTGGTAAATAGAAAAATTAACAGCAAACTACAACGCAATTAAATCCTTATGAAGAAGAGGTAACACTTCTTCAGGAGGAGAAACTAAATCGACACGAGCACATTGAAGCCTTCCACCCATACATGCGAGACAGTCCACCGGAGCATTGCCTTCTCTAGGAACATGACAATTTTTTACTTCCCAATTCCTGGCCAGAAGAAATTGGATGTCCATTAAAATGCTACCATACTGGTGAAAATCAACTCGACGATTACCAACCGCCTAAACCGGCTCAAGGCAATGAGTTCCACAAATAATTTTCCTCCAATTTTTGCACCAAAGGAACCTCAATCCCATTGCCATAGCCTGCAGCTCCGCAAGCAACGAATCACCACCAGCCGCTGTATAAAAACCTCCATGCAAGTCCCTGTAGAGTCACGAGCAAGACCCTCATGCCCATACAGTTGGAAGATGGGTTATAGGCTCCGTCCACCATAAGAGAGATAAAGACAGCCGGAGGAGGATGCCAAGTGCGCCGTGAACAAACCTGGTCGTGCAAAATCCCACCGCCAAGCCACCTCTCATGCTCGTCCATATCTCGTCGGATCGCCTCACAAACAAACGCAACCGTCCAGCTCTTCTTTCCCATCACCATCTCATTACGCCATAACCACTGCCTCCAAATCACTGCAAGAAACAAGGTGTTGCGCTCCCCTCGAAGTTGAGTATGAACCCAATGTTGGACCGTCGAAGAGAAGAAGACTGGCCATTGTTGAGCACCAAACCTCGTGAGCATGAGGGCAATCTCTAAGAGCATGGATATTATCCTCCATAGCATGCGAGCATCGCGTACACCCAAGAGAAAGAACAAGGTGACACCGGTAACGATGCGCATGAACCTGAATATCATCATGGAGCAAAAGCCAAATAAAGACTTTTAATTTCTCCGAAACTCGCAACTTCCAAACACGACCCCAATCACTCACCAACTGCGGTCCATGAACTAGTTTATGCAGCCATTTGTAACCAGAAGCCACTGTGTAAGCACCAGTAGCACACGACTGCCAAACTCAAACATCATGCAAACGGGAATCTAGCATAGGTTTAATAGTTCGCAAGATTTCATGGAAGAGGGGAGGAACTGTCGTGTATAGAGCATTACAGTCCCAACCTCCATCCTTGATTAAATGCTTCAACTGATAATCTGAATCTGAAATATGCACCGCATGCACGATTCTTCCCAACGCTCCTTGCCCATACCAATCTGTGAACCAAAAGGACGTTTCACCATTGCCAAGCCCGTAACTAAACCCTTCCCGTAACTGGTCCCTTGCTTTCAACAAACCCTTCCAAAAAGAAGAAGCAGTAGAAATAACGGGAACATTCTTAATTTATTTGGCCCAATTCACGTTTCAACCCTTATTTTAGTAGATATATTTGTTAGTCTCATTTTTTAAAAAATATTTACCAAGCAAAGAATACCAATAACTTAAATCTAACAGAAAAAAGAAAATGCTCTTTTGCTTATAATAAAGATTGCAAAGGGGCATAATTAGTTGATTGCATATACTAGTTACCTTCAAAAGTTAGAAAAAAAACTTTTACATATTTTACAAGATTGTATATATGAGAGCTATGTATTAAGAAATATGTAACTAAAACTTATTTTGAGAAGATAACCATTTTGGAACACTTTAGAGTGAAGATTAACTACCCACATATAAGGATCCATTCATCCTCCTCACAATCAATACTATTGTCATTCTGAAGTCTCCATATCATATCAGACTTCAAATGAGACCGACCTACATAAGGGCCTGTTTGGTTTGCCCATTTTCTATTTTCATTTTCATTGAAAACATAAAATAATAAAGAAAATATGTTTGCTTGAGTTTTTGGAAATGTTTTCTGAGAAAATATTTTCCAAAATGAGCTCAAATTTGAAAACGTGAAAATCTCGTTTTCACTGTTTCCACCGTTTCATGTTGAAATTCTGGAAAATGAAAACAACTAGTATGCGGTGGCAGTTTTGTAAATACTTGGAAATACATTCTTTTTTCACACACAGGTCGCAGGTTCTACTCCGATTGGTGACATATATAAAATAAAGTATTAGGAAAAGTATCTTATCACAAACATCATCATATTTTTCATTTTGTGCAAAAAATATGAACAAAAGTATAATAAATAGATGCTTATAAAATATATAAATATATATCATAGATTATAATTTGGACTAAATAGATATACTCTTATAAAAAAAACTATATATCATCTCGTAAATATCAGAGATGAAAAATGTTAAATATATATATTAATAAAAAATGTTAAAACTAATTTCTGAATAATCAATTAAAAATTTGAAATTCATATAAATTAGAGTGATGGTATACATGAAGCTAAATCTATCATTCAACTAATTTGAAAATAATAAAAAAAAAAACTAATTTGAAAATAAAAGAAAATATAAATATACATTACATATAATCTATATGAATTTTAAAACTGATGCTTATGTTTGATCATCAATTTTTTTATGCATGTCTTTTTTCAATATTTGTAACTTCATTGATCAAAATATGAATGTATCATTAATTATTGGTGGAAAATAATTTTTAAATTATTATATCTACAAAGATTTTATAAAAATAATTAGGATTGTCAAACTAAACGCATTTCCAATACTTTCATTTCGTCAAAATACAAAATAGAAAGAGTTAATTATGGATGTACAAGGTTTAGAGGTAGACCAACAAGGTGTCGATATTGATGTTAATCAAGCCGCTGTTCGAAAAACTATTGTAGATCAAATGCGTGAAAATTGTCATAGACCTTAGGGAGAATTGTATAAATTTTATTTTTAAGACCAAGGATACTTTCAAAAAGATGAAGTTGAAATAGTTCGACTGAAACTTAGATGCTTACAATCACCACACTTGGACCAAATCACTCTAACCTAAGGATCCCAATCTTCTTTTTTTTTTTTTTTGAAACTAGGATCCCAATCTTCATTCTTTAGAAAACCATATAACTACTTCACTTTGATTAAAAAATATAGTTACTTGAATAAGATTAATTTCTATGAAGTGAAAGTGTAAACAAATTTTACACAACCATTCAATCACAATCCTATATTAGCTAATTCATAATTAATTTTGAATTTAATAATATTTAAAATAGAAAATGGAATGTTGTGATTGAATGATTGTGTAAAACTTTTTACACTGTCAGTGCATAGAAAATTAATCTCTATTTTTTTTTTTGGGTCAAATTTAATCTCTATTTGAATTACTAGAATTGACTTTATAGTTTTGTTATTGGTCCAATTGTAATCTAGTTTTAGAATCGGGCCTGCAAGCCCAAACGACGCATCATCGAAGAAAATAAAAAAAGAAAACGGCAAATAATATTCTTCTTCATTCTCTCATCATTCTTAGATCTCTCATCGTCTACATTCACCGTCGACTTTCACATCGTGCCGCCGTATTCGGAAGCTTCCGCCACCGTCTCAATTCACAGGTGCCTCCTCAATTTCAACCTAGATCTTCACATTTTCTTCATTTCCTGTTCATTTCCCCCTTTAATTATCTTTGAATTTGCCTAGACAACACTGGCATGTTGAAATAGGGTTTAGCTTTGGTTTTGTTTCATTTACCTCAGATTAGTTTCACTTTTTGGAAGAGATATAGGAATCGCCATGGAATCTGCAGCTAGAAGAAGGGGTGGAGGCGCTTTGGAAGGCCTTTATAAGGTCATCATGCGCCGCAACTCTGTCTATGTTACCTTCGTCATCGCCGGCGCCTTCCTCGGAGAACGGGTTTGTCATTTCCCCCTTTTCTTTCGTCCTCATCTTCTAATTAAATAATCAACGCTGAGAGCTTCTGCTTATTTATTTGTTTCAGGCTGTCGATTATGGTGTTCACAAGCTCTGGGAGTACAATAATGTCGGGGTATGAAATCTACTCCACTCTACTCTATGGTTAAATCTATCCATCCATGTTCATGTTCAGTTAGTTTTCTGAGATGATCAATTTTGAAATCATGCTTTAGTTGTATTTCTACGGTTTTGATTGCAATGGTGGGTAATTCGTGATATTCTGACATTTCCGGCTAGCTGTGATTTTGGATAGATTTCTTAGTGATTAAATTGTGATTTATCCTATTGGAATTAGCATTTTTAGCTTTGGTATTGCTTGGAACATTTTTGGTTAATATTAGAAGAGCATTACTATGACAAGATTCTGATGGCACAACTGAGTATGAAATTGGAAAGGTCTTTTATGTTAAAATCACTATGAAGTGCAGAAGCATGGGGAGGAATGTTTCTCGTTCTTATTTGCTAACAGTTTAAAATCACTTTTGCATTATGTTATCATGTTGTTTGTGGATGATGCGCTTTTGACATATCATGGTTATCATTTTTCACTGTTTTAATAGCTCTGGTAGCCCCTCTCTTCAGAGGTAAAGCTGTAACGGGAAATGTCTTATTCCTCTTATATGTGCAAACACCCCACACTCGCCCCCTTATTCCTACTTTATTGCTAAGCTTGTCCTTTCCCCTTTCATTTTCCTTGTCTCGAGAATGCAGAAAGTTTCAAGGGGTATAAATTGGTCTTTTTACCATTTCCCATGTCTTAGACAACCTAGTTTCCTAGTTCTCTCCCTCCTGTCTCCTTCCATGTTACATGTTGGTGATCTTTGCTTCTATGATTGACCTTTTTCTTAACAAAACGAAAATGGAAAATAGTTGGGGCTGTTATGCATTTGTCATAACAAGTAATTTACTTCCATGTTTTTGTGACAATCAAATATATAATACAGATGCTATTGTTGATTAGGGGGTCAAAGACACTAAAGTGTTGTCTTGGTTGACATTCTATTGACGGTAGTGTCTCTTATCACTCTCATGTTTATTGCCACTTCTATTCAGATAATATTTTCATGTAAAGTACGTCTCTTTATTGATAAAAATAGTTGTGGGAATTGCATGATTCCATTCGATTTGACAAGCCAGTGCTTTGTATCATATCATGGATCTTGAATGAGTTTGAATCATGTGATATGCATTGGGACTCACACTCACTACTAGGTGTATCCTGTTGGCTGATCTGTTACTCTTCTCTCATTCTTCTATAACAGAGGCTTCACACAGTCACTGACGCATTCAGTTTTGGTTCTATCATTGCTGTGTTTTTGTACTGACATATGGTTAACTTGTTTGTGTCAATTCATAATTGAACATTATTAGAGTTACAGGTAGCAATATACATAATTTATATTGTATTTCAAGATATTTTTCTTGTATTTGTTTCTATCTAACTTATTCAATATGATTTACATTAGCTTGTTGATTCACAATTAGAATTCCAATTTGATCACTTATCAAATTAATTGTTTTGAGATATTATACACAAGTTAGTCAAATCATACTGACACTAGACACCCCTTCTGCTGACAAGACTTTATCATTTTTTATTAGTAGGAGGAGGATGGAATGACGAGGGAGAGAAAATTGTGTAGGATACGTATTCTTGCCAGGCTAACTCTTCTAGTTACATGTTTGGGGCTTGCCCCCATTTCTATATTTTCCATTTTAGGATAATGAATATCATTACTCCTGAGTGTTATTTTTTTATTCTTTGCCTCACTTTGCAGAAGTTTAATCATAACTTCATAACTCATGTCTAATTATGGGCAACTTTGCACTGTCGTTCTCATCTATGCTAGTAGACAAGCAGTTATCAGTTATAGTGGAACCTATTACCAAGCATTAATTTTGAGTATTCCGGTTTTATGATGCAATGGTGATTAATTTTACTATTAGCTTTACATTATTTTTACTCTATATCTTCTGCAGAAACGATATGAAGACATTTCTGTGCTAGGGCAAAGGCCAACAGAAGAGTGAATTGTCGGACCATCTTGTCAGCTATTTTGAAGTTCTATTGTATTCATGGAAAATTTAAGTGAACGTTGTGATCTGGAAGACACTCCATTTTTGCAATAAGTGTATGTTTGTCTCTGTCGGACAAGTGTATGTTTGTCTCTGTCGGACAAAGTAATGCATGGTTTCATTTACTGGCCTTGGAAATATGAAATCTTGACATATTACAAATTTCTGTTTTTTTTTTTGAAACGATTTATCCTGAAACATTGGTTTATGCCAATCGCTTACTTTTTATCTTGCATATTTTCTGATAGATTAAACATCTCAAGAATGCCATTCAAACTTCCAAAGGGCAGTTTTAGCCACACAATCCTGTTTTCCATACATTATGGACCAAAAGGTTATGATATCCATCTATGTTGGCTATGGAGTTACTTCCTCAAATCGGTGGTAGTATTAAGATTAAAAAAAGAGAGAAAGAAAGTAGATCATAAAACATTGTGAAATTTTCTTGACTAGGGTACCTTTGTTCTTAGTGAAGATGAAACGTATGACATCTTAGTCTATCGCCTACAAAGCTCCTCACATCATTCAGAATTCTCAAAGTGCCCTATTTGATAGCATATTTATTGAGCTTCTCACATCATTCATAATACTCAAGAATGCCCTATTTGATAGCATAATTTTTGAATTGTAATAATTGTCTTTTGCCGAGCAAAACAAAACGCGAAAAGGAAGGTGTGAAACTTTCTGGAACATGCAACGAAATTTCAAGTTCCGAATATAAGATTCAGGAAGTTAATAATGATTATATAAGACTACCTGAATCAAAATTTCAGACTTCCCTTTATCAGTTTTCTGATTTTAAGCACTATTTTTATAAGCAATTTTTAAAGCTAAAAGTTTTTTATTCCTTTCTTTTTATATTAACTGAACTAACAGTTCATATAAAATGAGTTTTTCTTTTCATTTCTGTTTTTAAAAACTCGACCATTTTACAAAACAACATTCAAATAGGCTCTAACTTGGCAGAGACATTTTAGAAAATTACATGTTGCAAGGATGGTGAGTTTAGATGTGGGGCTGATCCCAATAGTTTCGCCCTAACCTTAAATATATTGCACTTTACGCATAAGCACTTTTTTTTTTTTCTCATGTATGGAAATTTGTACACTATTCTACTAAATCAATTCCTCACCTTTATCTTAAAAGAAAACCATATTTTTTTTGAACTAAAAGAAAAACATATTTCTATCTCAAAGATTGAGCATCTTACACTTAAAAAAAGGATTCGGTATCTTTCCATTCGGACAGAATACTATGGATACAATGAATGTTATTATGCTTGGACTGAACCAACAAGCTTATTCATCTTAGGCATCTGACTTTAAAACTTATGGAAGTGACATGAAATCTCCAAAGCCATAAACGATAGTATAAATGGCCATGGTTGGCTTGGCTGCTTTTAGTTTTTAAATCTTATTCGTTTATTTTTACATTCCATGTTTCTATAGGCAACACAGGATAGCAGTGATCAAATACAGCTTGCAGTATTATAAAGTACAGGTATGATAAGCGCAGAAAGACAGGCGTTGAAGTTTTTGGCATGAAGACACTCACTGCTTTCCCTGTGGCCTTGTTCTTGAAACCATGTTCTCTGTTATCTGTTTACATAGTAGACGTATATAAAAATTTAGGTAAAGGAAAGGAAACATAGTGCATAAATTGGGATCTGAGTCAACATTAGTATGCAAGAGTCAACTGTGAGTTATAAAAACAAGATCATCACTATTCCTTCATATGGAATCTTGGTCCAAAATTAAATGCTTCCCAAGAAAAACAGTTTCAGGAAGCTAAAATCAAACACACAATCCTGATAGTTTTTGAATAGGATAAATGAATAAAAATTACTTATGAGTATGGAATTTCTTGAATTTGGGCAAGGTCTAACTCAACCCAAAAGCTAGCTCAAGGTTTGAGTTTGCCCTAGTCCAAATTCAAAATAGTACAGATCCTAGATCTGATATTGGGATACCTATAAATGGATCACTCGCAGATGTTTAGTCATGTAGATTTCACGCTCCAAATGTCCAGGGCTGTTGTGAGATGTGTTGAGCTTTTACACTAACTAGAGATATGACCAAAGTAGTCATCATAAAGGTAGGGTAATCCTCACCTCTAAGATAACTTTTTGTGTTGAGTTAGACCTAGTCCAAATTCTAAAGTAGTATCATAGTATGGCAATCCTCACCCCCACGCTAACTTTTAGATAGTAGTAGACTCAAGCTCGAGTTCTAAGATAGATTAGACACTATCCTAGATTCGTTGTTGGGCTATTAGATGGGTGGGTCACCAACAAATGTTCAGTCCCACAACCTTCACACTCCAGATGTCCAGTTCTGGGCGTGAAGGGGTCTGTTGAGGTCCTACACTAACTAGGGTATGGCCTACGTAGTTCCAATCCTCACCCTCAAACTAGCTTTTGGGATTGAGTAATAATCAATCCAAATTCTAAGATCGTATCAGATCTAGGATGTGCTCTAATAGCATTTTAGAACTCTTACCGCAAGAGCTATCTTATGAGATGATAATTGCCCTCTAATGTTTAGAACTTAGATCTCACATCAACTAAAGACACTACTAGAGTAGAGATTTTAAAGGCTTGGGCAATCCACAACACATATGCTAACTTTTTGGATAGAGTTAGACCTAGGTTGAGTTCTAAGATAGTCTTAGAAGTTATCCTAACTCCGATATTAAGCCATGCACCACTGTCCAACAATCTACCCAGTCCTATAATCTCCACGCTAAGAGTCTGACAACTGACAAGTTTGAATTAGGATAATCCTTGAGTAGGGTGCAAGGAAGATGACAAGGGGAAACTTTTAAAAGAAAAAAATAATCCAATGTTTAGTAATTAATTACTTTGAAAATCTTCTGAGGATTATTACAAAAGTAAAGCGAATAAGATGACAATCTTCCCATACCAAATAATTAACAATGATATATTCTTAATCAACATGACCATAGGATGTAGCAATTTTCCTTCTGTTGTAAACTGTTCATTGCACCAAAATCTCACAGATTAAGAAAATAAATAAGCAACTCACCTGCTCAGTATGTGGCAAATATTTCCCATCAAATGTCAGTACCACACGATCCTTCCCATCTACTCCTTTAACTTTGTCAACTGAGCAGAAGAAATCTATTGCTGACATGCTAAATATGAAATTAACAAATGATTCAGGTTGGTATCTATAGATCATAATTTGAATAGATTTATGCCATTTGTTAGGCATGGCATGCTTTTATCAACTGTAACGTCAATCTAAAAAATATCTAATGTCAAAGTCAGTTTGATTAGCAGCATAATAGGTTCATTTGCACATGCATAAAATGATCTATTTGTTTCCTGAGAAACATAAAGCTTATTATTGTTCTATTATAGACTAGTGGTTGGAAAGTAAAGACAGAGAGAGTCTAGAGTTGCAGCCTTGCAGGTAATAAGTTTTTGGGATCTTTCAAACAGAAAACTCAAAACGCCCTCATTTCTTCTTTTGTGCATTTCTCAGCATGAAGGAAGGAAAAGACTAAAAAGAGCCACCACATTCAGAATATAACCAGCCCACTTTCTAATTCATCAACTTTTTTCTTTCCAGATTGATACCCTACAACTCTCTTGACCCATATAACTCTATCACATGAATCTTAATTTAATTTTGAGCTTAGAATCTTAGCCTTTTAATTCATCATTATACAAGTGAAAACTTACATCCCATCACCAAAGTCCTCATTGATTATTTCTTTGATGCTCTCCCCAAAATGCATGACAGCTTCATTCAACCTATGATATGAAATAGAAGATCAGCATAATCCAACAGGATTTTAATGACAAATTGAGAAGAGGGACCTGTAGACAGTGGGGTCTTGGATGAGATTTGGGTCATAGGACCTCAAAGGGGGTGTCATCATCTCATGAACAAGTTCATCGGTCAGGTCGGGCAGCGCAGCCTGCAGTTTAGGGGCAGTGTCAGGTTTCAGCTGAGCTTGTCTCCTCAGAAGCTGGGCAACATAGACATTGGTGAGTCCTGTCTCCTCTGCTAACTCACTGTACGACTTGCCGGAATTACGCTTCACAGATTGAAGTCGGGCCACTGTGCTTCCTTTGTTCAGCTCCATCTTGACTTGAGAGAGTAGGTGACAGACACTGGTAAAATGGAGATTATTGTCATACGTACAAACTTAGGCCTTATCACCTTAATTAATATATCGACTACAATGCCTTATCTTGCATTTGATTTTTTATTTTTTTTTACATTTAATATTAGGGTTATTGACTAAATTAGTCCTCGAATTTGAATTTGTAAGGGGGTTTGGTTTTAGTTCCTCGGCAGAAAAATGACGTTTAGTTGCAGTAATTTTTATAATTACTGATTGTTTTTTACCGTCACTAAACGTCACTTTACTTCAAATAACTAAAATCAAACTCGCTTACAAAACTATATATTAGTTTAAATATTAACCCTTAATACTATATTATGAATTAATTATCTCAAAAATTTAAACTTAACAGATGAAAACACATAAATGATTTGATATTATATTCTAAGTTCTAACTTGCAGCAATGAAAATACTTATAATTTATAATTGTGAAAATCGCAGCCACTGCAAGACCCAATAATGTTTTATCCACCATTCATTTCCACCTCCACCTTGGGAGTTAATGAAGGAATGAGAGAGAAATTAGTGATATGATATATGATGTGACAGGAAATGCAGAGAGAGATAGAAAGAAAAATAGGTGAAAATGAGATGGAAGAAAAAGTGAGGTGTGTATATATCATTACTCCTGCAAGACCCCACTTTAAAGGATTGATTTTCATATTTGGAGTACTGGTCCACAGGCCAGCTATCATATGAACCAATATTTAATATACAGTTGACTTGACTTAGACATGCTTGCTAAGAGTCATAGTGAGTAGTGATCCTAATTTGCTTATTATCAAATTCTGTCGGTTTCTTTGAATTCGCTTCCTTCTAATCTTACATCTACAAAGACA
The DNA here is from genome assembly GCF_012489685.1 of Lotus japonicus. Lineage (NCBI taxonomy): Eukaryota > Viridiplantae > Streptophyta > Magnoliopsida > Fabales > Fabaceae > Lotus > Lotus japonicus. Next base: position 834,643 of record NC_080046.1, read on the forward strand.
CCAAACCATGGCTCTGGAACTTGTTGCTGGACCTCTAATGGAAGCTGTTTTCAGTGTGTTGCTTGAAAGGATAGCTTCTTCTGAAATTTTCAACTTCTTTAAGAAGAACAAAAGTGACAAGTTCCTCAAAAGGATGAAGATCATCTTGTTGTCAGTCCATGCTGTGCTCAATGATGCTGAAGAAAAGAAAATTAGAAATGAAGCAGTGAAGGAGTGGCTTGAGGAGCTTAAAGATGTAGCCTTTGATGCTGATGACTTACTTGATGAGATCTACACTGTTGAGAAAGTCAAGGAAAAAGAGGTAAATACAATCCACCCCACTACTTCAAATTTATGTGGTAAGGATCTTGAACAAAAGTTACAAGATATTGTTGAAAGATTAGAGTTTATTATAAACCAGAAAGAAGTACTTGATCTGAAGGTGGGTAAGGAAGTGAAAATGGCACACAAGACACCAACCTCATCATTGGTAGAAGAATGTGATGTGTATGGAAGGGATAATGATAAAGAAATCTTAGTTAACTTGCTATTGACAAATGATGCTAATGATGAAAAATTAGGTGTCATTCCCATTGTTGGGATGGGGGGAATTGGGAAAACCACCTTAGCTCAAGTAGTATACAATGATCATAGAATACAGAAGGAATTTGATCTCGAAGCATGGATTTATGTCTCTGAAGAATTTGATATCTGCAAGATCACAAAGAACCTTTTGGAGGTTGTCACATCATGTAAATGTGATATTGAAGATTTAAATTCACTCCAGAGGAATCTCAAAATGCACTTGTTGAAGAAAAAGTTTTTATTTGTGTTGGATGATGTTTGGAATGAAAATTATGATAATTGGGACAAATTCAGGACTCCATTTAAACATGCAGGAGCTCATGGAAGTAAGATTATTGTAACTACACGAAGCGGGCATGTTGCATCCATCATGCAAACTCTTCCACCTTATTATCTCAGTGAATTGTCCTATGAATACTGTTGGGATTTGTTTTCAAAGCATGCTTTTGATTATGGGGATTCAAATGTCCATCAAAGTGTGGAAAAAGTTGGAAGAGAAATAGTTAGGAAGTGCAATGGATTGCCTTTGGCTGTGAAGACACTTGCAGGACTTTTGAGGTCAAAAAGTGAAAGGCAAGAGTGGCATAAAGTGTTGAACAGTGAGATATGGGATCTGCAAGATCATGAGAGCAGTATCCTTCCAGCTTTGAGATTAAGTTACCATTATCTCCCTTCTCATTTAAAGCGATGTTTTGCTTATTGCGCGATTTTCCCAAAAGACTACGAATTCGCAAAGGAGAACCTAATTTTGCTGTGGATGGCAGAAGGTTTGCTCCAACAATCAAAAAGACATGGAAGAATTGAAGAAGCTGGGAACGAGTATTTCTGTGAATTAGTATCAAGATCATTTTTCCAGCAATCAAGACGCGACAAGTCATGTTACCTAATGCATCATCTTGTAAATGACTTGGCTCAATATGTGTCTGGGGCATTTTCTGTCCGAATAGAAGGTAACAATTCTAATCAAGTTGAAGAAAGAACTCGCCATTTGTCTCATGTTATTTCACATAGTTCCTCATATGTAAACCTGAAAGATGTTTCCAAAGCAAATCGACTCCACACCTTTCTGCAAATAAGAACAATAGGTACTTCTATCGACATGTTCAACGACATGCCAAATGATCTGTTGACAAAGTTAAGGTGCTTAAGGGAGTTATCTTTGGTAGGTGCATATTTTTATAGTTTACCTGATTCAATAGGTGAACTTAAACATCTGCGCTATCTCGAAGTTTCTGACACTGAGATCATGAGGTTACCTGAATCAATCTGCAGCTTGCACAATTTACAAACTCTGAAGTTAGTTGGATGTTACAAGCTCAGCGAACTGCCAACAGACATTCACAAGCTTGTCAACTTGCGCTATCTTGATATCAGAGACACATGTTTGAAGTGGATGCCATTGCAAATCAGTGAGTTAAAAAACCTCCAAGGGTTGAGTGACTTTTTTGTTGGAGATGATTATGGATCTTCAATTGGTGAGCTGGGAGAGTTATCTACTTTACATGGTACCTTGTCCATTCATTACATAGAACATGTTGCTAATTCTAAGGAATCCGAGAAGGCAAAGTTGAAGGAAAAGCATGGCCTTGAAATGCTATCCTTAGATTGGGGTGGGTGTGGTGATACTGATGACTCTCAGCATGAAAAAACCATACTAGATAGCCTGCTACCTCATACTAATTTGAAGAAACTTGCTATCTATGACTATCCAGGCACAGAGTTTTCAGATTGGTTGGGGGATTACTCCTATTGCAACTTGGTGTTCTTGCAGCTCAAGGGCTGTAAATATTGCTACAAATTGCCTCCACTTGGACAACTTCCAATGTTGAAAGAGCTTCAGATTATTAAATTTGAAGGGCTAGTGAATGTGGGGTCTGAGTTTTATGGAAACAGAACTTGTGCAACGGAAAGCTTTCCAGCACTGGAAATTCTAAGGATTGAGTCTATGACAGCATTGGAGAAATGGTGTTCTGGTGCTGACATGGCAGGTAGCAGAGCATTTTCTCATCTTAGAGAGTTTTACATTGAAGGGTGTCCCAAACTGAGAGGGGATTTACCAAGAAACCTTCCATCTTTGACATTACTTGTAATCAGAGATTGCAAGCGTTTGCTTTGTTCACTTCCCAGATCCCCAGCTTTGCGGGTGCTGAACATTCAAAATTGTGAGAAGCTAGAATTCCCCATGCATGAAACTTGGTACCACCAATCACTGACATCTTTGTTCCTACTTGATAGTTGTGACTCACTCATGTTATTGCCTTTGGATCTCTTCCCCAACCTCAAGTCTCTAGATATTTGGAGATGTAAGAATCTGGAAGCACTTACTGTTTCTGCATCAGATTCAGATGCAACTCCTCCAAATTTGAAGTCCCTCCATTCCCTTTGCATAAGGCATTGTCCAAAATTCTTATCATTTCCTAAAGGAGGATTTGCAGCTCCAAATCTGACTTTATTAACCATAAGCTACTGTGAGAGGTTGAATTCTCTTCCTGAAAAAATGAATGAGCTCATGCCAAGCTTGAAAGAACTTCAACTGCGGGGCTGTCCACAGATTGAGTCATCTACTATGAGGCCACTCAGGATTCGGATTTGCAACAAACTTATGGAAGGGAAACAAAACCACTCTGATCCTCTCTTTGCTAGGTTGGAGGGTCTGGCCTCTATTCATAGTCCCTCATCAAGTTAATGGGTTACTAGTTACTACACACCTCCATGCATTCATGGTTGAATATTGAGGCTATGTTTGGATTAACAGATAGAATGCAACTTTGTCAAATTATTATTCTGTTTAATTCAATATTAGTGAACAATAGATTGAATGCCTGCGAATTCACATTTTCAATGCAACTCTATGGCTTTTATCACTGAATAATGATTCATAGACATCTAAATAGTAAAAACACCCCAAACACCCATTTTTCCTGCGGATTTGGCCAAATAATACACTGAACTAACCACCTAAATACACATGACTAACCATAAAGCACATAACCGTGTAAACTCAGTTGAAATTCATAAATTCAATTTTACACGGTTCTGTGCTTTATGGTTAGTCATGTGTATTTAGGTGGTTAGTTCAGTGTATTATTTGGCCAAATCCCTAATTTAGGAATTTCAACTTTACACGGTTCTGTGTTTTATGGTTAGTCATGTGTATTTAGGTGGTTAGTTCAGTGTATTATTTGGCCAAATCCCTAAATACACATGACTAACCATAAAGCACAGAACCGTGTAAAGTTGAAATTCCTAAATTAGGGATTTGGCCAAATAATACACTGAACTAACTACCTAAATACACATGACTAACCATAAAGCACAGAACCGTGTAAAATTGAATTTATGAATTTCAACTGAGTTTACACGGTTCTGTGCTTTATGGTTAGTCATGTGTATTTAGGTGGTTAGTTCAGTGTATTATTTGGCCAAATCCGCAAGAAAAAGAGGTGTTTGGGGTGTTTCTACTATTTAGATGTCTATGAATCATTATTCTTTATCACTGCCTTTGAATGCAGTTTGTGGTCATTTCATAACCAGTATTAAGTCTTTACCTAACGGACGCTCATGTGGAATTTTTAGAGGGACCTATACCAAGGAACCATGATTTTAGAGGGACCTAAAACTCAATTTTTATCATGTCTTAGGTCACTCTAAAATCATGATTCTTTGGTTTAGGTCCCTCTAAACGATGTAAGGTGACGTCATGAGCTGAAACATCAGTATTATTTTGCATTTAGGGGGGTATACCAAAGAAAAATATTTATAGGGGCCTAAACCAAAAGACTCTAATTTTAGAGGGACCAAAAACATATTTAAGCCAATATTAAATAGTGAACCCTCGAATTTGTGACAGAAAGATACAGCGTAGATCAGATTCATCACTGAAATTAGGATTCAAAGTTTTTGAATGTGTCAATTGGTTAAGTTAATCTTGATCACTTTTGATCAATTAATGTAAATGAACTTAATTTGAAGTGGTGGATAAACTAATTTGACCAATAATTGACACATTCACAGATTTTTCAAGTTATTTTCTTCTTTTACGGATAGATCGACCTGCCAAATTTGAAAACTCACTCAAAATTATCTGAAGAATTGTAGTAGTATACTCATTTTAATATCCTTATTAATTAAATAAATTTCATTTGAATCATGTTAGCATTCATCTTATTATAAAGTGTGTGTGCATGTGGTTAAGTTGGACTAATTGAAACGGAAGACTTGTAAATTTTAATTTTAAGATTGAAGGTTTATGAAGTCGTGTGAAATTGGTAAGTATTGTAGATAATGGAATTCTGGTTCACGAACAGGACAGATGTCGAACCAAATGTCTAGGACATCTGGCACAACGTACAACAGTTAACAACACAGTATTAAATCAACAAAAACAGTAAAGAACACAGAGAATTGTTAACCCAGTTTGGTGTCAAAACACCTACGTCTGGAGGATACCAATCCAGGAGTCAATCCACTATCTTAGTAATAGCTCTCAGGTCATACATGAAAGTCCCTCCTATACCTAAGTACTCCCCCTTAGTATAGAGCCTCTTCAATGTCTACCACTATTACAACTAGTGATTCTAGCTTAGCCCTTCCCTCTAAGCTACGAGGAAACTTTCCCTAACTCCTAATGATCACTGCCACAGTGACCGATCCTTTACACAAGAGATTGAACCACAGATCTCATGATCAAAAACTAATGGAACAACTCTCAGCTAATACAAGAACATAAAGCTGCTGAGAGAAAAACAGAAACACGGTGTGAACTCACGAATATGAAACCCTAATTTCTCCAACCAAAGGCACACCTAGCAACTAGGTTTTGGTCTTCATAAATAGCAATTGTTCAGGCCTTGTCTTTGATGGGCTTGAACGAACAAAGGAGTCCACAACAAAACAGAAAGTCAATCTTTTAAAACAGAACCAAATCTTATCAAATAAGATTTGAAAATAGATTGAAACTTTCACAACTTAAAACCAGATCAAAACTTCTGAAACAGAAACAGAAACATATTTGATCACACTTGATATATTCCTTGAGCAGCACACAGAAGCTTTTTCAACAACCCTAACTTGATTACCACGAAATCAATCCAACGCTTCACAATTAATCATCCAAGCACACAACAGTTCGCAGGGACACATGTCAGTCAAGATGTTAAGACATCGTGTCCGACATCTTGTCATTGACTCAAAAACATTAGCTAAAATGTAGACAATCATAACAAAGGAACAACAATCTCCCCCTTTGTCAAATTTTAGCTAATACAAACCACTACCATAAAAACTCTTCAGAATACTTGCAGCTTGAATCATCAGAGAAGAGTAACCAGAATATATCATGGTAGCACACTTCAACATAGCTATTTGCAGCAGCTATGCACAAACACAATCTCAGAACCATACTCAGTGCAGTATCAAAACCATATCAGAGTTCAGCACAACAACACACACTTAAAACCCTATAAGCAGTAAGATGCTGCTCTAAAACAAGCACAACTAACCAGCAAATCTCTTCACAGTAGCAAGATGCTACCACAGACACAACCACAGCAGCAGAAACTACACAGACTATTACTCCCCCTTATTAGCACAATTTGGCAAAGGTAGCTAGATGAAACCAGGAAACATGTTGAGACTAAATCCACAAATGCTTACCATAGATATCCACTGTAGGCAGCCATAGTGCACATAACAGATAGTCATAGAGTTAGGACAACCCAACATCAGCAAGGAAGTCCATGATATCCTTGCACTCCATAACTTCTTGACTACACTCTTTCTCACAGGAAATCTTTTTCTGACAAATATATTTCCACTTTTGAACATTTGCTTCAGGATGGAATGACACATTATCCAGAGGAGCAGGGGAAACATTCACGAGAGCTCTCTTGCCACTAACCTTTTGTCTAGCAGAGGACACAATGTTCTGCACATCTAGTTCAACATTCGGCTCTGAATCATAAACCTTCTTCCATTTCAGAGATCTTGTCTTGGTGTGTAGATTCTCCTTCTTTCCTTCCTTCTTATCCAGTACAACAACAACATCCTTGTTAGTCATGGGAAAATGACTAGGAGCCTTCACAATCTTTTTCTCTTTAAGCCCTCTTGGTTTCCACTCTTTCCTTGCTTGAACAATATGTGAATTGGTCCCATGTTGCTGAGGAAATCCATACAATCTGTAACAGTAGGGCCTTATATGTCTATATCTTCCACAATGATGACATCTCCAGCTCAAGTTCTTTGCCTTCTTGCCTTGTGGGTAAGTGTATGGTATTTGTTGGTACACATGTTCGACACCATGTTGTGGCATCTGGTTTGACATCTTGAATTCAGTTTTTCTTTCTGCAGGAACAAACTTACGAGCGATCTTCTTGGAATCTTCTGGTGCAGAGTCACTCTCATATCCCAAACCTTTCATATCCTTGGCTGTCTTTCCTGTTTCTAATATCAAATCAAACATATCAGTGTCGTTATTCAGCATACGTACAAATTTTATCATACCTTCAAGTTTAGATTTCAACACAGATACTTCCTCCTGAAGATTGTTATTGATATCCAGCAGATTATGTTTTTCATTTTCAAGACCTTTGACAGTTCTCTCCAGCTTCTTACCATAGTCACACGCTTCTTGCCAATTCTTGAATAACAGCTTGTATGTTTCAGCGAGTTCTTCTTCTGAAATTTCTCCATCACTAGACTCAGTATCAGAATTGTATTTCACAGTAAGTCCGAAGACTTGATTTCTAGTTTTATCTCCTTCAGAATCTTCATCAGACCAAGTGATCATCATCCCCTTTCCTTGTTTCTTCAAAAACGTTGGACATTCTGCTTTGATATGGCCATACCCTTCACATTCAAGACACTGGACCCCTCTGCCTTTGCTAGATTTATCTTCATCCTTGCCTCTACATTGAAAATCAAAGTTCCTGATAATGTCGGACGACTTGTCTTGAACATTTGTCCTTGACATTTCGTCAAATCTCTTCAAAACTTTGTTAAAATTTCTACCAAGAACTGCTATAGCTTCTGAAATACTTTCACCAGTCTCCTTCTCACTCTGAACTTCATCTTCTTCAGCTTTGGACACAAATACTATACTTTTCTTCTTCTTATCAGATTTGTCATTGAGAGACATCTCAAATGTTTGTAAAGACCCAATGAGTTCATCAACCTTGATATTGCTGATGTCTTGAGCTTCTTCAATGGCAGTAACTTTCATATCAAACTTCTTAGGTAGAGACCTGAGGATTTTTCTTGCCAACTTTTCTTCAGACATTTGCTCTCTTAACGCAAAAGATGTGTTGGCTAGATCACGCAAGCGTATATGAAAGTCAGAGATTGATTCATATTCCTTCATTCTAAGATTTTCAAACTGGGTTGTGAGCAACTGAAGTCTTGACATTCGAACTCTTGATGTGCCTTCATGAGCAGTCTTGAGAATCTCCCAAGCCTCCTTAGCCACAATGCATGTGTTGATTAGCCTAAACATATTCATGTCTACCCCATTGAAAATAACATTCAAGGCTTTGGAGTTTCTAAGTGCTTCTACATCTGATTCAACATTCGGCTCTGATACCAATTGAAATTCTGGTTCACGCACAGGACAGATGTCGAACCAAATGTCTAGGACATCTGGCACAACGTACAACAGTTAACAACACAGTATTAAATCAACAAAAACAGTAAAGAACACAGAGAATTGTTAACCCAGTTCGGTGTCAAAACACCTACGTCTGGAGGATACCAATCCAAGAGTCAATTCACTATCTTAGTAATAGCTCTCAGGTCATACATGAAAGTCTCTCCTATACCTAAGTACCCCCCCTTAGTATATAGCTTCTTCAATGTCTACCACTACTACAACTAGTGATTCTAGCTTAGCCCTTCCCTCTAAGCTACGAGGAAACTTCCCCTAACTCCTAATGATCACTGCCATAGTTGTAAGACCCAGGATTTTAGAATTAAATAAATAATTAATTTCCAACTCACGCATAGGATTTTGTGTCAGCGTGAGGGGAACCTGACTTTCGTTTAATGTTTGGATTTATATTATGAAGAAGAAAGTTCAGGAAAAGGCTAAGGATTGTATCAAGGTCGATAAAAGTTATAGCATGATTAGTATTCGCTTAAACCTAGGACGAAAACGTTAGTAAACGACTAATTTACACTTAAAGACACGATGGAAACTAATTCCAAAAATCTTCAGAGAAATTTTAGAACTTCTCTAAATCCTTCCATGACAAGCGTTTCGATACGAAACCCTGAGATGTACGAACGTCCGATTCTAATTCTTGGAGGTTTGCCGAAACCAAAACCCTGATAGCTCAAGAAACCTAGAATAAACGGTTGATGAAGACTTTTTCTATTCGGAGCTTCAAACGAAGATTCCACACGCGTACACCTATTTCTCCTGATGTTTCCCATCTTTCTTCAGAGAGAAGTTTTCTCATCCGACATTCACTGCAAAAAGTAACTTTTCGGGTAAAATAGATTTACACCGACTTTGGATTGTTTACCTTAATTCCAAGAAATCTCTTTTGAGTTTTGGAATTCTGTCGCCAAAACCTATCTTAGAATTCACAGAGGAATGCGCAGGAAAAATCGGAATCACTCTTATATTTTTATCCTAACTCTATGAGTTAAATCCTCCGATATCTAAACAAATCTGTACCGGTTTACAAAATATCTTCTCAAAATATCTTTACAAAATATCTTCTCAAAATATCTTTACAAAATATCTTCTCAAAATATCTATCCATCCTTATCCCTCCATCAATTCATCCTTATCCGATCCTTGGTAAATATCTTCTATTTCATTCACTATATATATGTGTAGCTTGAAGAATGAAAAAAAAAACAAAAATCTCACCAACACACCCACCCAAACCCGCGGCCAAGGAGGGAGGAGGAGGAGAGTAGTTTTTCGCCGATTCTTGCCTGATCATCCCACAGTTCGTTGCTACGCATAGGTCTCAAGGTACTGATGCTAATCCTTACTTCTGATCGTCAATTCTGTCGTTTTTCTCTATGCTTTTCTGTGCTCTAAGTTTTGAGCTTTTTGCAAAACTATCCAAATAAACTTCATCTTTCTATCTAAACTTATTCCCTGCGTGCTCATGAGCATGTTTAGCGGATTACATTTCGCTGATTCTCGCTGAATTGCCGCCGAGTTTCAATTCTGCTCATAATACCCATTTTTGGCTAAAGTTCCAACCTTTGGGCTTAAAACCCTCGACTGAGCTTAGCGTTAGTAAGATTAGTCGTCATAATCGTCGTTGGTATCAACCCCATCTAATTTTTTTTTCGAAATTCTGATTTTGAGTTTCCGAGCTAAAAATATTGACCAAAATACCCCTGCGACAGTTTTCGATTCGATAATTTTTCTGAGAGTTTCTCTAGCCTAGATATCGCCTAAGAATACCTAGGAATAGATTTAGATCGAAGAAAAAGTTCGGAAACCCTATTTTACATAGTGGCTGAAACCTATTGCTTAGGGTACCGTGTCCAAAAATAATTTTTGGGTCTCTATGACCTGAGCTATAGCGTAGCTCTTTCGATTGTCAAAATTTTGGCGCTAGTTTCGTGTCATTCCGAGTTCTGTAGCTTCAGTTATGCTCGTTTTAGCGAACGAAGTTCTGTTGTCAATTCGTGCCTTAAGAGGAACTCTGAAGCTTTAAAAGCTTTCTTTCCGGTTTCGATTAGCGTTAGTAGATAGTGTTACTTCTAGTAGGGCTTGTGTTGATGATTGTGTTTCCTTGTTCTAGGTTCACAACTTCCATGCCCAACTTCTACTCACGAAGGTAAGGGTAACTCAGTTTTAGAGCGTCTTTGAGTCTTGCCTGCTTTTATCGCACTGCATGCGTTTGAGATGAAGATGTTTATATTGATTGGCATTGGATTATGATTATTATGCTTGCAATATTGTATGCTTGCTTATGTTGACTATTTCTAAGGTTTGTGCCAAATGTTTTCTGAAGGCTTCGGCCGAGTAAACTTATTGAGACGTGTGTCTCCGTTTTCTGAGAGGCTTCGGCCGTTTACTGGTTTCTGTCATTATTGCTTTCTAGTGAATATGACATGATTGTTGCTGATACTTGACATGGTCATTGTGGTTATTGGATTTGGGAGTTGCTGATTATTTTGGCATATAGGGCTGAAACTTAAGTGGCAGTGTAGTGGTTTTCTTTCCACATGACTGTCCCGTCTTTCATGGGCGTTATTAAGTGGCAGTGGAGTGGATATTTTCACAGGACTGTCCCGTCTTTCATGGGCGTTATTAAGTGGCATTCAGGGGGGTTCGTTCTCCGTCTGTCCCGTCTTTTATGGGCGCTATTTGGTGATAGTTCAGGGGAGTCCGTTTCCCGCTCTGTCCCGTCTTGAGAGACACTATTGATCGATCCATTTTGGTAGCAGCATATAGTTGCATGATAGGGAACTAACACCTGACCCTATGTTGTTGGATTTTAGTTATTGGTTTATTGATATCTGAATTGATATTATACTGTTGAAGTTTTTGATATCTGATTTGATGTTATATGTTAAGTTGTTGATATATGAGTTTAGTTAGGTTGCTAGTTTATTTACCATGCTAGGTAATTAAATTCGAATAGCATGATTTTCTCTTTTGTACATGGTAGTTGCATGCAGTTAACCCTTTCTATTTGCTACTTGTTGTTTGGGCGCTTAACGCTATTAGGCGATGGTGAGCCTTCCGCTGAAGCTTAGCCGTTCGAGTTGGAGACCGTGACCGTGGACGGTCGTGTAAAGGTGGATGAAGCAGTTGCTTCTTTCTTTTGGTGGACTATGTCTGAGTTTCTTTACCCATCTGAAAACTCTGTTGTTTAAACTTTATCTCCGCCACTGTTTCAGTGAGCGTACTTATTTTGGAAACGTGCTTACGATATTGTATGACACTATTATTATATGTCGGGAACGGGTTGTTGAATAAAGTCTATGTTATGTATTCAATTATGTTCAGTTGTTTCGAAAAGGAAAAAAATTATCGTGTTTACTTAGGATAACGAAATAGTCCTTAGACTTTGTTAGGTTACTAATGTGACCCCTCAGTTGAGAAATTGGGGCGTTACAATAGTGACCGATCATTTACACAAGAGATTGAAAGACAGATATCATGATAAAAAACTAATGCAACAACTCTCAGCTAATACAAGAACATAAAGCTGCTGAGAGAAAAACAGAAACACGGTGTGAACTCATGAATATGAAACCCTAATTTCTCCAACCAAAGGCACACCTAGCAACTAGGTTTTGGTCTTCATAAATAGCAGTTGTTCAGGCCTTGTCTTTGATGGGCTTGAACGAACAAAGGAGTCAACAACAAAATAGAAAGTCAATCTTTTAAAACAGAACCAAATCTTATCAAATAAGATTTGAAAATAGATTGAAACTTTCACAACTTAAAACCAGATCAAATCTTCTGAAACAGAAACAGAAACAGATTTGATCACACTTGATATATTCCTTGAGCAGCACACAAAAGTTTTTTCAACAACCCTAACTTGATTACCACGAAATCAATCCAACGCTTCACAACTAATCATCCAAGCACACAACAGTTCGCAGGGACACATGTCAGTCAAGATGTTAAGACATCGTGTCCGACATCTTGTCACTGACTCAAAAACATTAGCTAAAATGTAGACAATCATAACAAAGGAACAACAGATAAATATGGAGGATTTTCTCGGCAAACAAAATGACTTAACTCACTTGCAATTCTCAATATGATCATGATTTTTAAACACCTGGAGAATAACATCTCATATACACTTTTTCTCTTTTATCTTTTCCCAACCTATCACGTTACAATATATATCATATGTATTATTTTCCTCTCTTTCCGTTTTCTTTCATCTAAAATGGGTTGAGTCTTGAGTGTTACACTTGCGATTTTATTTGAATACTTTTCTGTTTGTAACCATTATGAATATTTGTGCACATTGTCCTCTGAATTTAGTATTTACAACATGATATTTTTTGTAGGAGTGAGGACTGGAACAACCCAGATGGTATAAAATGTGTTAAGGATGTTGAGAATTCAAGTGCGGAGTTAGAGTCCCACATTGGTTAAGTTTGGGTGAGGGGAAGACTTTAAAATGTGGTGTGGTGTCCAAGATCTCTTGGTGTCTTGCTCCTTGGCCCATGGGCTCCCCCGTCTCCCCCAACAAAGGAAACCACTCCAGTTCTCAACATGTCAACCCCATTGGATGTAGGCACAGACCGTCAGACCGTCGCCTTTTTGTCATTGCCAACAATGTAACACATTCAATGAAAATTCCAGTGCACTTAATCAACATCACTACCTTATCAGAGTTTAGAAAAGATGCACATACATACCTCTGTTTACACCATACGTCAAGGTAAAATGTTAACTCCAGAACAACAAGCTGACCCTGCTACTTATGCAGATTGTATCCATTGGTGTTTACCAGGATTACCTGACACTTGGAACGAGTTCCTTTATACATGTATCATATCTCAATCTTGACCCACAACATACACATATATTCACACAATACACTTATTTTTGCCCTTCATTTTGTTATTACTTCTCCTTTTACCTTAAGAAGCAAGCCCTGTCTTTTTTGTCTCTGCCAGTTTTTGTTAAGTCAATTCTTACAATTTTGTTTTACCACCCTCCACCCACCGCTGCCAACGTGTGAGAGGTGTCTATCAGTCTATGTATGTTTTTACTCTTGTGAGAGATGCAAAGATGGGAGAAGAGAATGTAAAAGGGTGTTTTTGTAATTTTCTTTTTTTACTTTTTTTTTATTAACAGGTAAAAATAAATTTTATAACCAGTAATTTATAGTCTTGCACGGTGCGAGACTTACTACTCACATGGGTCCATTTAAGAATAATTAAAGAAAAAATGAGAGAGAAAAGGTATAAGATGTGATAGATGATAAGAGGAGAGAGATAGAAATGAAAATAAGTGGAAATGAAGTGGAGAAAAAAATGAGGTGTGAATATATTAGCAAAGAAAAATATATTGACTTTTTTTTTGTTCTGTTTATTATCTTAAAGGGGACAGTAACCAAAAGGTTAAAGGGCCAATTTGGAAGATACTAGCCCAAATCTTTTTTATATACAAGACTAAAACCCACTTGATTATTAGCAATAAAAAAAAGCTCTTTCACTTTTATTTTGTATTATTTTCACCATGAAGAACAAAATTAAATTCAAATTTAAAAAGGTGAAAAGAGCCAGATAGAATTAGGTATGACAATCGGTCAGTTCATAATTCATTTATTTCATCATGGTTTTACAATAGATATAAATTTAAAATATGAGCCGAACAACTCAGATTGCATGACTGTGTGAATGTAAGAATTCCCTGATGATAGAGAATTCTCTTGTATTATGGGTTAGTGTACCTCTTTTAATACAAAGTTTTACGAATAAAAAAAACTAAGTCATTAAAATTTATGTTATAGTTGAATTTGAATGTATCAACTATCAACAATATATATATTTGACTTTATACATAGAAGGAATTAATATCTGATCCATGATTAGACAAATCAGCTATCAGCTTTTAGCTAATTTATCAGCTTTCAGCTTTCAGCTTTCAACTTTCAGCTAGTTTATCAACTAGGCGTGTCAAACATAGCCTACATTTTTATTGCCTATTTTAATGTGTAATGTGTTTAAAATGAAAAACAGAAAGGAGCTAGAATGCCAGAATTGGCGGCGTGCAAGGCCATAAATTATTAATAATGGGCCATGGTTTGTGCTATATAGCAACGCATTAATTCATGAGTACCCTAGCTAGCTCCCTTTATAAAGGATGGATACTTTCGTCTAGTGGTTACTTAAAACCTGAATGCAAGTTGAGCACACACTTTAGCTTGAGAAGAACACAAGCACTTTGCTCGCTCATTTCCTTTTCATTTTCCTCAAGAAGTTGAAAAATGGAAGAGGGCAGGGTTGTAAGTGAGTACACACAAGATGGAAGTGTGGATCTTAAAGGGAAACCTGCTCACAAATCCAAAACCGGTGGTTGGAAAGCTTGCTCCTTTGTTGTTGGTACTATCTCTCTCCCTCTCTCTTTACCATTTTCATCAGTTTAAATTTTAAAAGACTCCAAGTCCATTACATTGACAAAAAGAATAAGAGAAAATAAATTTACACTCAATTTTCTTCTCCATTTCTATTATACTTGTTTTTTTATCTCTTTTATATTATATCACATCATACCTTTCATTTTTCTCTTTTCTCTTCATATATTACTCTTGTTGTGAGTGAAAATGAAGTATGAACACATCTTTATCCAATAAATTAAGTAGATAATGAGTGAATGAAATACTATATTATTGGATAAAATATGTTTTTAATTCTGGTTGTAAATTTATAATGGCAAGTTTGTGGGAGTGGCTATGCAGGTTTTTTTTAGTTGAAATCATGGCTAGGATGAGTTATTTTTTTAAGAAAAATATATATATATATATATATATTAAAAAAATTGAGACTCTCAAGCAGAGAAAAAACATATTTTGGAAGACTGTTCCTGCAGGTGGGACATCAGTTGGCCTTTTTAGATCTTTGTTATTTTGACTATCTTTTACCATTTGTACAGATTTGTTTCTCAAGCTAATTTTAATAATATTATCTTTGGCTTCGAAAAAATAATGTTAAGTATTTGGGTTTAGTTCTTGAAGTGTGTTTTTGTTAATAATTTAGTTCAAACTAATATTTGCTAGCTACACAACAAGAATGAATAAGTATCATCCTAAAAGAATTACTTTGGTATTAATACAATTTTTATAGTGTTTGATTCATCATTTTATTGATGTCAAATAATTAGAATGATGAAATGATAGAGAAAAAAATTGCTAATCAATCTAATGTAAGGTGAGTGTTTAATCTCAAATAGTGTGTACATATAAAGAAAGAATTATTGGAAGAGACCTGTTCTTTAGTAAGATTTTAAACCTGAAAGAATTAGACTTGTGACTGACAGCTATAGCCTATAGTGATACCTTATTCAATACTAAAAAACTCTAAGTCGGAATTTAACACCATAAAAAGGTGGGTGCTATTGAATAAAAGTGCAAGCCACGTGCCACTTTGTATGTTTTGTCTTTCAATCTTTAGAAATATAAAGTCGGTTAAATATGTTTTATGCGAGTAAATTGAATTTGGTTTCCTTTAAAAAAAATTGGTTTCTCAAAAAAAATCATAGTGTTTAGTAATTAATATTATTGAAATATGTGAAAATAGTCGATTAATAATGTATATCCTATGGTGGTTTTTGTCTATTATTGCATCTATGAATTAGTGAAGTTTAACTCAAACCAAAAGTTAGTTTAAAAGTTGAGAGTTGCTCTATCCGTTATTAACAATTGTTTGGTCATATCTCTAGCCAATGTGAGACTTCAAATACACTTACATGCCATAGACTAGACATTTAGAGCAGTGACGGATCCAGAAATTTTTTGTAGTGAGGACAATATATACATATAAATTCGTAATAAAAAAAATTAACATGTTCTATTAGAAGTGAAGACATTTTTTACCAGAGGAGACAAAAGTGAAGACATTTTTTTACCAAATGGGTCATCAAAAACTACATGCTTTTACTACTCAAGTGAGGACATTTAGCAATGTGGAACACAAGTGAGGACATTTAGCAATGTAGAATATAAGTGAGGGCAATTTTTATCAAAAGAATCATAAAAAATCACATACTTTTACTACTCAAATTTTTTCTCAAAGTATTTTTACATATTTAAGTGAGGGCATTTGCCCTCATATTCCACAACTTGGATCCGTCTCTGATTTAGAGCGTTGAATAAACATCAACGAGTGACCAAAATATGGGAGGTCTCCACGACAAATGAATTTATGGTAGGCCTTGACACCATATTAGAATTAGAGATACCTAACTCAATCTAAATTAAAAGTTGACTCAAGAATTTAGGATTATTCTATCTGTTATAAACACTTATTTAATCGTCAATATGAGATTTTTAACATCAACCACTTATAACAACCACTTTTTTTTTGTTAGTAACAATTTGAACCGCTATAAATCAACAGCAGGAACTAACTTTACATATTAACGTTGGTAACTAACAATAATGATTTATTTTTAAGGGACAGCCTCCTATTCATCTCTATGGGGACTAAATATATTAAACCATATTAAGTATTCCTGTACAGAATGAGAAACCAAAGTGAGACGATATATAATAAATCAAGCACTAAAACCAAATTCTAACAATTCCATAATGTGAAAGAAGATATTGAACCTTTATTTTTAAGTTATTTGGTTTTGGAACTAAAATTACATATGTGACGGACCACATATATTGAGATTCACAAGCTCATGAGATAAAATGAACTATACTAACTATGTGTTGGTGTAGCAGTGTAGTAACAAGAGCTAAGTAAGCTAAATTTGTGTAAAATTGAAAACACAAGTTTAAACCCCAGAAATTTTTTTATGAAAGAAATTGCTATAATTTTTTGAATGAATGACAACTTCTGTCAAAAGATAAAAAAAAAAAGTAAATATGAAAAAATAAACCAGTAACATTTGTACTCTCTTCAATAAAATGTTTACTTACAAAATGTCTAATAAGCGTAGAGAACTTTTCTCACAATCATTTTATCCATTTATCTCTCATGTCAATATCTGTTCCAAAGGATAACAACAATGGGTGCCCGCCCACTAGGGTGGGCAGGTAGCACTTTGGCCCACCGGTAGACCAAGGGTTATTCTAGACTTTTCCCCTTACTGTTCTTCTCTCCCACTTTCTCCTCCCTCTCGTGTTCTCCACCAACATTAACCACATCATCTGGCAAATCTTCAACCTTCATCTTAGACCAACCAGGAAGAAAATCCAATGCTCTGTATTTTGCACCGTTTCCACCCCTAACCTCTTGGCACACCAAATCAGTGTAGAAATGAGCAGATAGACAACATGACAATGGAACCCAAACCGCAATCCATGGAACATTCAGCTTCTGAGCTACGAGGAGAAGCTGCCACGCAATCCATGGAACATTCAGCTTCTCATCGCCTCTACAGCAGCCACCGTGGCTCCTCCCACGCCACCACGAAGCTTCTTGAAGCCACAAACCCTGCCAAAATTGCTGCTACCTACTGAAGCCCCATCACAGATCCGCCGTCGGGCCACCACACTATCGCCTCACCTCGGCGAACGCCGCCCGGTTCTGGTTCAGATCAAAGAATTTTTAGGGTCAGGTCGAAGATCGAAGGGTTCATGGCTCTAATCGAATGGTTTCTCAATCAGATCAAAGGGTTTTTGGGCCAAATCGAAGGCTTTTGGGGTCAGATCGAAGCCTCTCACGGGATCCCCATCCCTTCCTCTGTCTCCTTTCCTTCTTCTTCATGTCTTCTTCCATGGAGCCTCTCAAGTTTCAACCCAGGCTTCTCAACTCGCATGCACTGCTGACACACTCAGAGGGTGAGAATGAGAGAAAGTGGGGATGAAGATGAAAGCACCGCAAAGCTTCACCGAAAGATTAAATTTTGAGCTTTGGATATGGAGGATGGGTGAGGAAATAGAGAGGTGCGGATATTTGTTGCATCTCCGATCTGGGTTTTGATGAGGTGGGGGAGAGGTTCTGAAACTTGAAATCGCCGGAGCTTCGCCGGAGTTGTGAGGTCAAGGGGTGGCGGCGGTGACATGGTCGCTACTAGTCAGGTGGAGGAAGAACACTGGATTGGGAAGATGAAGAGGATTATAAATTTACATTTTTATCCTTTTTACCATCACTTAATCTTAACCATCCAATAAAAAAATATTCTAAGATTCTCAGATCCAACGACATATGATGATGGTCCACCGGTGATGGTCCACCGGTGGGCCAAAGTGCTACCTGCCCACCCTAGTGGGCACCCCAACAATGTATATATATCCTATCCTTCAAGAGAACCTAAACTATATATGACATGTATCTTTTATTAGTTTTTGAGGGTCAACTTTTGTAGCTATAACATATGTAGTTGAGAAGTAGGTTTTGTGTCTTGCTCCACTTTATGACCTGCATCAACAGTACATCAAAATTAATGGAGGATTGAATTCTTGAGGCAGTGGTAGGTCTACATTGGTGGTAGCTTTGCTAGCTAGCTAGTTTACGACTATATTTTTGTTATACTTATATTTTTGTCGACAGAGTATTTATTTCTGGTGCCACTTGCTAATTATTGCATTTCGTACATAAAAGTGACAAATACTATAGTTCCGAAGAAAAATATCTAAAATTAAAAGTTGTTTTAAATACTACAAGCTAAGTGGTTCATCCTTACACATTAAAAATTATATACATCTAATTATTGGTTATATAAGGGATGTATCATATGAGAAATGTAATTTTATTTGAGAAAATAAAAATTAATCACAACCGTTAGATCTAACCATCAACGGTTAAGATTAAAACATTAAGTCATGTGATTTTTTAAAAAAGTCACATGACATTTTTAAGTGATCATGTGACAATCACATGACCATTAAATTATTTTAATTTTGACCCTTGACAGTGGCGGACCTACCACAGGGCTTGGTAGGTCCAATGCCCTGGCTCAAAGCAAAAAAAATAAAAATTTCTTTGGACTAGATAAGTTTTTTTCTCCAAAAAAAATTAGAGAAAAGACAAAATTTATAAGGAAAGACAAAGTTTAGGGACTTAATCATAAAATTGCCTAGGCTTCCTAAAAATTCTAGTTCCGCCACTGACCCTTGATGGGTAAATCTAACGATTGTGATTTATTCTCATCTTCTCACATAAGATTACCTTTCTCATAATATACATACGAAACAAAACACTAAGTAATGTATATATAAATGTCCTCACACCATTATATGTTTCTAAAAAGTTTAAGCTTGTGTAATATCGGTAAAAATGCACCACTTTGTAATATTTATTAGATCCTTCTCTTTTTTTTCTCTACAAATGTTGATTTTTTTTTTGCAAGGCACAAATGTTGATTCTTCACATCAAATATATTTTGAATGCACTTTGTTAATAAACTCCAGCAATGGAAATTGGTTTTTTCAAAAGAAGAATATTAGAGCTACTCTCTTCTCCCCAACCTCAAACACTTAATATATAAAACATTAGGTTCAATCTTGAAAAAAGAGATTTTTAGAATCGATAAAATAAAATTAATAGCATTAAGAACGAAAAAAATTGTGCAGAGTTTGCAAATTTTGATATGATGTATTTTTAAACTTTAATAGTAATATATTTTATTTCTTATATTACAAAATTACATGCTCCCACTCCCATGGCTTAAAATTATTGATCCCTCTACATGCATGTGAAAAATTATCAAAACCTTGTTGGCAATTGAATTGAACTATTTTGGTTCTAATAAATTCATGAACGTGTTGGTTATTCATGCAGTGTATGAGATATTTGAAAGAATGGCTTATTATGGAATATCATCAAATTTGATCCTGTATCTGACAACGAAGCTTCACCAAGGAGTAGTGAGTTCTTCCAACAATGTTACTAATTGGGCTGGCACCATTTGGATAACTCCCATCTTAGGTGCTTACATTGCTGATGCTAAACTTGGTCGCTATTGGACTTTTGTCATTGCCTCCGTTGTCTATCTCTTGGTATGTCTTTACTTTTGTCACATTTGAAAAGAAAAAAAAAGTCAATAGTGGACTTTTCCCTTGAATTTGGGCTCCAAAAGTGTTTTTTTGTTCTAATTATTTGAGAAAAATAACTCCATTAATTATGTTGGTTGACTACAAATGTACGTATTTGAATAAGATTGAAAGCATAAATGTATCTGAATCATCCAATCAAAAACTCAAGATTTTTTCAGTGCTGCATTTGAAATATTATTTTATTTAAAATAACTACGGCCAGTTAGTATGGCTACAGATCATTTGTGTCTAATCTATATAGATGCTATTATTGTAGGACAGATATAGATTTACACAAAATCTCACATGACAATTGACATGTGTTTTTATTTTCTCAACTGTATTGCTTAATGTCCAAATCTTAGTTTATGACTTTTTATTTGTGAGCTGTTCTTATAAATTTTCATTGGATTCTTCAACTGCCAAATGAGAACATACAAGTCAAGACGTCATAGTCCTTAACGCATTCACATATATGTGTACCTGTTTTTGACAGCGCCAACTCCCAAACTTATTAGATACGAAATTTATGAGCAATTATCTCCCTATATATATGGCTATATCCCACCTACATAATCTCTCCCTTAAAATCTCTTTTCATTGTTTCTATCTAAAATCTGACAGTGTACCCATCAGTTTTAATTTTTGAAATTTAATTATGACATGAGAAACTAATGGATTGAATTGTCCCGGGATGATAGTTCAAGTGATAAGAGTTATAAGACATACGAATTGTGTGGGGTAGGTCAAGGGTTCAATACCTGGAAGGTGCAATTTATCTTTCCGATGTAAAAAAAAATTAATGAATTGGATTCTAATTGATAAACTGTGTGAAAGTTTTATATATTTTTAGTTTATAGTTATTAAACTCTAAATTTAAACCATTCATGTGGATCATTAATATTTTGGTCCACCAGTGCACCATGATTTATCACAATTAAATCTTAGCATCTTGAAATATTCTTTAAGTGATGGTCAGGATTTAATGGATGACAAAAAAAAAAGTGAAAATGTAAAGTCAGACACTTCTTCCAATCCCCACCCCTTCCCCTCCTTGCAGTAATTGAATCATCGTCCATGAGCCTCTAGTTTCATGAATTAACCACCACTTTCATCATATTTGTTAAGACGTACAAGTCCAGAATCAAGAAAGCATTGTTTCAAGATCCTCAATTTTGTCCTCCATATCCTTTCACAATCAAGTAAAAACTAGAAGTTGAAATTAATAAAAGAAATAAAATCCCACCAGGTGCAAACAAATCTCATCCTCATTCAACCCTTCAAATCCGTTGATCAAGCCTCTCAAATACATCCAAACCCAGGAAAAAAATTAAAGTTTTGTAAAACCCATAAAACATCAAAACGAAATTGGGTGTAAAATTAGGGACTAAAATTTATTTAAGCCTAAATAATTGTTAGCTGAATGACTAATTTGTGTTGGAATTGGGACAGGGTATGTGTCTGCTTACTCTATCAGTTTCCCTTCCAAGCCTAAAGCCACCTCAGTGCCATGAAATTAATGTCACAAAATGTGAAAAAGCCTCTACACTACAGCTAGCAGTGTTCTATGGTGCTCTCTACACTCTAGCAGTAGGAACTGGTGGAACCAAGCCCAATATTTCCACCATTGGTGCTGACCAGTTTGATGATTTTGACCCCAAAGAGAAGAGGCATAAACTATCCTTCTTCAATTGGTGGATGTTCAGCATCTTCATTGGGACCCTCTTTGCAAATTCTGTTCTAGTCTATGTTCAAGATAATGTGGGGTGGACTCTTGGGTATGGTCTTCCCACTCTTGGTCTTGCAATATCAATCATCATATTCTTGGCAGGCACACCCTTCTACAGACACAGGTTACCCACAGGGAGTCCCTTCACTAGAATGGCCAAGGTCATAGTTGCTGCTATTAGGAAATGGAAAGTGCCTCTTCCTAGTGACCCTAAAGAACTATATGAGCTTGATTTGGAAGAGTATGCAAAGCAAGGGAAAGTCAGAATTGATTCCACTCCAACATTAAGGTATAATTTCAATCCTATTTGTAAGCTACTTGATGTGTAATCTTAGGATCAATTTCTTTTCTCTCCTAATTGTATTTTTATTTCTGTCCTGAAAATAAAACCCTTTTTTATAAGCCCCAAAAATAAAATCTTGCCAGGTTAACTAAAAAAAGTAGGAAAGTTACAAATTTAAATGGTGATTTTTAATTGACACGTAAAAATTTTACAAGTGGAGCAAGAGATTCAGGTGCACTATGTCAGTGCATTTACATAATCATGCGATCTAATTAAGTTGTCGGATCAAGATCAGTCAGTTCATAATTCACATATTTCATCACGATCTTATGATAGATATAAATTTAAAATTCGAGGCGAACAATTAAGATTGCGTGGATGTAGGAATTCCCTTGTTAGGTAATACATTTTCGTGGGAAGGGAATTAAGCCACCACTTGAGACAGAAGATTTCAGTCAGTAATTTTAATTTGAAATATTAATGATTTGTCATGTGAATGTGTACAGGTTCCTCAACAAGGCTTGTGTCAAAACTGGTACATGTACTAATGCAGGGGTGCTATGCCCAGTTACACAAGTAGAGGAGACCAAACAGATGCTAAGAATGATCCCTATCTTGATTGCTACCTTCATTCCTAGTACAATGGTTGCTCAGATAAGTACCCTTTTTGTGAAGCAAGGAACTACACTGGATAGAGGCATTGGCAACTTCAACATTCCACCAGCAAGTTTAGGTACATTTGTGACTCTGTCAATGCTTGTCAGTGTTGTGCTCTATGATCGTTTCTTTGTCAAGATTATGCAGAGATTGACTAAGAACCCAAGAGGGATTACTCTTCTTCAAAGAATGGGCATAGGAGTCATAATCCACATAGTGATTATGGTAGTTGCAGCTTTGACTGAAAGATACAGACTTAGTGTGGCAAAACAACATGGGCTAGTTGAAAGTGGAAAACAGGTTCCATTGAGCATATTCATCTTGCTTCCTCAGTTTATACTAATGGGAACTGCTGATGCATTCTTAGAAGTTGCCAAAATAGAGTTCTTCTTTGACCAAGCCCCAGAAAGCATGAAGAGCCTTGGCACTTCATATTCAATGACTTCCTTAGGCATTGGAAATTTCCTCAGTACTTTTGTTCTCTCAACAGTTTCACATGTCACCAAGGAACATGGTCACCAAGGATGGGTTTTGAACAATCTAAATGCTTCTCATCTTGATTACTACTACATACTTCTGGCAATACTTAACTTCCTGAACTTCATCTTCTTCATCATTGTTTCAAAGTTCTATGTATACAGGGCTGAAGTTTCAGATTCCATAAAAGTGCTTGGGGAAGAACTGAAGGAGAGGTCAGTCATTGTGTCAAACCAAGTGATTCCAAAGGATTAATTGATGGGTTATTTCTACAAGCAACCAAAACTGTCAAAACATGTGTGATATATAACCTTGGATGTTTTCGGTAGGATTATAGTCTTATAGACTTCTTTTGGATTTGTGTTTCCCCTGAAATATCAGCAACTAAATTTGTAAAATGGGGACTATGGTAGAGTTATGATATTATTAATTTGAAAAAAAATAATTCTAAGTTCTAATGTAGACTGTATTTTTGGTTGATGTTTATCAATTGAGCTTCATTGGTAATCGTAACTCTATATCCTATATACTATTTCTAAAACCAAAAAGTGGCAAATGATTTCTCACCCTCTCGTTTTATGTCTTTCTTCATAAGTTTTGTCTCTCATACTATAATTAGTAGGTAGATGATGTCATATTTATAAATTAGAAAAAAAAGGTATTATAATGTAACTAGATTATAAAAATTGGCTTTTTGTCTAATCCTAGTTACATTCCCGGACTAGCATTAATTTTTTTTCTAACCCTAGTTACATTATAATTCCATTTTTTTCAATTTTTTTATGCTTTGAATCAATATACCAAAACTATTTTAATCTTCCAGATGTATATACGAAAAGATAAAATACAAATTTGAGTTAATTTTCAAATCAATCCTTTAAAACTATTTGATATCTGACATATTTGATATCATTTTGAATGTAAGGTATTACATTCAATATCTTTTTTATTTTGTAATATAAAAAAACCGTAATCAATTTTAAAAAAAGACAGATAGTTATTAAAAACAAAACTTTGACACGCATACATCTTAATTGTAGAGAAGTCACAATTAACTTTTAGCATCGAATGTGTCTGACACTGCGTCTGATAGGGTGGATCTTGTGGATATGACGCCTTCTCAATCTAAGGATTGTGTTTATGAGTGAGCACGTGAGATGTCGACGGTTGGTAAGGAGCTGGGACTTGTTTGGAAATGTTCTGATGTGAAGGTCATTGAAGGATGTGTGCAACATCTCAAGCGTACTTACCCAAATAAGTATAGGTCATCTTGAGGTTTTAGCTCTTTGCGGTTTGGGTTGTTTCCTTTTCGTTTGGCTTGTTTTATACTTGGCTTATTGTGGTTAGATTTGGGTTGTCATGTTTATATTGTATTGTTTCTTATTTCGTCTTGTATGACTCAAAGGAACTTCTCGCGAATGTTTATCTTTTGTTGTAAATTTTTTTTATTAATTATTCTAATGTCATTAATAATCATTAAATGCAATATTAACACATTAATTATTTTCAAAAAAATCATCGTCACTTCCCCGCCAGGGATTCACCAGCTGGAATTCCTTATAGGAGAATGCCACAACTTGTTAGCTTCTGATTTGCATGGCCCTTTCGGTCCTAGTTTGAGGCACAATTAGTGTTTGTTGTTTGGGGCTATGCTCTTCATTGTAAAAAAAAAAATCATCGTTCACTTTTATTAATTATTTTAATGTCATTAATAACGATTAAATACAATACTAATAGATTAATTATTTTTGGAAAAAATCACAATTGAATGAGAAATTAATACATTAATTGTTTTTGAAAATATGTACTAAAAAATCAGAAAAATGTAAATATGACATCATCTAGCTACTAATTATAGTATGAGAGAGAAAGTTTATGAAAAAAAGACATAGAATGAGGGGGTGACACTTGTTGAAGTTGCCACTTTTTGATTTCAATAATAATATATATAGAGCCTGTTTGGTGGATATTATAAGCAAATAAGATAGGATATCAGTAATCATATCCTGTTGTAATATATTGTTTGTTGCGACAGCAGGATAAAATAACATTATCCTGCCCCTTATCATATCTTATCTATCTTGCGTAAAAGTTATCCTGAGCTAGGATAGAAATTATCTTGACAGAATAAGATATCAGTTTTTTATTTGTTTATTACTATAACCCAAAATTAATTTCAATATTTATATTTTATATAATTTATAATTATATTAATTAATTAATATATATTTTTAACTTTAATAAATATTAACTTTATTACTTATCAATTACTAGTTGTTATTGTTAAGTTAAAATTATTTAGTTACAAATAAATTTAATTAAAAAATAAATTGATTTATAAATGGTGCATGAAAATATTGGATTTACTCATATAAAATAACTAAATTTTCATTATGACTTACTACTACTTAGTTATTTTTCGTTATTTATATCATAATAAAAATACACAAAATAATTCTTCACTAATAATAAAATAGGCTACTCACATATATATAAATAGTAATTTTTAATAGTAAATATAAACTAATTTATTATCATATGATATTATTTAAAATTATTTCTCTACTTATATAATTATAAATAATAATTTAAATATAAATTATTTTTGAAAGAATAATATCTTTTTATGTTTAAAAAATTTGATTAATTTATATCATTGATCACTTACCTCTACTAAGCTAAAACTCATTGGTTATTTAAAAATAAACTCATTGGCTACATTTATAATAATTTTAATTAAAATAGGCTCCCTTTGAAAAAATTAAAATATTCGAATTAATAAAAAATTGTTAATATTAAAACATAAGTTCATTTATAAAAATGTAAAAAAATTAAGAGAGGTTTTTTCACATGGAGCTCTTTAATTTTCGATAAAATTCTTATGCTTCCAAAATAAATGTAAAAAAATAAATTAATAAAGTAGTCATTTTTAAAAATAAACTATTTAGAAAATTAAATTTTAAAAAATATTATGTATTTTTTATTTCAAAGAAAAATTTAATACATTTTTCATTGTTTGTATCATATTTTGTTCACTTCAAATGCAGGATAGGATAAGAGTCTATCATGCTCTTATCATATATTGTTCTTATCCAATCATTTATCATGCCTTGATCTTATCATATCCTGATCACCAAACGGGCTCATAATATATGTGATTTGATTTAATGTTTTGATGTAGATTATCCATTATTATTAGATTTAGCACTCATGATACTCATAAGGTACATCTCTAATGATTATACATATTTATATAAATGTGTGTGAGAAAGAAAATAATTGACCTCTGACTGTAAACACATAAAAGGGTTGTAACAAAATAAAACACATAAAGGGAGAGGTTGGGTCATTTCAAATTGGATCACCTCAAAGGAGAAAACAAATACTCCGCTTTGTTAGTGCTCCTCCAAAAGAGTGCAGGATGGTGAGTGAGTACACACAAGATGGAACTGTGGATCTTAAAGGAAAACCTGTTCTCAAATCCAAAACAGGTGCCTGGAAAGCTTGCTCCTTAATTGTTGGTAGCCTCCCTCTCACTTTCTCATGCTGTACTTATATTTAATTTGCATGTTTTTCCAAAACTATGTCACTTACTGGAGGATTGGAATTGCCTGCTCTTTGGACATATGTAATGCAGTGTACGAGATATTTGAAAGAATGGCTTATTATGGGATTTCATCAAATTTGATCTTGTATCTGACGACAAAGCTTCACCAAGGCACTGTAACATCTTCCAACAATGTCACCAATTGGGCTGGTATCATTTGGCTAACTCCCATATTAGGAGCTTATGTTGCAGATGCTCACCTTGGCCGCTATTGGACTTTTGTCATTGCCTCCTTTATCTATTTATCGGTATGTCTCTCTTTCCATTTGAATTCTGCTATATATCTATTTGTGCTGTGGTAGTTTCAGTGAGATAAAATCAACTCCTCTAAATACTAAACAGGATACTATCAGTTATAATAAAGAAAGGATTAGGAATCCACCACTCTTAATTTGTGCTTAGTGATGGATATTTAGTATATATCCTGATTAGTATTTAGGAGGAGTTGTCCTGTTAAACATTTTGGGCTGGTTGAGTGCATATTTGAAAATCTTTCTACCTGTAAGTAGTTTTTAGGCGTCAAAATTAATTTTGACCAAAGAAAAACTGATCCAGACATGCTATGAATTGTTCATGTTTATTGTTGGAATTTGCAGGGTATGTGTCTGCTTACCCTATCAGTTTCCCTTCCAAGCCTAAAGCCACCTGAGTGCTATGAAAAGGATGTGACAAGATGCAAAGAAGCCTCCACATTACAGCTAGCTGTGTTCTATGGCGCACTCTACATTTTAGCAGTGGGAACTGGTGGAACCAAACCCAACATTTCCACTATTGGTGCTGACCAGTTTGATGATTTTGACCCCAAAGAGAAGGCACAAAAGTTGTCATTCTTCAACTGGTGGTTCTCCAGCATCACCATAGGGACCCTCTTTGCAATTTGTGCTCTAGTCTACATACAAGATAATGTGGGATGGACTCTTGGTTATGGTCTTCCAACTATTGGTCTTGCAATTGCAATTATCATATTTCTTGCAGGCACACCCTTCTATAGACACAAAATTCTCTCAGGGAGTCCCTTCACTAAAATGGCTAAGGTCATAGTAGCATCTGTAAGGAAATGGAAAGTGCCTCTTCCTAGAGACTCTAAAGAGCTATATGAGCTTGATTTGGAAGAGTATGCAAAGGAAGGGACATTTAGAATTAAACCCACTCCAACATTAAGGTAAAATTAACCATTTTTTATTAGGGTTCTTGTAAAAAAAATCGCTTTTTTATTCTCTTAAAATTTGACGTTTTTATTTTGGTCCATGTAATATTTTTTTCATTATTAGACCCTCAAACATGTACTTTTGGTCCTCGTGAATGACTGCCAACATGACATTTGTATTTGTTAAGGACAAACATGGCATTTGTAGTTTTCAAGGACTAAAACCACATGACCATGTATTTTTTAAGGACTAGAACATTTTTGCTGGGACCAAAAACTTATTTAAGCAAAATTCTAGTCTCCATTCTCATCTATTTGATGTTTGATTTTACTATTGTTGTGTTTGCAAATAAATTTGTTGATATGCAGGTTCCTCAACAAGGCTTGTGTAATAACTGGTTCAAGTACTAGTAGTAGTAAATGGATCCTATGCTCAGTTACACAGGTAGAGGAGACTAAGCAAATGCTAAGGATGATCCCCATCTTGGTTGCTACATTCCTTCCTAGTACAATTTTTGCTCAGATAAATACCCTCTTTGTAAAGCAAGGAACTACACTTGATAGAGGCATTGGCAAATTCAATGTCCCCCCAGCAAGTTTAATTGCATTTGCATGTCTGTCATTTCTTATCACTGTTGTTCTCTACGACCGTTTCTTTGTCAAGATTATGCAAAGATTGACTAAGAACCCTAGAGGGATTACTCTGCTTCAAAGGATGGGCACAGGAATCATAATCCACATAGTGAATATAATAGTTGCTGCTTTGATTGAAAGATATAGACTTAGTGTGGCAAAACAGCATGGGCTAGTTGAAAATGGAGGACAGGTTCCATTGAGCATATTCATCTTGGCTCCTCAGTTTACACTTATGGGAATAGCTAATGCTTTCTTAGAGGTTGCAACAATTGAGTTCTTCTATGACCAGGCCCCAGAAAGCATGAAGAGCCTGGGCACTTCCTATTCATTGACTTCATCAGGCATTGGATATTTCCTCAGCACTGTTATTCTCTCAACAGTTTCACATGTCACCCAAAAACATGGCCACAAAGGCTGGATTTTGAACAACCTGAATGCTTCTCATCTTGATTACTACTACATGTTTTTGGCAATACTGAATATCCTGAACTTCATCTTTTTCATGATTGTCACAAAGTTCTATGTGTATAGGGCTGAAGTTTCAGATTCCCTGAAGGTGCTTGAAGCTGAACTGGAGGAGAAAATGACCTCTGTGCCAAAACAGGCGAGTCCAAGTGATTAGTTGATTGGAAATCAGAAACTGGAAAGAGGATGAGAAATATGTACCTAATATTTGTACCTGCTTACACAACTACTCATATATTATGATTTATTTTAAAGGTTATTCCTTTTAGAGTGTTAAGTTTAGGGGTTCATAATCTCATTTTGTATAAGTTTTATAATGTGTAAACTACAAGTGATTTCTATTATGGTGTAAAATAGAAATAAAATAAAACTTTAAAAGACATGACTCTGGGTTGAAATTATATATTCTCAATATATAAGGATCTATCTAGTTTGGAAAGAAAAATGAGAGGAAAGAAAGGAAGGAAAGATGAAAGGAAATGACAGGATTTTTTTTAGATTATTTGGTGTCAAAGAATATGGAAGCAAAAGTTAGAAGAAATAAAAGTTGCATCTTTGTAAAATAACATCCAAGTAAAAGTAAATGATAATTAACTCATTTAATAAAAAATAAATTATATTTATACCTAGTTATAGATCCAAGAGATTAGTTAATTGGAAATCAGAACTGTAACTAGATGCATGAGAAATGTGTACATTTCTACCTCCTTCTATGAGACCAATTTTTTATATTTAAGTTCTATTTGACAATATCTAAATGATAAGCTAGTTGAAAATTTATAAGCTACCTAAAGGTAAAAAACGGAAAGCTCAAAGTTGAATAGTTAGCTGCTTGAACAAAATAAAGCATATCTGACTAGCTTAAAAGTCTCATTTTTTTAGTACATCGGAAAGATAAATTACATTCATCAAGAATTGATCCTTAGACCTTCCCCTCTCCAACTCATATGTCCCCTCCAGCTCTTTTAAACACACTCCTAACACACTTCAATGTGATTGGTATAATTTTTAAAAATTCAACACACTCCTCCATAACTTTATTCTTCCACATTATTTCTAGTAAAAAAAACCTCTATTTTTTAAATTAAAAAAATCTAATCCTATCTATCACTTTTTCTCTATCTAGAGTATTTCATATCTTAGAGTGAGATATGGAATTATTTTAAAACTTTAGAGGATAGAAATTGAAAATATGGTAAAAAAATTAGAATAATATGTAAGATGTGAAATTAGAGTTTGAATAGACGGAAAAGTTTACCAAAATATGTGAATTCTCTAGTACTTGTTTCGACAAGGGTTTCCAAAGGGGTCAGAAGCATAAAAGACTAAGAGAAATGGATAGAATATTATTTCAGTGTGTAGAAGATGATTTACATAGAAGGAGGAGGTCTTTCTTTTATAGCAGGTCAACCTCTTAACCCTAACGGATGTATTTATTACAATTGACCAATCATGCCCGTTAATGGGGCGTAATAACTACTGTGTCGGTTGACTTGTGAAACAATCTCGTCTGTCAAGGAAGCCTTTCATCACCTGGTCGGCTGACTTGGTGCCAGACTGTGTTGTTCAGCGACATTCATGACCTTTGACAACGTGATCAACGGTCGGGTTGTTTCCTTATCAACTGTTGGATGTCTTCGTAATGGAGTGGGCTTTTACATTAGCCTTCTAGCATGTAAGCTCATACTTCACCTGTCCAGCCCAAACTTCGGAGGGCAGCATGGCCTTCCGGTAGGGACCTGACCATCTAGTTCAAAGTCCATGACGGTACAGTACCCAAGAATTCTGTGGCACCCACATTTTTTGGGGGGTATGATACCCTTTGTAATATTAAGTTATAATTTTGTTGAAAAAATGCGAAATGACTTATTATTGTAATTTTAAAAATTCAATGATCGACTTAATGAATTAATGACATAATTTTTAAGTTTGTTTATGTTATGCAATGCATGATATGAAAATTAGGATTTTTAGTAAAACTTGTAACTCTGGGAGATAATCTAAATTTCTTTCATGCTAGGATCTTCTTTCTTCATACTTCACCCATATTAAACCTCCAAATCTTCCTCCATCATCTTCCTCTAAGTTTAAATTGTATGTTTTCTATTAGTCTACATCATTTTAGATATCATATCTTGATCTGACTTAAGGTATCACATCAATCAAGCACCAAATATAATTGATAGCTTTTTAGTGAAAATTTTACATATAATTTAACTTACTCTTTTTTTTAACATAACCTCATAGCATTGATTAAATAGCTGGTATTGAAGCCAAAATGTGATCTGCAACAAAGGCATCAACCCCGCGGTCCTGACTCTATTTTAGTAGTATTTGCAAAGATTTTGACCGGTAAGTGAAAGTTTCTGAATATTAATTGTCACAAAGTAATAAAGGGACTTCACGCATATGAAAAAATAAAGAAATTAGGAAACTAAAATCGAAGATTAGCCACATCGTATAGGGACTGAAAACGCCAATAATAATTGTCAAATAAGAAGAATGGGTAAAAATAATATGCTAGGAGAGAAAACAGAAAGACACATGGAATTTTGCCAGCTAAAGAATTAACGAGAGCCAACTTAAAAAATACACCAAGTGGAATTCATGCTGTAATTATAACACACAGGCAATAGATGTATGATATCCATAGAATGGCAGACACAGATGCTCATGGAAATAGAAACTCCTTGGAAGCAAATATACTTCTTGTGTAGTAAAACAAATAAACAGAAAATGAACTTGATACCAAGATAATAATTTTGGTAAAAAACTATGAATGACCTATCATTGATCATGAAATACATCTTAGAAATGCAAAGTTCAGTCTTCATGAAAGAAAGTTGATTAATCCAAGATCGAAGCCATGGCTATCCAGCAGACATTATCCATCTCATTCATTGATAAGCAACAAACATCACCATGAGTTGTTTTTAAAATTAATGACAGTATACAGATCTTATTAACAAATTACAAGAAAATGTACCATAAGACAAGTTTAGGTAACACGTTTAAACTCCCCCAGATAGTTTCTCTGGTATGTTCCAGCCATAATTGGTACAGCATAAAAGAAAAATAAAGTAGCCATGAAGCTACAATAAACTGAGCCACCTATCTTTCGAAAATGATGGGCACTACTTTATTTTGATTCTTGCTATCCACCATTACAATCAAGTCAAGCCCCTACACAGAACACAGTTCAAATGCAAAGAATGGTCAGGCATCATAAGTCAGAGATCTTCCATTGCAAAGATGAAATTTTGCAGCAGTTTTTATATTTAAGTACAACTTTTCTTTTATAATGTATCAATCTAATTCTAACCCAATGGCAAAGATGCCAACATTTTGAAAAACAAAGCATAAACCAGCATTATTTTCAGGCTAATTTTCCTGGTCAAGAAGCTTTTCACACATGACAAAAGCTACACAACTAAAAAGTAGCAGTCTCAAAGAAGTACCTGCAACAAACTCTAGCACAGCCAAAAATTGAAACTAAATATAATATCAAACCATTCATGTGTTTTAACCTCATAGCATAAACTTTTGAGATAATTGAGCCCGTTTATTAAGAGTTTATTTGAGCTTATCTTATAGTATAAGTGCTAATGCAAGTAGCTTATTATTCCTATAAGCTGTTTTGAGCTTTTTTTCATAAGTCGTTCGGATTAGCTTATGAATAAACACTTATATTGACTTATAACATATTTTGAGCTTATTCAATAAAATTCTCAAATTAGCTTATGAATATGCGATAATGCGATAAGCACGTATTGACGCATTTAATTAAATTGTTTACCCAAACGCGCCACTGGTTCATGACATGGTATCAGAGCCCCTATGACCAAGTGGTCTAGACTCTAGAGTTCCTTGTTGCCCCTATTATTCTAATAAAAATAAGTTGAATTTCAGCACAAGGTAGATAGACATGTGCTTTGTTCACGATTCAAGTCTAATGGGCTCTTGTGTGAGGGAGTGTCAGAAATATGATATAATCACTCATGTGTCTTCACCTAATAGTTTAAGCTTTTGTAATTTTATGTCCATGACAAAACCATAAGTATATAAGTCATCCTCACATAACTTATAATATAAGAACCCCTATTCATATTAAGGCAGATATTGAAACAGAATTATTGAGCAATCTACTTCAATAAGAACTGAATGTTACACAAATGAAAGCTAAGAAAAATAATTATCCAATATGACAACATATGCATTTAAAAAATAATTCACATGCAAGTTCTAAGAAATCTGTTCAAGATCCAACTGCAAGGTATGGGACTTGAGTCCCACATTGGAAGTATGAGATTCTACTATTCTAGTGTGGGTTTATCAGGCCTTGGACTTTCCAACAACAATTGCTAAGTTTTGCGGTATGGGCGTATGGCTCTCCCAAAGTTCTTAACAATTGGTATCAGAGTCTTCCGCCATGTCTCTCAACTGCAAACGAGCGGTGCAGGTGATGACGCTGGCATTGCCGTGATCACCCAGGAGTAGTCAAAGGGCTACTGCACTGCAGCCGATGTGGGAACCAAGGCTGCGGAGCGTGGAGGGATGTTAGAATCAAATTGCAAAGTATGAGAGTCCCATTTGGAAATATGAGATCTAGTGAGGGTTTATAAGGCCTTGGCTTTCCAACTACAATTGCTAGCTTTTGTGGCATGGTTCTCCCAAGGTTCTTATCAAAATCCAAACCTCTAAGTAAAAAAAGTGTCACTGAGCCATAAAGGGTTTATCGGAATCTCATGTTATAACAGTAATCATAAATTAACAAGTTTCAGGACAACTGTCCTCTCTTTTTGACAAATCTTTACTTATATCAAGTTATTTCCCATAAATATGTAGTCAGACGCTTAAACTATTTTCAAGCTAGATAATTTAACAAGCCACGTGCATGAAATAGGTTAAAAAATATCTAAAAGTTCAGCACGTTTCACTTCATTGGAATAACATACTACCAAAGTTCTGTACTTTTACACCTGGCTATGCAGTTAATCTCATACTAGTCCTCAAATATAAGTTTTAAAACAAAATGTCTCTCTCATACCGATCTAAATATCTATTATCGTGTCTGATTCATCAATTGATGAGTAAAATATTTTTTTTTATCTGCTTACCTTGTGTTCATCAGCTGTTTTCAAGCTCATAAATATAATCAGGAGGTGCAATAAAGTTTTCTATAAATGATCGAAAAGGAAAAATAAGGGTAAATAATATAGTAAACAACCTTAGTATAAGTCTAACCAGTAGCCTGGAGCAACTCCCTTTGTGCATACTCTTTAATCCTTCTCTCAAGCTCGGGTCTGAAATGCCTGATAAGACCCTGCACTGGCCATGCAGCAGCATCTCCCAAGGCACAGATTGTGTGCCCTTCAATTTGCTTAGTCACCTCCTGCAGCATATCAATCTCTTCTAGTTTGGCATTCCCAACTTTCAGTCTTTCCATGATCATCCAAAGCCATCCTGTTCCCTCCCTGCAGGGTGTACACTGCCCACAGCTTTCATGCTTGTAGAAGTAGGAGAGCCTTGCAATAGCATCCACAACATCAGTAGACTTATCCATCACAATCACGGCTGCAGTCCCCAACCCTGACGTGACAGCCTTCAATGCATCATAATCCATCAGAACATCATCACATATATGCTTTGGAAGCAGTGGAACAGATGATCCTCCTGGAATTACAGCAAGTAAATTATCCCATCCTCCTCTAACACCTCCACAGTGCCTCTCTATCAACTCCTTCAGTGGTATACTCATTTCTTCCTCAACAGTGCATGGCTTGTTAACATGCCCTGACACGCAAAACAGCTTAGTCCCAGAATTGTTCTTCCTACCAAAACTAGCAAACCATTCAGGACCACGCCTTAGAATGGTTGGAGAAACAGCCACAGTTTCCACATTTGTTACAGTGGTGGGACAGCCATACAACCCTGCATTAGCTGGGAACGGTGGCTTTAATCTTGGTTTACCTTGCTTCCCTTCAAGACTCTCCAAGAGGGCTGTTTCCTCACCGCAAATATAAGCTCCAGCACCATAGTGGATATAAACATCAAAATCATAGCCTGAGCCACAAGCATTCTTACCCAGTAAACCAGCGGCGTAAGCCTCCTTCCTAGCCTTTTCAAGATTTATACGTTCATTTACGTATTCACCCCTGATGTAGATGTATGCAGCACTTGCCCTCATTCCTACTCCAGCAATCAAGCAACCTTCTAACAACTTATGCGGGTCATGACGCATAATTTCCCTGTCTTTGCAAGTTCCAGGCTCACTTTCATCAGCATTAACAACAAGATAAGAAGGGCGGCCATCAGATACTTTGGGCATAAAAGACCATTTGAGGCCAGAAGGAAAACCAGCACCTCCACGTCCACGGAGGCCAGACTTCTTCATCTCATTGACAATCCAATCAGTGCCCTTAGTTACCAAATCTTTAGTTCGATACCAATCACCCCGTTTCATGGCACCTTTGAGAAAAGGGTCATGAATCCCATATAAGTTGGTAAAAATCCTGTCCTCATCCTTAAGGCCACCAAAATGGGTTTTCTCTGGTGGTGGAGGTGGTGGTGGGGGCTGAGGAGTAGTAGCAGTTGAAGCACCCTGAGTACTGAATAATCTTAAACCAAGGCCCAACTTCTCACCTTGATGTCGAGCCAAGGTTGCCTTGGTCACGGAAAGAATTCCCCTCATGGTTGCCTTACCTAACAATAATTTTCAAGATTTAGAACAAAATATCCTGGATTAATCCATGCAAATCATAGCTAGATATCATCAAATCAATTAAAATCAAAACTCAAAAGCATGTTTTGAAATAAATAATCAGACCCAAATGGGAATTCAAAAGCAAATAATCAAAATACATAACAGTTTTCAGACAATCCTATCCTATGGTAAACAGAGAATTCGTAGAAAGGATAAAATGCGTTGTGGGTCAGTGAATGAGCAAGTTGGGTGAGATTGCATTGGTCGCGAATGAGATTGGAGCTGAAATTGGATAGAAACAAAACTAGGGCACAGATTTGAGGTAATGGAACAGCACGTACCGATGGTGAAGCAGTCGATCAAACACACACTGGGATCTGGTTTGCTTGTGTTGTGTTGAACCCCCTTTCTTTGTAATGTGTTGTCTGAGTTTTGCTAATCAGATTGATTTGTTCTCTTTTTATTTTCTCTATTTTCCTTTTTATTTTATTTTTTTGTGTATAAACACACACAAGTTGGGTTGCATTTTGGGCTTTTGGTTTAGCCACGTTGCATTTTGGAAGTAGAGATGGAAGAGACTCGTGTAGAAAGAGGCGTGTGAGTGAGTTATTATGACGAAAAAGAAATTCAACCAACTCTTTTATTTTTAGGGAAATCACTTATTGGAGTTCTTCTAGTTCTAGTTGGCGCAAAAGACAATTAGGCCCAATACCGTTAGTTATATTTTCAAGGTTTTACAACTAAGTGGACACCATGTTGATTAAGAGCGAGTTTCATTTCGTCCAACAGTCAGCTGAACGGATCTCAGTCGACACATTTATAAGACAATTGTAAGGTTGCTTACGAGCAATTATCCTCTCAGAAGTTATAGTGAAGACTTTATCAAAATTCAGCGTCTCGAGTATGACTCTCACCATGTTTATAAATACATGTTTGGTCGTTCATTTTCTCAAGCATTACTCATTTTGTTAACTTATTGCTCTTCTATGACCTTAAACACTTTCTTTAGGCTCTCGTACTGACTTGAGCGTCAAAGTGACTTTGCATGTACCTCCCCTCATTGTCTCAACATCGCACCACCATGTCAGAAGATTCGTCTAGGACTGAGCACCACCGCTGAAGGTCAAGAGCACCCACTAGCTATGATTTCGGAAATACATTTTAGCGTCGTCTGTGGGGAAAGTAACAATCAATTCTACCACAATGGAAAGGCCACGACATTACAAGCTTGACCAAAGAAATTAGGCAGCAAGAGCATGTTATTTGTACTATTTACGAATGATAGATAACATATATGCTCATTTTTCAAAGGATATGTGTGCTTTGGATCTCCATCCGAGCTTGCTAGAGCAAATAGATGTAAAATCATTGGAAAAGCGATCTTGCAAAGCACATGGATAATTTTACTTTATTCATGGAGTTCGATGAAGCCTCAATTGTTTTAGAAAAAGTTGTATTCTTTTTACAACGCTACTTCCTATTAATCTTATAATTTATTACTTACGTTTTCATTCCATTTTTATCAATATCAAATGTAAGAGAAACATGATAAAGAGCATAAGAAAAGAACATAAATATAATTGAATATTCAAGTTTTTATATGTAAAAACTTTGTAAAGTGCATATAAAAATAAAATACTAAGTTGGAGAAGTAGGAGGGCATGAAGTGAGATGCTCTAGGATTAGCTCATAGGGATTCTAATACTGGGGATCCATCTTATGTTCTATAGCATCCAATCTTCTAGCAATGGCTGGTGGAATCTCCTCAAAAGATGTAGAATTAGTCATGTGTACATCATTTTGAGGTGAGAGCTCAACTTGGACAACAGGTTCCTCAACTTCATGGATGATAGAAGCTTCATTAGACGAGCTCTTTACGGTGAGGTAGAAGGAAGCACCCTAATGAGTCTAACTTAGGCCCTTCTCCTCAAAATCTGATTTTGACACAAGCTCTTCTATATAGTAGAAGGACCCTGATACCTAACTCCAAATATCCCTACATGGGAACTAATAAAATAGACCAAGTGTCAAAGATGAATCAAATATGCTTAAACCATGTAGGCACCCATTGAGAGTGAACAAGGGAAGTGAATTAAGTCTACCTTCTGAAGAGTGGTAGAGAGTCTTTAGAGAACTTATACCGGATGTAATGAAGCTATGGGTAACATAGGGCAGTCACTACAAGAAAACATGTAATTACCAACGTTC
Organism: Lotus japonicus; assembly: GCF_012489685.1. Taxonomy (NCBI): domain Eukaryota; kingdom Viridiplantae; phylum Streptophyta; class Magnoliopsida; order Fabales; family Fabaceae; genus Lotus; species Lotus japonicus. Next base: position 872,771 of record NC_080046.1, read on the forward strand.
TGGGAACCGTCACAAAATATCGCTATTATCAACGGTCAGACTAAGCAGTACGCGATTGTTTTAGTGAGCTCAAGGGTATTAATGGATATTCCGCATGTATCAATGATTAATTCGCTCGTCACAGATATTTGAACTAAAAGTAAACGATTGACCATGAAATGTGTTTTGTCTGTGGGCTCGGCTATGATCAAACTCTCAATGTTGTTTTTTTGATAAGAACTCTCAATGTTGTTATTATATTATCACGGTTAAACCTTTTTAACCAAATAAGCTTTTAAAAAACATTGACTCAAGTCCAATATAGGTTAGACATTCGTTTGTGTCGATATCCCGACCTGCTTGTCGGTAGTCTAACCTACTTCCATCCTCCATCCGTAATAATTATAGTAACAGTGATGATTATATATTTATTTAATTGACAATAGCAGCTGTGCAGTTGACAAACTTTGTCTTCCATTTTCTTTGCTAGAATCTCAAAATTTTCCGACCAGACTCACTCCATTTCCTCTTCCTCCACTCAAAATTCGTCTCCGGCGAAAAAGAGGTGAAAGGATCCAGATTCTTGCTTACTTCGATTCAACCAGCAATGCGTGTCTTGTAAATTATTTGTTCTTTCTTGATCCTATTTTGATCAAAATCTTCCCCTTTTTTTGGTGGATTTGAATTTTTGAGTGACTAAATACGATACCTTATTTCAGGATCTAGAAATTTTTTAGTTTTTTACAATTTATTTTTTTAGAAACTCATGTGTTAGTATAGCAAAGTTGAGTGGTTTTTAGTTTGCAAAGTTGAGTTATTGGGCTTGTGATCATGGATCACATTATTGGTGGAAAATTCAAGCTTGGGAGGAAGATTGGGAGTGGATCTTTTGGGGAGCTTTATTTGGGTAATAATGCACTTAGTTCAAGTCTTTTTTATCATTATTTGTTTGCTTTCAATATTTTGGACTTCATATTCTGGTGCTTTTATTTTAGGTGTTAATGTGCAAAGTGGGGAGGAAGTGGCTGTCAAGCTGGTGAGTATAGTTATGAATTCTTGACATGATTGTTTTGTGTTTCCATGATATATAGATTGTTGTGTTGTTCTTGATGTGAAACATAGCGCGTGTCACTTGGGCTGTGTTAGCGGTTATGCTATTTTTGCATGCTGGTTGCTTGACTTTCATTTAGGAGAATATTTGCAGATCTATACATGCTTCTTACACTGATGAAAAACTTCAAAAGGGAAATAGAACTGTCATATGCTCTAGTAGGCATGATCATCAGTCACTATTACTGTAATTATATTTATACGGTCTTGGGCATAAAGTTTACACTTTACATCATTATTTGTCTCAAGTTTGTCAATTACAACTTGCATCACAGGATTGCATGTTCCTATGAGTTTGATTGCTGCTATGATCCCAATGATATGGACGAACACATCACTTGGCCTAGTTGCCCATTTCTGAAAAATAAATCACGAGCCTACCCAAAGTCTGAAGATCCCAAGCCTTACTAGTTCTTTTGTCAACCATTCAACCCTTCCCAAGTCCAAACTATTGTGCTTTGATCTATGGCTGCTAGCACTTGTAGCTTGCGGCTGACGATTTAGAAGAGGTTTGGTGGTGAGTCAGGTTGAGAGGGAGAGAGAGAGAGAGGGTGCATCACAGTCTGACCTTTTTACTGCTTCTGGTTTGTTATGTGTGCACTGTGCAGTGCTATGTTTTGTTCTGTTATACACTTTTTTTAGGATCCATTTTGTCTCATTGATTTGGAGTATAGTAATATCCAGATAATTTCTTGTCTAGCTTTTTATTTGTGTTTTAGTTCTATTTGTTAGAAAAAAATATTGTATTAATATTATGAGTTGTAACTTTAACGTGAGTTGTCGCTTGTGCCTTGAGCATTTGCAATGTTCTGAAAGCCAGGAGTTGGGCTTGTTTTGGGTCTTCATTTACAATACAACCTTTCTTAAATTTTTGTCTTTTCTTTCATTCTTTTTCATTCCTTTTTTCTTGTCACAACCACTCTAATATAATATAAACAATGGGGTACTAATAATATAATAGTTATGAAATAAATATTTAAATTATTACTTGCATTTGATATGATTACTTTGTATTAGTGAATTATATTTTTCTTACACTTCTATATATTCGATAGGATCTTATGATCCGTGTTATGATCACACGATTTGCAGTCTTTCACCCCCTCTAGATCATAGGTAAGAACTCTATTTTGACACCCTTGGTTTGTCCTGTACTCCTGCATCTGTAATGATTTTCCTCAAGCTTGGACGATCTGAACATTGGAAGGTGTTTTAGAGTATGGAGTTTTCCCTTTTTGTCTATACACACGACAGCATGAGTCTGTGGAAGTAGGCACTACCCTTCAGTCCTGGGACTTTCCTTCTGGGTCTTAGAAAAGGAAAAAATGTTAAAAAGGATATAATCTAAGTCAAGAATTTGGTTTACATGTTATTATTTGACATGCAGTTTCTTGCTTCAAGATTAATACACTTCTACTAAATGTGCTATTAGCCTATGGCATGTTCTCAAAGTTGGATTGCTTGAAAATACTTAATGGAAGTTTTGGCTTTGTGCTTTATGATTGTTATTTGTGCTTGTAGTCCATAGACTCTTTTTGAAGAGCGTAATGTAATACATGTGCCAATACTTTTCCCCTATATTTTTATTTGCTTGTAGGAATCTGTGAAGACCAAGCATCCTCAACTTCTCTATGAATCAAAATTGTATATGCTTCTTCAAGGAGGAAGTAAGGTTCTTTTTTTTTCTTCCGAATTTATACTTTCTTCAATTTCTTTTATGCAGCCAAGATTTTCATCTGCTAATTTTCATGAAGCGAGCTCATTAGTTTATGAGGTCATCTGATTAATGTGTTATTTTTATATGAAGCCGGGATACCTCATTTAAAATGGTCTGGAGTTGAAGGTGACTACAATGTCATGGCTATTGACCTTCTTGGACCAAGTCTTGAAGACTTGTTTAACTATTGCAATAGAAAACTCACTCTGAAAACTGTTTTGATGCTTGCAGATCAGCTAGTAAGTATAGCTTGAATTCAAGCAAATCATACTTTTAACATATAGTTGAAGTATTTTACTAATCTTATACCTAATACCTAGATAAACAGAGTTGAGTATATGCATTCCCGGGGCTTTCTGCATCGTGATATAAAGCCTGACAACTTTTTAATGGGTTTGGGTCGCAAGGCGAATCAGGTATCTATCACTTTCTTGCAATTATTTTAATGCAGCCTCATCTGGCGACTTACCTCACTGTTTGGTATTCTTAATGTGTATTTTTAAGAATCTTGTCACCTTGGGGACATGAGCAAACTGAGACCTGAATGTTGTGAACTCTAAATGAGCTGTAGTCTACGGTACCAACCGGGCAGGTGATTTTACATTATAAGGAAGATATTCCTGAGAGGATGGGACCATATTCTCTTGTCTCTCCTATCGGTCTTGTAAATTCCTTGTGAGCTGTAGTGTTTAGTAGCCCATAAGTAGATTATTTTTACTATACTCAGCCAACTTTCCCCTGTTCAATCATCATCACAGGAAGCATATATTCCTTGTTGATAGTACATTCTCATTCCCAACAAACCTCTATGACATATCCTATATAATAAGATCATTTGGTTAAATCATATTTTCATTAAAGGAGAAAGGTTGTGTTAGGCCTGCTGCAGCCAACGCGAAAATGGCCTATTTTAATATGGATCATGTGATCCATATAGCTGACCTTACTTAGTGGGATAAGGCTTTTGTTTATGTTTATGTTTCATTTTAGCATATTTTTCTATTCTTATAGGGAGTAGGGACCATCTTTAGAATGAATATTTTGTCTCTCTTTTGTTTTCTTGTTAATTGTACATTCCTTTCATTTCATATCTTTATAACATTTAATAGGACATTATGGCGTTATTTGATCCATGCGACCAACCTTACTGAGTGGGAGAATACTTTTTTTTTCTTTTTATTGGATGGATTTATTTTGAAAGCAAACTTTGAAGTTTGAACTAATTTGGACATACTCTAAAATCAAGCTATCATATAAAATCTGTAATAGGCAAACATTCATTAGTTTTCATCTAGAATTATTTTCTGGGTATTATAAATGGAGGTAAAACCCTATTTTATGAGCATAACTAAATAAGTACTGTGAATATGTTAAGAGTGTTGATTTGGTCATGGTCTAAGCTTGGCAGTTGAGTCGTGGTGTTAGTCAATATAAGAAGGGATTTCGAAAAGGTAGTAAGGAGGCATGTGGACGCTATTCATCATCATTATCAATTAACTGTATTTTACTACTTATCTTGGAGCAGCTGGTCAGTCCAAGCCTACAATTGTTATTGGGTATTTGTCTAGAAACATGATTTTAAATGAGGTAAATTAATGTTAACCTATGCTCACCCTTTCCATTATAACTTAGAAAGAATCTGTTAAACTCACTGTTAAGAGGTCCAACATTTACTAGAGATATAGTCAAGAAAGTTCTTATTAAACATAGAGCAATCCTCACCCCTGTGCTAGCTCTTGGTGTAGAGTTAGACCTAGATCCAAATTCTAAGATGGTGTTAGAGCCTATCATAGACCCATTTTCTGTGCCACCCGCTGATGTCCAGTCGTATATACTTCACACTCAAAGTATCCAGCTCTGGCTGTGATATGGCCAAATAAGCCCTCATAAATGGAGCAATCCTCCCCCCTAACTAGCTTTTTGGGTAGAGTTAGGCCTAGCCTGAATCTCAAGTCTCACATACTCCTTGACAGGTCTCATGTATACAAAATTAAGTTTGTAGGCTTTACTACTACCAAATATTGTACGTTTCTTTTCTCGGTTCTCTCATACAACACTGACAACATATATGTAGCGTCTCAAATAGCATTTGAGCTGAACTACTCGTATTTTGTTTTTAAAGGTTTTATTTTTCAAATTTTAAAGATGTGCATGCTAATTTGATTTTGATTTATTTTGCTGGCTGTACCAATTAATACCACCAACTAAAATTTTTCTGGGTTATTATGTATTCTAACTTCCTGATTGTTTTTTTAATACATTACAGGTATACATAATTGATTATGGCCTTGCAAAAAAGTATCGCGATCTTCAAACACATAAGCATATACCATACAGGTGCCAAGTATAAGATTGTTAAATTTGAAAGTTTGCAGTTCTTTTTAATGCATGTTTTTCCCTTCATATGTTATTCCGTTTTGTATGTTACTTTTTGGAAGTTCATAGGTTTAAACTCTCCTTGCTGTAATAATTGATGTACTTTTCCCCAGCTTCCTTGGGTTGTTCCTCACCTTGCTTTCAATGAATATTGTTTCTTGTATTGCTTGGATTGATAACAGGTTTGATTTTGTTAGGGGTATAAGCTGGGTGGGTGCAAACTAAGCTTTAACTACCCGCACCTGTTACCTGAATATGCATGAGAATTCCTCTATTATTTTATTGCTAGCTTATCTTATTTGTCATCCTCTGAAACCGTCCATTATTTTCAAGTGATCACCAGCCAAGGAAAAAATAATCTGAGCCTTTCTTCATTTGCAGTTCTTGTTAATCAACTAGGGCAGGGGTGAGGGAGGGATGGGGCAATGGCAGGGATACGAGAAGTGTTTCCACTTGTTTATCTATAATGTAGTTATTATCAATATTGTTGACCATATTTTCTTGCAGATTACCTAGATATTTTGTTGGTTTTTTTGGCGCGGGGGTGGGGTGTTGGCATGAAATTTACATTTTGTTTCAGCTTTCAAGTCAGTTCTTTGTTGATTTGTATGCCAGTGCAATAATGGATAGATTGATTATTTCTAACTGGTAGCTCTTACAGTTAGAATTGTGTCTCTCCATTTTTTAAAATTAAACTACTCTCATGATAGGGAAAACAAGAATCTTACCGGAACTGCTCGATATGCAAGTGTTAACACACACCTTGGAGTTGGTGAGTGAGGCAATTTATTTTAGATGCTAACGAATAAGCTTTTTAATTTAAATTCTTTAACTCAATTTTGGTGTACATTTACAATTCTTTGTTCTGAACATCCTGCAGAGCAAAGCAGAAGAGATGATCTAGAATCGCTTGGTTATGTGCTAATGTACTTTTTAAGAGGAAGGTTGGTTGCAATGATCAGATTCTTACTTTAGTAGTCTTTCATTAGTCATTACTCATTATATTCTCCAACATGGTATGGAAATTTTTTTTAGTCTTCCATGGCAAGGCCTGAGAGCTGGCACTAAAAAGCAGAAATATGACAAAATAAGTGAAAAAAAGATGCTTACTTCGATAGAGGTACTGATATTTACTAACAAGAATTTTTCACAGAAATAATTTTATGGTTTTAATCATTGGTCATATCAGGATGATGTCTGGTTTTCTACTGAATTTAGTTTCAACTTTCAATAGAATGATTCGTTTATTTTCTGAATCATTTATAAATATATATTTTTCTTCTCAGCATCAATATCTTATATTCATTTGAGCAGCAAACCAATCAAATAATTCTTTTTCTAAATTTTATCTATTGCAATTTGCAAAGAACTAATGTTATGGATTCTTGCGACAGGCCTTATGCAAGTCACATCCAGCAGAGTTCACGACTTACTTCCAATATTGCCGATCATTGCAGTTTGAAGATAAACCTGATTATTCATATCTTAAGAGGCTCTTTCGGGACCTATTCATTAGAGAAGGTTAACTTGCAGATGCATATGCTTCATTGTTCCTCAGTTGAAAGTTCTTCCAAGGCTTTGAAAGTAACTTAGAAATGGTTCTTTTACAGGTTATCAGTTTGACTATATATTTGATTGGACTATGTTGAAGTATCCTCAAATTGGATCCAGTTCAAGAGCTCGAGTAAGTTCTTCTAATGTAATAATTTTCATCTTCATATTTAAAGAGGCAATAAATTTGGTTTCATTGCATCTTCTGTAATGCTTATTGCTGAGTTAATTGTTCGATACAGTTTCAACAGCCAAGTGGGAAACCAGTCTTAAACCCTGGACCATCTGGAGAGAGATTAGAACGGCCTTCAGGTTTAATCCTATCTCTGTTTTCTTCTGCAGCATTTCACTGCTATGCTGATAAATGATTTTGATTTCTCAAGGTTTCATTAGCCTTGAAGTTCTATTATTCTCAATGCATGTACTTTATTCTTATATCAGTTTTGAGAATGAGAATTATTTCCACTTGTTTAATTAACTTGCATGCTTACATGATACACTATAATGATTGTGCTGTTTCAGTTCTTTGAGTTGTAAATGGGAAGACTTTCATAAGCTAACTCCTTTAACTTTTATTTTAGTTGGAAAAGAGATTCGGGATAGATTATCAGGCGCAGTGGAGGCATTTTCAAGAAAGAATAGCTCTGGGCATGGACTGCATAAAGATCACTCCATGCATAGGTCTTCAGATGATGTTCCATCTTCCAAAGTTGTGGTTAGTGTCTATTCACATCATTTTCTTTTTGTATAACTTGTCCTTTTGTTTTATTTTTTGGTGCAATTTTTACTAGTAGTAAATTGACTACTTAATCTTTCTCGTTATCTAACGTCAATAATCTTTGCAGCAACTGGATTCTCACAGGGCTCGTAGTTCTTCTCAAAATGGCAGTGCCTCAAGACGGCCTGTCGTATCAAGCAGCAGACCAAGCTCGTCTGCTGAGCCTAACGAAAGTCGTTCCAGTCGAATGGTCTCTAGTAGTGGTCGTCTATCTACCACTCAGAGGGTTCAACCTGGTTCCGAGTCTAAATCATCATTTGCACGTGCCGCAAGGACGAGAGGTGGTCATGATGATGCACTCAGGAGCTTTGAGCTCCTGTCAATTGGTGCAGGGAAAAGGAAAATGTGATTAGAAAACTGTCGTGGGTTGCATTCCCTTTTTTTTCTTGAGACATCCACGCCTAACACCTCTTCCATAAGCCCTGTATATTTCCTTCCTATGTTGGGTCCCTTCAAGGCTAAAAGCTAATTGACATTTCTCGATGAAGCTTTGGCAGAATCTTCTTACGCCTATTCAGATGTTTTTTCCACGATTATTTTAGCATGGACCCATTCATGAAGAGTCTCTCTTTAAGAATTTGCTGTCTTGAAATAAATACATTCTCTATAGTTTCTGTTGAAGACAAAGGAAACTGCCAAGTCTGAACATGCTCAGCAAGTTTTGCACCCTTTCTGTGCATAAATGGGACTTGTCTATTGTCCTTATGTATATTGATGGAATGAAATTTCTTCCCAGGTGGAAACTAGATGGATTGGATGAAAACAGTAGACTGCTTTCCAACAGTTCAAGCAGTATTATCAAATATCTGTGTTCTAGCAATGAACATTGAAGAAAGGTATAGTACCTAGAGAGTGGAGAATTGTGCTGGAGAGAGAATGAGAATGAGAGAGAGAATGCTGAATTTCATGTGATTTCATAAAATGAACCAAAGTCCCTTACAATTGGTAACTCCCTCCTATTTATAGAGTTTGGTCACTACCTATTGGGCCAATTGGGCCTCCGAGACAAAGGCCCAACTTAAGGCCAGGGCCCCGCCTCGGGGCGGGCTACACGCTGGGCGTTGCCCCTCTAGGGGCTCGCCCAGTCCACTAGTCCACAAGACACCGAGCTCGAAGTACGAGAGCTAAGTGTGTCTTTTAAATGCCTTTACATGTGTCCTATAGTACACTGGGATCTAAGCTGCCAACATGGCTTGAGAAAAGAGAAGCGAGCTACGTTGCCAACATGGCGTGAGCAAAAGGAAACTAGCATCTTTAGTCATCCAGTCCACTGAATTGGCGAGCAACCTGAGCCGACAAGTCCACAAGTCCACAAGCAGCGAGCAACCTGAGCCGGCAAGTCCACAAGTCCACAAGCGGCGAGAGCGATCGCTCCGTACTGGCGGTAGTCCACAAGCGGCGAGAGCGATCGCTCCGTACTGGCTGATCGTCCGCCGGCGGGAGAGATGGCAGGCATTGGTCACGTGCCGATCACCCAAACGTTGATTGGCAGTATTCCCGGCGAGCGACTAAACTTTGTTGCTGATGTCACCTATCGGGCGATGGTGTTTGGCTATTACAGTGGCGAGGCCTTTCGCGCTTTCCCCTATTTCAAAAACCCTTCGAATCCTCAACTGCCCCACGTGATGCGTCAGTTACATCAATTTCCCCCTTTCTCCGGAAACGTCACTTCACTTTTCATAACCGTCCCATCGTGCGCAATAACTCCCCATTACACGCAACCCACTTCCCCAAAAACCATCATGACTTCCAACCTTCCACACGCGTCCAACACGCGTCACCCTTCCAGACTCCCCCTTTTCCCTATAAAAACCCTTCTTCCCTACAATCATCCCTTTCCGAAACCCCTCTTCACCTCCCTAATCGCTTACCAGACTCCTTCTGCCAACTTCCGTTCTGGAGTCATCGCTTATCACCCTTTCCGCTACCCACTCTTCACATCTTACTCCGGTGAGTCCTACTGCCCTTATCTTTGCATCATATACATACTCATCTTCTCCTGTCTTTCACTTCGCTGTTTTCTAAAATGGCTTCAAACCCTACCTCCCCTAATCACTCCACTTCCTCCTCCGAAAGCGACCCTGATTCCACCGCAGTCGGCGGCCTCCGTTTAGAGGTCCCGGAGATCCCTGCTTACCGGCTAAAAACCTTCGCCACTCTGCCCCTTCCAGTCCAAGTTGCCCCCACTCATGGGGCCATAGACCAACCTTCCATCTTCCAAGATAGCAACCTCATTGTGGAATTCGTGGGTTCCTTGGGTGGCTTGTCCAATGATGACGAGTTTAACGACAAACTCAGGATCTGGATTTGCCTTCCTGAAGACCGCCCCTGGGCTCACAAGCTAGACGGCGACGTAAAGAGATCTCACTTTTTCTTTGCGTACGAATACATGTTTAGCGAGCTTGGAATCAGGCTCCCTTTTTCGCCTTTTGTCCAAACCGTCCTCCGCGACATCAATGCGGCGCCCTGCCAACTTCACCCCAACGCTTGGGCCTTCATTCGGTGCTTTGAAATCTTATGCGCCGCGGTTGGCATCGCCCCATCCCCCACCAGTTTCTTCTACCTCTACGATGTTGACCCCAAATCCATCAAAAACAAAGGATGGATTTCCTTAAAGGCCCGGGCCGGCCGGAAGTGCCTGAATCCCCACAAAAGTAACGCGAAGACCTCCTTCGCGCGGAAGTACTTTCGCGTGGCGGTTCACCCCGCCTATCTGGAGGCCTTCACCCTTAGGGACGGGACCGCCCTTTTCCCTCTTTACTGGACGGAGAAGCCCAATGGGATTACTGATCCTTCCGAGGAATCCTTGTCCGCCAACGACAAAGCTTTTCTGAATCTCCTTGCCCTGGCTTACTTCTATTATCGACATTTTCTTTCTTGCCCCTTATGTTGTTACTGATGTTTTTTATTGTTGCAGAAGATATGAACTTCACAAACGCCGAGCTCTTGAAGGCTCGCGAGAGGAGAATGACCCGCTTTTCCCCAAAGTTCAACGCTGAGGGCGATGGGAAAAAACGGGGCGGTGCCGAGAACTAAGGTGAGGGCGCCAAAGCCCCTAAGAGGAGAAAATTGGTCAAAGCCTCCTCCGTCGCCGGCACTTCCAACCCTGACGCTTAGCCCACCACCGCCGCTGCGTCTAAAGGCAAAAGTGTTGCTAAAGCCTCCGCCGCCGCAGCTACCGAGACAACCACTGTCCCGGCCCCCAAATCTGCTTCCGCGGACGTGGCCTCTACAGCCGCCACAAAGTCCACTACTGTAGGTGCCACAGCTGCCTCCACCGATGCTACAACTACCTCTGCTGATCAGTCACCAACCGCTGACACAACCGCCAACATCTCCCAACCTTCAGCTGTTGAGAAATCTGTCACCGTCAATGCCACAACAGCTGCCACGTCTTCTGATGCTCCTGCCGGGGAGAAAAGAAAAGAAAATGAAACCCCCCCAGTCTCCTCCTCGCCAGGACGCACCTCCTAGCCCGCCCCCAACAAATGATGGACGCCCTGCGTCTTCTCCACCTCGCCGCGAAGAGGGATCTTCTAGTGTCGCCGCCTTCTTATTGCTTAAAAAATTTAAGAATGAATTTCATAGTTTATCACCCCACCACGCCGGAATAATAAAATACTCAACATCCTGAGTGTCCAAGCACTCGCCTTCCACCTTATTCATTCGCCGACCTTATATCTTGCGCTATTTTTTCACGCGTCATATGATTGAATTACGCCTAACGACTTCGTGCATTAATTTTAACTAGGACTTGTTGCTTGGTATTCCACCACCAAGACTTTAGACGTTTTCCCCAAAGGAAGAAACAGCCTCCATTCTCGAGGGCTTCGCCCGGGGCTTTGCCCGCTCGGGGCTTACAATGCTTGGATCCCAATGGCCATTTGGGGGTCCCAAGACTTTTGCCTAGTTAACGGTGCTCGTCGTATTCTGGCGAGACTTACCCAGCACATCGTTTACGGGACCGGCGATCACGTCAGACTTTCCGGGGGGTGATTCCCAGGCGTCAAAGGCCATTTGTGGAATCGCCGCCACCTTCAGGGTTCCAGCAGGCCCCTTTGGGGATCAAGCTTGTCCCGCTTAGTGATCGCCGTAATTCTTTATGTCGATCGGCAATTCCGATCGTCAGGGAATCCCTGGAATTTTGGACACGAATTTCGTGAATTTTCGTTTTATTTTATTGATGGAGCGCCTCATTAAAAAACTCCTTTCGGAGAAAAAGAGCACGCTTTGTTGTTGCAGTACATTGGAGAATTTGAAAACACTTTTCAGAAAATTTTAAAGATATCTGGCTCTGGCGACTCCGCCTTGTTCGCTTTCTCGCCTGCGATCAACTATAATAGTAGCGCAAGCTCAAACCATTGAACGACCGAGGTAGCCGCCTTCCATTAAGCTCTTCTAAGTGATAGGCCCCATTACCAAGAACTTTAATAATGCGGTAAGGCCCTTCCCAGTTAGGAGTAAGCTTGTTTCCCGGGGCTCCCGATCGCCACTTGAGGACCAGATCACCAACCTGCATGTCTCGGACGCGAACCCTGCTATTGTACTTGGCAGCCACACGCTGCTTCATCGCGGTTTCTCGAATGTGCGCTTCATCACGCGTTTCAGACAGGAGATCTAACTCCGCCGCCATATTAGCTTGATTCTCCCCTTCAAAATCTGGCTGGGTTCGCCATGTGAAGTTGTCAATCTCCACTGGCAACATAGCATCAACCCCATAGGTCATTCTAAAGGGGGTTTCCTTTGTAGTGGATTGCACAGTGGTGTTGCATGACCATAGCACCACCGGGAGTTCCTCCAGCCAGGCTCCCTTAGCCTCCTTGAGCCGTCGCCTTAACCCACGCAAAATCACTCTGTTTGCGGATTCCACCTGTCCGTTTGTTTGTGGATGCTCCACAGAAGCGAACCTCATTTGTATGCCCATTTCCTTGCAGAATTCCCTTGTCTGGTTGCTTGAAAACTGGGTCCCATTGTCGGACACGATCGCCCTTGGGATCCCAAACCTACAAACAATACGCTTCCAGTAAAAGTTGACTATTTTTGCAGAGGTTATTTTGGCCAGGGGCTCGGCCTCAATCCACTTAGTGAAATAATCCACCGCCACTAGTATAAACTTCATTTGCGACTTGGCGATCGGAAAAGGTCCGACCAAGTCCACACCCCACATGGCGAAAGGCCACGGGGCGCTCATCGTTACCAGCTCCTTTGGCGGTGCCTTAGATAAATCAACAAACACTTGACATTTTTTGCATTTTTTCACAAAGTCCATGCAATCTTTCCTGAGGGTGGGCCAGTAGAATCCCGCCCTCAACACCTTGCAAGCCAAAGATCTCCCCCCAATGTGGCTTGCGCACACTCCCTCGTGCACCTCAGACATGATCGCCTCGTATTTTTCCGGCGGTACGCATTTTAACAATGGCGTCGAAAAACCGCGGCGATACAAATGTCCGTCGATGAGAGTATAGTGGCTCGCCTCTCGCCGTTGTTCCTTCGTGCATTGCTCCACTTCCGCTGGGTCCCCCGCCAAGATGGACAATATAGGTCCCATCCACGTCGCACCCCTGTCCACGCATGCCATGAGCTCGCCTTCAATGCTGGGGCACGCCAGCGTTTCTTGAATCACACTTCTGTTGTTGCCGGGCTTCTGTGTGCTCGCCAATTTGGCCAACGCGTCTGCCCGCTGGTTTTCAGCCCGAGGAACATACTCCACCACAACCTCTTGAAAAAGTGTCATCAAATATCGCACACGCTCTAGGTACTTGATCAGATTAGGATCTTTGACCTGGAAAGTGCCCTTCACTTGGCTCTCCACCAACTGCGAGTCCGTTCTTATCAACAAGCTTCCAATCTTTACTTCACGCGCCAACTTCAACCCGGCGATGAGAGCCTCATACTCTGCCTGGTTGTTTGTGGCCTTGAACTCGAATTTCAGCGATTGTTCCAGTACTAGATCTCCTGGTCCTTCCAACGTTACTCCCGCGCCACTACCACTGCTATTGGAGGATCCATCTACAAAGAGAGTCCACTGAGTGTCTACTCTTTCAAACCGATCTGGGGTCAATTCTACCACAAAATCAGCCAGCGACTGTGCGCCAACCTTGCCTCGTTTATCATATTGCAACCCATATTCGGACAATTCAACCGACCAGGCGACCAATCTGCCTGACAAATCCGGTTTTTGTAACACTTGTCTCATGGGTAAATCCGTTCGCACCCTTACTGGAAAACTCTGAAAGTAAGGTCTTAACCGCCGGGCGGTGACGAGGACCGCCAATGCTGCCTTCTCGATTTTCTGGTATCTGACCTCTGCGCCCTGGAGTGTGTGGCTAACGAAATAAATAACTCGATGTTCGCCATCCACTTCCTGCAATATCACAGAACTCAGAGCACTATCACTCACAGCAAAATACAAGTGCAGCGGGTGCCCCTGCATTGGTTTTGACAAGATCGGCGGTGATGACAGGAGTTCCTTGAGGCGAACAAAAGCTTCCTCACACTCCGCTGTCCACTCGAATGCAGCATTTTTTCGAAGACACTTGAAAAATGGGAAAGATCTATCGCCAGACTTAGGGAGAAACCGAGATAGAGCTGCTATTCGCCCGGTTAAACGTTGGACTTCTTTCACACTAGAGGGACTTTTCATCTGCTGAATCGCCTTGCATTTGTCTGGGTTTATCTCTATTCCTCTGGATGTGATCATGAATCCCAGAAACTTGCCACCCTGAACACCAAAAGAGCACTTCTCCGTGTTAAGGCGCATATTGTGCTTCCTGATCTCGCTGAATGCTTCTTCCAGATCTTGATGATGATCCAAACCACGTACTGATTTAACGATCATATCATCGACGTAAACTTCCATGTTTCTCCCCACCTGCCCCGCAAAGACCCTATCCATCAGCCTCTGGTAGGTCGCGCTAGCATTCTTCAATCCAAATGGCATCGTGCGATAACAGTAATTGACCCTGGCGGTCATGAAAGCCGTTTTATCTTCGTCCGCCGGGTGCATGCGAATTTGATGATAACCAGAATAAGCGTCCATTAAGCTAAGCAGTTCGTTGCCCGAGGCACCATCGACGAGACCATCAATGCTGGGAAGGGGATACGAATCCTTTGGGCATGCCTTATTCAGGTCTGTGTAGTCTACGCACATCCGCCATTTCCCGTTCGCCTTCTTCACCATCACGACGTTCGCCAACCACGTCGGATATTTCACTTCCCTGATGAACTCTACTGTTAGCAGCTTGTCAACTTCCTGTTGCACCGCCTTCCCTTTGTCGCCACCCAAGCGCCTCCTGAGTTGTGAAACTGGCTTGACACTTGGATTCAATGCTAATCGATGGCAGATGAAGTTTGGATCAATTCCAGGCATGTCTTTGCAGCTCCAAGCAAACAAATCTAAGTTCTCCCCGAGCAGCTTTGTCAGGCGCGTCTCCTGCTCTTCCGTCAGTCTGGTTCCAATCTTCAAAGTGCGATCGCCAAACTTTAGCGCCTTCGTTTCCTCAATTGGCGTGGGTCTGTTTACCCGCCCCTCGCCACGTGGGTCAAGATTTTCATCCGAAGCTTCAATTTCATAACATCTATGACCGACCAACGCACTTTTCTTGCCGTACAAGTTAAGGCAATTATTGTAACACTCCCTCGCCATCTTCTGGTCCACCTTCAGCTTTCCAACCTTTCCACTGCTTAGCGGATACTTGACCGCCAAGTGGGCTGTTGAAATTACAGCACAAAGGCGATTCAATGTATTTCTCCCAATGATGACATTGTAAGATGCCACCACCTGGAGAACCAGATACCTTACCTTCAAAACCCTGGCACACTCATCTTCCCCAAATATTGTGTCTAGATCAATGTATCCTTGCACCATTACTTGCTCCCCCGCGAAACCTACCAAGGTTCCCGCATATGGAGTCAGATCATTGTCAGTTAGTCCCAACTTGTCAAATGCATCACCATAGATAATATCAGCCGAACTACCCTGATCCAGGAGCACCCTTCTAACGTTGAAACTGTTCATCCTTAACTGCACTACGATCGGGTCATCCTTATGAGGCTTTATCCCCTCAAAGGTTGCCATCGAGATTGTTATGTCAGGGTGTACGAATCCAAAAGCGACCTCATGAACGGAATTAACCGCACGAACATGGCGTTTCCGCGCCGCATGGGTGTCGCCACCGCCGCCAAATCCTCCAGCAATGGTGTTTATGGTCCCGACGGGCGGTCCTGAATGTTGAGCGAACGTGTCATCAGCCCCTCTCGTGGCGATAGCCGCTGATTCTTGCTTTTTCTTGCCCTTGGTGTCCACTCGCTCCTCTACTCGCTTATGCGTTTTGTTGTGATCGTCGTTGTTGCGCCACTGGCCTTGGCGATTCCCTTGATATCCCGCCCGAATCAACTTATCAATTTCCCGCTGCAAAGTCCAGCAGTCGTCCGTGCTGTGCCCGGCGGACCGATGGTATTCACACCACTTCTTGGGATTGGCGTCCCGTGATTGATACTTAGGGGCCTCTGGCTCATCCACTAGATTTGCGCCCCTCGCCTCGCGGAGTATATCCGTTAATTCAGTATTCATTACCATGTCAGCTTCCTCCCGCTGGCGATGGGACTTGGATTGTCATGGCCGGCGTTGTTCATAATCATCACGCCGTGGATACAACTGCTCCTTGGTCGGCCTCAGTGCCGCCTTCCCTTTATCTTGCCTTTGCTGCTTGCCATCCCCCTTATCTTCGCCATTCTTATCTTTTTTCGCGCGCTTGGGCGACGTGTCGCCCTTTTCCAACTTCGCGCGCTTTCTTTTGAAAGCGTCGTCCTCCTCGTCAAGAATATAAGTGCTGGCGTGAGCACGCATCTCTTCCATCGAACGCGCCGGCTTACGTGTCAATTTGCTGTTCAACCCTCCCGGTAGCAAACCGTTTTTAAATGCTAGAGCACAAGCTCGAGGCTCCTCGTCCTCTACCTTGACCGACGCCGCGTTGTACCTTGCCATGTACTCCTTCAGTGACTCTCCTTCTTGCTGGCGAATATTGTATAGGTCATTGATCGTTACCGGCTGATTCTTATTCGCCGAGAATTGCACTAGAAACTTGGATGAGAAGTCTCTGAAATTCGAAATCGATCCGCGCGGCAAAGTTGTGAACCACGCCATCGCCGTCGATTTGAACGTCGATGGGAACATCCTGCACTTCACCGCATTTGACGCCGCAATTATCACCATCTTCGTATTGAAATACAGAAGATGATCCTTCGGATCGGAATCTCCGCTGTAAGAATCCAAAACTAACGTTTTCATATTATCCGGAATCGCCACACTCTCAACATCCTCCGAGAACGGACGGAACTCAGCCACGGAATCTGCTTCTCTGCTTCCATCGTCCCGCTGCTCGCGACGGTAGATATCCAACTGAGCCTGTAGATGCTCATTCCGCTGCTGGATGTTGCCGATGCTGCGCATCAGATGGCGCCATTGCTCCTGTGTCACCGCCGGTTGTTGCTCCGGAGCAGGTGAATTCTCTGGTGAGCGCTCCAGAGATCCAACCTGTGAAGGCGATGGAGGAGGTGGTGGTGATGGAGGAGGAGAAAGCGGCACAGAAGTGCGTGTAGCCTGTACTCCCGCCGTTCGTAACGGAGAATCAAGGACAACTCGATGAGGCCGTCGAGGCGGCGAGATTCGCTGTCGCACTGGTGAATGATGTTGCCTCCTGCGTCGAGTCTCCATCAAAACCAGGAACGATGCAAACTCGATCGGAAAACGAACACCGGTTACAGAATCAAAATCAGAAGACCAGAGAATTGCTTAATCACAATCAGAGATAACTTCCTGCACAATCAATCCACGTGAATGGGAGTAGAAAGTTTACAGTCCCCACAGACGGCGCCAAATGTTCTAGCAATGAACATTGAAGAAAGGTATAGTACCTAGAGAGTGGAGAATTGTGCTGGAGAGAGAATGAGAATGAGAGAGAGAATGCTGAATTTCATGTGTGATTTTATAAAATGAACCAAAGTCCCTTACAATTGGTAACTCCCTCCTATTTATAGAGTTTGGTCACTACCTATTGGGCCAATTGGGCCTCCGAGACAAAGGCCCAACTTAAGGCCAGGGCCCCGCCTCGGGGCGGGCTACACGCTGGGCGTTGCCCCTCTAGGGGCTCGCCCAGTCCAATCTGCCATGGTGGGTTTTTGGCTCTCTGCCATGACTGATAATCCGCTATAATCCGTCATTATTATTTGTCAAATATAATGGGTGTTTTGCTCTCCACCATAGTTCATCATCCTCCATTAACAACATTGCGTGCAAGTGGAAATTATGAAACTTCTGTTCACTTTCAAAATCTTTTGGAGCCTCTCAGGCTAAGGCTTTAGCAGCCAGCTTTTGGTGTTGTTCTTTTATTGTATTCATGGTGTTTGGCATCTTCTTATATGCTTTCTTTTACATCTTTCCATTGTGAATTGTTGTCATTGTCATGATGTATGTATATTTTGCTGATAATTAGAACTCTTAAGAGTTAGGATTTTGAGTTAGACGTATTATTGAGAATGTTGGATCTGGTCTACCGTACTTTGCATTTCAAAAAACTATTGAACTTGCAATATATATATCAAGTAGTCTGCGTCTAGTAGGGATTTCCATCTCTTTATGGTATTAGAGCCTGCTAGGTTAAGATACAAACTTGATGCAGATGGTAAGAACTATGTGGAGTGAAAATGTACAGTGGAGGTCAATTTTAGAGATATGGTAGCGTTGTCTGTTAATAGAGACATGTTAAGCAAACTTTAATGAAACCGCAAAATAAAACATAGAGGATAAACATATTTTGACTAGAGAGCTTACCCTGTAAAATAGTGATTGATTTGTAATATTTTTTTGCAACTTATGGGAAGTATATACCAAGGAGTTGACTTCTCTCCGCTTACAGGTCTCTGGAGGAGATGATAGCCCAACAGAAGAAACTGTAGCCTTGACCTGAAGTATGATGTGGTCAAGTCCAAGTTCTTGTTGATTAGGCACGTTAGGAGTGGAAATAGGTCAGGCGGCTCGTCAGGGGCCTATGGCTCGGCTCGTTTGAGGCTCGGCCCGGCTTGGCTCGTTTACTAAAAAGGTCAGGCTTAGGCTTTTTAAAAGGCTTGTTTAACTAAAAAGGCCAGGCCCAAACAATTTAAAAAGCCTATTTGGCCAGATAGGCCAGCCTACTTATATATTATATTATTAATAATATAAATATAATATAGTTATATATAATTTTTTTTAAACTGATGTATACTTTAGTATAAAAGAAAACCCTAAGTCCATGCCCTAACCTAGACTAGAAACGTTCCCGACATATTCAACATAGCACATCCTCAGCCTCACAGGACGTAGGCTGCAGCCAGTCGCCACTGTTGATCTGCGGCTGTCAAGTCCACCTCTCTTGCAATGATATAGGTTTAGTTTTTGAAATGCAATGATACAAGTTTTTTTATTTGAAAAGAAAGTGCAATGACATATAAAATGCTTATTAGCCCGCCAGCCTAATGACCTTCTTTTGATAAAATTGTCTGTTAAGTTAGGCTTTTAAGAAGGCTTGTAGGTCAGGCCAGACCTTAGAAAAGGTCAGGCCAAGCCATAAAATTTGGCCTATTAATAGGCCACAGGCCAGGCTTGGGCCACCAAAAGAGAATGCAGGTCAGGCCTAAGCCACGCAAAGCTTGGCTCGGCTCGGCCTATTTCCACCCCTAGGCACGTAGATAATATCACTAAACTTCTCTTTTGGGTCATGGAGTCTTCGTTTGAGGAACCCAGATCTACTACGAATGTTGATACATCTTATCATTGTACACTAGTAGTCTATTTTGACACTCATGGTGGAGGTATAGGGATTCATGTGGTCGTATCGACAAGGTGCAACGTTTAATGTGGAAAATTGGGCCAGTTCAAAACAAATTGTCCAGATATTCTATTGCACCAACTGTATTCACACTAGTAAGCAAATCCTCGCTTTGCTAACATTGTTTCCCAATCATGTGTTTCCAAATTGTTATTGCTACAAGAGCTCAAAAGGATATGGTAAGTGCCCAACAATCTCCAACGGAAGGACATTTTGTCGTACAAAATGTTTCTCCTCCCATTCCCCCAACTTTTGGAGGGGATACAAAATTGAGTTAGGAGGGGCCTTAGCCCCCTCAATTCCCTTCCTAAAAATCAAACCAAACAATAAATGTTTAACAAAACCTCCCTCCCCTCCATTCCCCTCCAATCAAACAACATGTAAATCCAGGACACTAAATTTTCCTCTCAAATATCTACCGGCACACCCTTTTGTAAAAATGATGTTTCTCCGAGCACTGGCGTCCTTCTACAGAAGCACGATAGGTGGCCCTCAATATTTGCCTTTGACTTATACAGAGGCACATTGTGCCATGCTTAAGAATATTCTTTGCTACCTTAAATGGTGTCATCTTTCATGGCTTCTTGCTTCAAAAATCTAAATAATCTTTTCTCACTACGTATATCGATGTTGATTGGGCTAGAAACAAATATGATTTCACTTGAACCTTTGCTCATCTTGTTTATTATGGCTCTAATTTTAATTTCATGGAAATCTTCCAAGCAACGAGTCGTTACTCAATCATCAACGGAAGGAGAATATAGAGCTTTTGCAATTTGCAGAAGAAACTTCTTTGATTCACTCTATTGACAGAGTTATAGGTATCCCTATTCCATAAATTCTTTGTGATAATCTCAATGCCCACATACTTCACCCATAATCCAGTTTGTCACATATGAATAAAGCATATATAAACATCTAATTTGTTCGAGACTTTGTACAACAAAGAAAACTCAAAGTTCAACATGTTTATTCAATTGATTAGCTAGCAGATTGTCTCACCAAACTTCTTTCTAGGGCTCGTCAAAGACAGCTACGAAACAAAATCAGCGTTACTGACGCAAACAGGACCACCAAGGTTCTTATCTTTCTAGTGCTGAGGCAGTTTAGTTGTATTTAAATACTTTCAAAAAAAAAAACAATAACAATCAATTATTATTCAAATCTTCACAATTTTCTTTAGCTCAGGGTATCTACCACCAACAATGACTAATCATCTCATTACGAGCGCTCACACTAAACGATAAATAGCTGATCACAATATGCGTTTGAGGATCAAACCCCCGACCTCATGGCTAAGGGACAAAGAATATTCTTTATAAAGAAATGAAGAATCTTGGTCTTAGAGGAAGAAATTTTCGAGATTATAACTATTTAGGGGAGGTTGGAGTTATAACAAGTGTTTATTTTGAATGAGTTAACAAGTTAAAAGTAGGAAATATATTGTTGACCAAAACATTAAAAGGAAATATATAAGTGTAAGTCAATGGTAAAATGAGAAAGTGAAACGAAACTTAGTAAAGCTACTAATGAGGAAGATGCTTTATTATCAAACAAACAGGTGCTAATGTTGACAAACATTATTAGTTGTTCATGCATGCACGAGTCATATGTGTACCACTAAAATTCATAAAATCAAGAGATTTTGTCACATTAAACAGAATACTAAAAAAGACAATTTTAAAACCTGGATTTGAGGTTCAAAGATTTTCTCATAGAAATCAGATAGGAGAGAATGTTAGCCTACAAACAATTGAGTCCAAAAAGAAAACCTATAATAATCAAACCCTATATATAGTACAAAAATGGGTGAAATGATTCAGCAGTAACTTAATTACAAGATATATGTAGCCCATTGCAGCTTTGATAAAAGGTGAATTGAAGAATATACACCTTAAACGATTTTTCTACACAATAAATATCCCAGTCAGCCAAGAAACCAGCTATCCAGAACCAGAAGTTTCAGGACCTTGGATTCCAAATCTATCAACGCCTTACTAACAAAAGAATGTTGGGAAAAGGAAAACTATCAGTTGTCATCAACATTTGGTCATACCTCAGATGGCCATTCACAAGTCCTATAAATTAGTTCAGATCATTGTGATTCATTTTTCTCAGGAACTTCCATTTGAGGAGGTAAGAGGTTTAAGAAGCTCCCTTTGACAGGTTGATTGGCAGCCATAGCCGATTCGTCATCTGAATCACACAATAAAACAAAATTATTCAAATAAGATGAGGAACTACCTATACCAGAAGATATATCAACATACGCCATAAGCTCTTCTTGAGCCTGTTCATGCACGAGTCATATGAGTAATTGATAAAAACCTTGGGAGAACCATACAACAAAAGCTAGCTGTTGTAGTTGGAGAGCCAAAGGCCTTATAAACCCCACATTAGAATCTCATACTTCCATCGTGGAACTCAAGTCCCATACCTTGGAATTGGGTCCTAACAGTAACAATTAAACTTCTGGCGCTCATGTGATAATGATCTTTCAACAATTATTATGGACTAGATGAGTGTTTGCTTCCATAAACACATTTCAAAAGGCTATTAATGCTGCATTCATTTTCCGCATTGTAATGCAAGTCTGAGAAAATAAAGGAAAAAAAAATGTATTTTCCCCATACTTTGTTCTATGCTTTTAAGAGAAACATAGCAAGGAAAGGAGAGAATAAATAAAAGCAAGACTTGTATGTTGTGCAATGTCAACAAAGCCATAAAGCAATGATCTATATATAAAACCGAAGTGAGTCGTCAAGTGCTGATGAGCGATAATCTTATTGTTAAAGAAACTAAGCCGCGAAAAAACCATAACTTCAGACAGACAATTATACTGTGTGCTGAAGGAAAACATGAGATGGCTTCACCTATGGTTGTCAAGCGAGAAGAAGTCGTGAATCCAACACCTGAAGCAGGAGAAGGCCAATCGCAGCATCTGGACAGCCGCAATTATCTATGCTGCATATTCACTGAATGGAGAAAACTATCTAAAGTGGGCCCAACTCATTCATACAATTTTTAAGGGAAAAGGAAAGTTGAGTCACTTGATTGAGGCTGTTCCTAAGAAGGAGGATACCAAGTTTAATACACGGGATGAGGAAGATTCAATGATCATGGCTTGGCTACACAATGATCCAAGAAATCAGTGACATTTGCATGTTCCTGAACTCGGTAAAGGAAATTGGGGAAGCCAAAGATGCTGCCAAAGTATATGAAGTAAAGGTGAAAGCTTCGGCAGCAAATCAGGAAAATATGATTGTTACTGAATATGCTAACCAGCTTAAATCACTATGGATAGAATAGGACAACTACAGAGTCATTAAGACCAAATGTTTTGATGAGGCAGCAATACTCAAGAAGTGTATTGAGCAAGACAGGGTCTATGATTTTCTTGTAGGTTTCAAACCCGAAATTGACCAGTAAGAGAAGAGAGAGGGATTACCAGTTAAGTGGTTAGAGGCACCAAAATCCAAAAAACAAGGTCTAACAGGTGCAAAATGAGAGAGACAAGCAGTAGAACGGAGACATCAAATAGTGACAGAGGCGAACAGTCAACCTTGGGAGTTTCTTTCATGTATTTTTTTTTAGCATTCAACTTCTTAGTAGTGATTACTAGCGAACAGTCAACCTTGGGAGTTTCTTTCATGAGGACACATCAAATATAACAGACTTGGGCGAAGTGCAGAACTAGGAAACCACAAAATCAGTCAGCTGACGTCTCAAATGTGAGATCACGAACCAAAAGTGGTTAGTGCCACTAACAAACAAGGAGAATTCGGTGTACAAAACCAGACTGGTGGAGCGGTGAACGGACTGAGTGGAGGGTAGTATGTGAACTCTACACGCTGGTGAACCTGTATTGGAAAATCGCATGTGTAGGCACGTAACTGAACCTCTGACAATGGTTCACAGAAGAGAAACTAATTGGTGGTCTCTAAGACAGGTGTTGGCGTCACGTTGGACACCCAACGAAAAATGAGAAACTAGATCAGCCCCTTACGGCACTGGCTGAACTCTAAACTAGGGTTTCAAACCAAGCTCTGTTACCAACTTGAGACTAAAATAATCCAACTGTTTAATAATGTGTATGTCATGGTTAAGATATACAATATTTATATACTAAGTCTTAGAGTTTGGGCAAGGTCTTACTCTACGCAAAAAGCAAGCTTAGGGTGAGGATTGCTCTACCACTATAAGGACTTCTTTGGTTATGTCTCTAGTCAATGTGAGATCTTAACACACCCCCGGCTAAACATCTGGAGTGTAAAGTTTGCATGACTAAACATCTGCAGTGGTCCAATTATGGATGACCTAATAACAAATCTACGATAGGCTCTAATACAATCTTAGGATTTATGTTAGGCCTAAATCTACCCAAAAAGCTAGCTTGGGGGTGATTATTTCTCTACCCTTTATAAGAGATTCTTGGGCCATATCTTTGGTCAATGTGGAATCTTTAAGATACAAAGGTTTCCTAGTCAATCCCTAAAGTTTCGGGGTCATAAATCAACTAAGTAGATAATGTTATTACAAGGAAATCTGAAAATAATCAAGTTACAGAAAAAGAACCAATATATCTCAAAAGGTATCAATGCACTACCCCTTAGTGAAGGAACCAATAGTTTACAGAAAGAGAACATTTGAAAAAAATGGAAATGAGTACGGATTTCTTACCAAATAGGGCCTTAATAGATGGCCTTTTAGATTTTGTGCTCTTCTTCTTCAATTCAGCTGATAAAGTACACATTGCCCAAATTACTTGTGAAGATCAGTGCAGTGATAAAACAATTACAAATGGTAATAAAATGGAAAAAAATAATTAAGAGAAGGTAATGTCTGCTTAAACTATAAATTGCCACCAGTATGATCAATATTGAACCATGGTACATTGACATTAAAATTACTAAATACGTCAATATCCAAATATTATTACTAATGTTTGTTTCATAAATAAGTATATGTGAATAATATTTCACATGCAACGGGCCAGGAGTAACACAATCTCCAAATTTTTCCAAGACATGTTAAATTAAATGGCTTACTGAAAACAGGATCAGAATCAGATAATCAGGCATCTATTTAAGGAAACTGTAAAATTAGAAGCAAGTAAAAAAAATTCATGGCAATAAACATCTCAAGTTAAGCCATGGCATTGGCACGTTCAGTCACCATACAATATGAAATCTCAATTAAACAATTTGGGAATCAAATTAGAATGATGAAGTGAATAAAACATTCCATTATTAGCTGGCAAAAGAATCCAAGTACACAAAGGAAACAATAAATTAAAAGGGTTCTTTTTTATTCTGGAAAGAAAATAATGACAAATTTGCAATGAGATGAAAGAGATATAAAAAAAAATTAGAGAGAGACGGAGGGATATACATACCAATTCCAGGTATTTCATTCTCATTCACGATTTCAAAATTCTTATATGTATAGCCAACGAAGTTAATATCTTTAGATGGAAGCATCTGCAGCAAATTATTTACCCAAGAATTAAAGCCAGACTTCAAAAGACCATGACAGTAAATGTTTAAATACTGATGAGTGATGATCCATGATTTTCAAATCAAGAGGCATTGCATTCATAGTTACTGTTAACAGAACTTCTGTTAAATACCAGTCTCATATAAGGATTTATTTGCAAACTAAATATTTCTATAAACAGGCTGCTACACGTGGAAATGCAAAAGCAAAAAAATAAAGCTCCTGAAAATTACCCAGCCAATTCAAGGGACCTTATTTTCTCAACTACACTGTAAGTTAAATGGACAGGGTTTTTAGTCTTTCATCGTAAGAGAAACTCATCAGTCATAGAAGCTGGATCAGGACATAGAAGGAAAATGTGTTTATTCACATGAAATCTGTTGATTCAGCCAGGTATTCGAGAAACCTATTTCTCTCCCACTCTAGATCCTTCTCCAAAACTAAAGATACGCCTCTCTTTAAACGTCTCCTCCTTTATTTTATAAACATCTTGTCTCTAACTAACTCCCTAAAGCAACTAACTCTAACAGTCACTAAAAGATATCTATCAGAAACCAATCAAGATATGCAATAAATATATTACAGGATAGGTAGATATATAAGACCAAAAAAATATATAGGAGAACATATGAAAGCATGAATACTTTGAGTTTTGATAGATAACCCAGTAACCTGATTATGTATCATCTAAGGTTCAAAGAACAAGCCAGGGGAGAGCCTACAGCAAGGTAGTCAGAAGCGGGATTTAGTAATAAAGCGTGGAGGGTCCAGAAGCGTAAAGCGCTAAAGCGCTAGCTAAAGCGTAGGCTTTAGCCGCTTTTGCCAGTTATATATATATTATATATATTTACACTTATAAATATTTATATGCATCTAAATGGTGTAATTGATAA
Organism: Lotus japonicus; assembly: GCF_012489685.1. Taxonomy (NCBI): domain Eukaryota; kingdom Viridiplantae; phylum Streptophyta; class Magnoliopsida; order Fabales; family Fabaceae; genus Lotus; species Lotus japonicus. Next base: position 898,535 of record NC_080046.1, read on the forward strand.
AAGGTGAATAAATAATACACACGAAATTTATAGCCACTTGAATAACAAATTATATATTATAGCCATTTTACAGAACCCATTAACAGTTACAGAACCTGTATTAATATTATAGCTATTATGCCATTTTACAGAACCAATAACAAATTAACAACAGGAAATTAATTTTCTAAGTGGTGTGCTATGTGCTATTGCCATCAAAATACCACGTGGATACACGGCTGGAAGCATCATTATTTTGGATAATATATAAATGCTGTAAGCTTATTTTGCCTAATAAAAAAATGGAAGAAAACAATGATCGAGCAGAGGTAAGTGAGAAAGAGGATCGAAGTCTCGAAGAGGAACAACACAGAGAGAGAGAGAATCGAAGAGGAACAGCAGAGGGAGAGGGTCGAAGAGGAACAACACAGAGAGTTAGAGGGTCGAACCTGCAAATTGTGAGTCGCCGGCGCGGCGGCTGTGCAGACGGCGAGAGACGCAGCAGCTTCAACGAGAGAGAGAGACTCAAGATAGAAGAGGAATACTTGAAAATTAGGTTTAAAATCCCTAATTTTAACAAGTCGGGTCAGAAACGGGTCAAAAAACCCGGAAACGGGGAATCTGGCAGAAGCGGCAGAAGCTTCAAAATCACGCTTCTGGGCTTTCGCCACGCTTCCGCCAAATTCCGCCTTAGTCGCGCTTTGAAGCGCAGCTTCACCTCAAGCGCGCTTTAGCACGCTTTAGCGCTTCAAAGCGCGCTTCTGACTACACTGGCCTACAGCATAAAAGTCAGCTTATGATTGATGTATGACAACCCAAGAGTACTCAGGTAAGGTACTCTCTTGATAAACCTAGAGTACTCCTGAAGGGAGGAGTACTCCTCCATCTCAAACGGTGTTGTTAATGGCAGATGGTGGCCTATGGTGCCGGAGAGCTAAAAACCCGCCATATATCACAAATAATGGTGGGATATCAGCCACGGTGGAGAGCCACAGAACCGGTATGAGAAACCGCTGTGGCCGATATTTGATAACATGGATCTCAAATATCTTGCACTCTATAAATGAAGGAAATTCAATATCATATGTTAATCAGAAGTGTCCCCGAGGGTTAGCTCAAGTGGTAAGAGCTAGGGACATATGGGTTGGGGCCTTGGGGGGGAATGAAGGGTGAAGGGGCCAGGGTTCAAACCTTAGTGAAGGAACTAATTTACTAACATTACTAACAACTAACATTTGCCTATCAAAAAATAAATATGTTAATCAGAAGTGCCTCTAAAGTTTACACTGAAGGTCTATTTATAAACTCAACATAGCCAAACACCCAATAAGCTATTTCTATTCTGAGTTGAAATAAGATAATCCTCAACAAAATAAAGTTCCTAAATCCTAAATAATAAATAAAATCCCAAATTTAATTCTAGAAAACCCTAAGTGTAAAGTTAAAACCCCTAAATAACCAAACTAATAACCCAATCTACATCTGTGATATTAACAAATGACACAATTACAGAAACTATTGTAGACCAACCATAAACAATTTGAATAGCAAGAACCTACCTTTCTCCACGGCCCTGCCTTAGCAGAAGGTTCAGTTTGCTTGTCCGCCTACACAGGATTAGTAAATAAACATAGCATAATTCAGGTACCCAACAAAGCAAGAGTAATTAAGTAATGAACTCTTCTATATCGATGAACAAAAAGATATATAAAATACCTCTTCAAACTTCTCAAAATTTTGAGTATCTAATTCATCATTGACCTCAGGTATAAAAGCAGCTTTCATTTGGTACAATTTGTCCCATTCAATACCATCGAACCATGGGTGAGCCTGAAAATAAAATAACCCCAACTTATTGATTGTTGTCCTACTGTAACCCTAAGTAAATTATAGAAATTAGAAAATGACAAACCAAAACACAACACCTTTATTTCATCAGCTCCTTTAGTTCCCAGCCTCTGCTCCACATTACACAGGAGTCTACAAATAAGGTCCTTAGCCTCTGGTGACAGTTTAGCTTCTTCTGGAAATTTTAAATGAGTTCTCCAATTCACAATCTGCATATATGGAATGTGAGATAAAATACAATCATAACTAAAAAAAACTAAAACTTATAGAATAAAAGGAAGCCATGCAGGCAATCAACATGGAGACATCATAAATAGCTGATAACTGTGAAATGTATTTATTAACTATAAAATGCCAAAACTGGCAACAGTAGTTTGAGATAAAAAATAATTTGCAAGCAACAGGTAAAGCGAAGAAAAAATAAAGTAGACAATATCATAAGAAAAGAAAGACAATCTCTACATTTAGACTTTGGAAAGGCATCTCATTTTTTCTAAAACTTGGTCCTAGTAAATTCAATAGTTCTAAGCCTTTCTGAACTTCTTCCAGTCTGTGAGATTATTTATATCTACAAATGATACAGCCAGTTTCTCAATTAACCCAGAGCTACATCCTCAGTTGCGGTCATGTTTTCATGCATCTTAACATTCTCTGTAAACAAATAATAGTTTAAACTATTTAGTTCAAACAGTAATGAGGCATTTAATAACAGATAGACAAATCTAATCTATTGACAGGTAAACTGGGTGTTAACCATAAAAGAAAAAGGGCTACATGCTTCAAAGGTTGGCCACATATTCAGGAATCTCAACTAGAAACGCTAGAGGGTAATATGTTCATTGGAATTCTGGGACCTCCACACACGTGTGAGGGTTAATAGTCTACGCCTCTACGGGACTCAAGAAAATATTAATGGCAAGGTCATCTAGAAATACTGGTGAGTGGTAATTCCTACTTGGCATATGCTTCTGAATTCCAATATGGCAAGATGGGCTTTTTTCACAGAATATGAGCCTTGTAGAATACAATAGACATAAAGTTCTCTATGTGATAAACTTGCAACAAACAAAAAGCATGATGCATTGCAATAGGCGGTCCAGCGTCCAGACATTACCTTTCTACAAGTTTGCATTGGTTCATCTGAATAAAAGGGCGGATACCCGACAAGCATTTCATACATTATAGCTCCTAGAGACCACCTGGAAGCATTGACACAATATCAGAATGAGGTGTAAGAACAAGTACATAAAATAGGAAGGGGAGGCTTCGAGAGGTTTCTGAAACAGGAAAGTAGATTATCATAAACTAAAATACCAGTCACATTCCACGCCATATCCTTTCTTCAGCAGAACTTCTGGAGCAATATAATCTGGTGTTCCAACCGTAGAATAAGCCTGGAGTATTGCAAGGAAAGAAAAACTTAAAAAGCCATCAATCTATATAGTCACCATACAATTATCAGGTAAAAAAACTTGACCAAACCAAAGCTAGGGATCACCAAATTTATGTTGATATTAAGGGTTAGACAAGGAGCAAAAGAGAGAATAGAGACTCAAAACAACATTATAGTAGATTGATGTTTGTAGTGATGTGTTACAACTTACAAAACAGTAGATTGACATCTGGTGTAAATGATGTTTTACAAAAGACAAAACACTAAACCCTATTTATATTAGGACTTAGGTTAAGTTCTAGACTCCTCCTAATAGCTAACTAAAGGAACAACAACTGGGTAAAAATTAAGATAAAATTCCTAAGAATAAGATAAGGAGAGTTGCTAAGTGGTTAGGATCATAAGATCTGTAAAAAGTAAGATAACCCAATTAACCCTAAAATAACATAAATCATTCAAATCTGTTAAGTGTCATTCTCTCCCTTTGAGATATTTTATAGATATTCTAATAGTCCTTGTGAAGCTAAAGATGACTGAGCTTTAACCTTGCTATAAATGGATAATTTAGAAAGGAATATACCAAAAAATATGAAGTGAGCTCAAAAAAACATGGATGTGAAAAACAACTCAATGGTTCTAGGGATGCCAAAGGTATGAGTATTGCAGGTAATATTACTCAACAAGATGGCAGGAACGATAATCCTGATGAAAATTTCTTGGCAGGCCTCTCATGCATAGCAATCCCCAAGCTTCTCAGCACAAAATTATGAACTTCAACTAGTAGGGAAAATGTCGGCAGCCCAAAATTTGAAATTCAAACTAAAGGTGGTCTGTATCACAATCATGATAATTGACCACTGAAAAGACTAATTAGTGATAAAGGATAAATCACCATTAATATGACTCACGATGAGAAGCCAGTATAAAACTATAAATTGCAGCAAAGTATCCCTATATGACTTGGTGGTGATGATGAAATAGAAATCACCGGAATTACCTTTAGTGGAAGAAAAGTCATCACTAGTCTAATTGTCAATGGATTGCAGGATTGGTCAACAGGACGAGATGTCACTATTTAAGTGTCACAGCCAAAGTGGGGGTGAAATAGGTATTTCAGCCTTGGGGTCATTGTGGGAATAGAAGCAGCTGTGGGCCAGAGTACATGGGCCAAAAACTGAAACCACAACAAAACGCCTCTCAGCATAGGTATGCAACAACCTAATGCATGATTGGACAAAATAGGGACTGATATGGGTAAAAAAAAGTGAGACAACAAATGAAATGGTGGTGAAAGCAGCCAGAAACATCATTGGACACAGTCACATGCTGGTGGAAGCTGATGGATGTTGGGAGCTTGAGGTTGCATGTGCAGGCTCTAACAGTCTGCAATTTCAAGCACTAGCAGATCTGGACATGCCAGATCTGATGATCGCAGCAATTGGAAGACACTGACAGAGAGAATGACACACAAACAAGTGCGGTTGAGAGATAGAGGATGTCTGAAGGAGAATACAAAAAGAGAGGCAGCAAATCTTTAAGAAAGAAGTAGAGTTTAGGAAGCCCGAATCTGTGCACAGTGAAAGGGATAAAAACGACATGAAGATAAAGTGGAGGTCCAAATTTTAAAGATAGGACGATACTGTAAGGACGAGTAATGGACGATGGCACCTCTTTGATACCAATACCATTTAGGAATTATAAGACTTAAGATAGAGAAACTAGGTAAAAGAGAATAGCAATATCGAAGAACAAGAATAGTAGACAGATATGTGGCGTAAGTGACGCATTACAAAAGAGAACTAACCCCTATATATATACTAGGAATTAGGTTAAATGCTAGATTCTCAGTCCTAATCAAATAAAGGAATAAATAACTAGTTGAAGATGAGATAAAATTCCCTAAGAATAAGAAATGGCGGCTAAGAATGTAAGATCCTTATAAGTTAGACAACATATCTATCATTAAAATATCATAAGACATCCTAATCTATTATGCATAATTCTCCCCAACTAAGAAGAAAATTTTAGATATTCCAACATTATGTATAACAGCACCCAGCATTTACAAATGTAAAGCATGCGTGCTCATAAGAAACAAGACGTTTATCCATTAAAATGGTCAGACCTCGGAAGTATTAAAATACAGGTTTAAACTAAAAAGGTAGTCATTGTAGTTTCATTATATTTGAGTTTTGATCCATATAGTTTATTTCTTGGATCTCTGCCTATATTTTCAATTATTGGAATACTGTTGTACTTATTTGGATTATAGTCTTCATATGTTTCATTTTGATGTTGGCCCCTATTTTCCCTGAAGGTTTGGTCCTTATAGTTTCAGCTTACAAATTTCTAAGAAATCAGTCTCTCAAAGATCAACATTCACATTAATGAGACTATAATGATTGAATTCCAAAAAAATTAGCAGACATACAATTTAGTCCTTGAAAGATGTTAACTATGTTACTTTGATCTCCAAAAGTTACCATTCAAGTTGGGCCCCAAATGGATGAACTTCTTGTCAAGTTGACAATTTCAAGAATCAAGAGGGTATTTTAGTTAGCCAGTAGACAACTTTAGAGACTGATTTGTATAAACTGAAACTTCTGGGCACCAAAGCAACACAAGTAATATCTTTCAGGGACCAAATTCTATATTTACTTGCTAAATACAGAATAGAGATCAAAATCCAAAATAATAAGGACTACCTGTTTATTTTAACCTTTAAAAAGGTGCCAAGTGCCAACCTCAAAGTTCATAAAGAATAAACTAGTCAGATCTGTTTACGAATACTATTATTGAGAGACTTACAAGCATTCGTCGATTTTTTTGCCAATGCTGCAGTTGCTCCTGTTGTGTTCGTTTAGGAGCTGCAGGACGTCCATCACTTTGAAGGGCCCCACTTCTGTTGCTCATAGCAGAGAAGTCCTTCTCCTGCAGATTACTGCAGTCTAGTGGTTTGCATAATCCAAAATCCGATAATTTCATGTGCCCATGTCTATCTAGCAGTAAGTTGTCAGGCTTGATATCTCTGGAATGCAATTAAAATCAGAATATCAAATATTCATTGAACTGTAAGATAAATACTGATAGGTACCAGAGAATTGAGATTAAGGACAAGAACTAGAAATTGTATTAATGCACTGAATTCCCCTGATATGAACCAGTAGTAGTGCTTGAAGGAAATACAAGAAAGGAAATACAAGGATATGAGCAATTTCGAGAGTGCTCTATCTCTCCCAAAACCAGTCTAATTTCTGCCTACCCCTCTCTCTCTCTTCCTCACCAACATATATTCTATTTCCTATGGTCCCCCCCTCACCCACATGGGTGCTGCCACCTCATTAGGCGGTTATCTAGGGATCCTAGCTTCTAGAATGTTGATCACCAGGTGCAGCTGGCACTGGCTTGGGCCTTCTCTCATAAACTCTGCCAAATCTGGGCCTAGTGTTTGGGTTTGCATCATCACTCCCCCCTTGAAGAATCACCTTGTCCCCAAGGTGATGGTTAGGGAATTGTTCCAGGAGTTCAGTAAGATCTTCCCATGAGTTCTCGAATGCTGGAAGGTTCTTCCATTTCACTAGAACCTCAGTTTTCCCCTGCTCCCTTTCTCTGACCTCCAGAACAGTTTCTGGTTCTACCTTAAGTTCCCAATCCTCTGTCAAGGAAACTGGTAGAGGTTGGCAAGGGGTCCCTTCATTGATTGCCTTTTTGAGCAAGGAAATGTGGAAAACTGGATGGACTAGGCTCCCTTCTGGTAATTGGAGCTTGTAAGCAGCAGGATTGATCTTTTCAATAACTGGAAATGGTCCATAGAACCTGGGGCTCAGCTTCTGATTCTTTCTTTTTGCAAGGCTCTTGAGCTTGTAAGGTTGAATCTTGAGGTACACCATATCACCCACTTCAAATTGTACATCTCTCCTATGCTTGTTGGCTTGTAGTTTCATCCTGTTTTGAGCCCTTTCCAGATTTTCTTTCAGTTCCTTAAGGATCAAGTTTCTCTCAGCAGTCATTCTTTCAACCTCATCTATTGATGTTAGGGAATCAGTCCCCTTAATTATAACAGGGGCCTCTCTCCCATAAAGAGCTTTGAATGGAGTAGTCTTGATGGCAGAGTGATAATTGGTGTTGTACCAATATTCTGCCCAACACAACCACTTAGGCCATTGTTTTGGTTTAGTTCCTGTCACACACCTTAGGTATGTCTCCACACATCTATTAACAACCTCAGTCTGCCCATCTGTTTGAGGGTGGTATGCAGAACTGAACTTCAGCTTAGTTCCTGCCAACTTGAATAATTCTGTCCAAAATGCACTCAAGAAGACTCTGTCCCTATCAGAAACTATGGAGGTTGGAAATCCATGTAGTCTCACTATCTCCTTGATAAATAGACCTGCAACTTCCTGAGCATTATAAGGATGTGAAAGAGCAAGGAAATGTGCATACTTGGTAAATCTGTCTACCACTACCAGAATTGTGTCTTTTCCCATTGCCTTGGGTAATCCACCAATAAAATCCATAGATATGTCAGTCCATACTTGTGAGGGAATTGGTAAAGGTTGTAAGAAGCCAGCTGGACTCAAAGCCTCATATTTGTTTCTTTGGCAGGTCTCACATTTCTGGACATAATTCTGAATGTCCAATTTCATTCCTTCCCAGAAAAAGAGACCTGATATCCTCTTGTAGGTCCTAAAAATTCCTGCATGCCCACCTTGGTTTGAGTCATGAAACTCCTTCAAGATAGTGAGGATTTTCCCAGATCCCTTGGGAATGACTATTCTCCCTTTGTAAAGCAATCTTCCTCTCCTCAACTGGTAGCCAGCAGCAGCATTTCCTTGAGTAATTAATTCTTGCATGATCAGCTTATATTTCTCATCTGCCATAATTTCAGCTTCTAGATCTTCCCATTCTGCACAGTGAACTGATGAAATAGCAGAAAATTGCAGCTTCCTAGACAAGGCATCTGCAGCTTTATTCTCAATTCCTGGCTTATACTTAATCTCGAAATCGTATCCCATAAGCTTAGATACCCACTTCTGCTGTTCTTCTCCCATCAGCCTTTGATCAGCCAAGAACCTCAAGCTTTTCTGATCTGTGTGGATAATGAATTTGTGGCCTAATAAGTAGTGTCTCCATTTCTGTACTGCAATCACCACTGCCATTAGTTCTCTTTCATATACAGATTTGGCTTGTGCTCTCTCTGATAGGGTTTTACTCATATAAGCTACTGGTTTTCCTTCCTGCATGAGCACAGCTCCTAACCATTTCCCTGATGCATCAGTCTCTAAGACAAAGGTTTTCTCAAAATTTGGGACTGCTAGAACAGGGACAGTGGTCATCACTACCTTCAGTTTCTCAAAAGCTTCAGCTGCTTCTTTACTCCAGCTGAAATTGTTCTTTTTCAGTAGATGATTGAGGGGTTGGGCCAGTTTACTATAGTTTTTGACAAACTTCCTATAGTAACCTGTCAACCCAAGGAACCCTCTTAGTCCTCTCACTTCTTTTGGAACAGGCCAGTTCAACATATCCTTGATCTTGTTAGGATCAGCTGCTACCCCTTCCTTTGAAATGACATGTCCCAAGTAGACCAGCTCATGTTGCCCAAAAGAGCATTTCTTCTGATTTGCCACAAGATGGTTCTCACTCAAGGCTTGCAACACCTTCCTCAAATGATCCCTATGTTTTTCCTCATTCTCACTGTAAATTAGTATATCATCAAAAAATACAAGTGCAAATTTCCTAAGATAGGGCCTTAGAACATGGTTCATGAGAGCTTGAAACGTTGAAGGTGCATTGGATAGTCCAAAGGGAAGCACCAAGTACTCATAGTGACCCTCATGGGTCCTAAAAGCTGTCTTAGGTATATCTTCCTCCTTCATTCTGATTTGGTGATACCCTGACTTCAAATCAAGCTTGGAAAAAACCACTGCAGCTCCTATCTCATCCAATAATTCATCAATTATTGGTATGGGGAATTTGTCTGGGATTGTGAGCTTGTTGAGAGCTCTATAATCCACACAGAATCTCCACCCCCCATCTTTCTTCTTTACCAATATAGCTGGGCTGCTAAAAGGACTTGTGCTTGGTCTAATGATCCCAGCCTTGAGCATATCTCTCACTAATTTTTCAATCTCATTCTTCTGATAGAAGGGGTATCTGTAGGGTCGAATGTTGGGAATAGGGGCTCCTTGTTGTAATCTGATAGCATGATCAGTGGTTCTTTGAGGAGGCAAACCCTTGGGCTCTTGGAAGACTTCTGGGAATTCTGCCAGTATTCCTTCCATTTCTTCTGAAATTTCAGTTGTGACTCTGGTTTCCTCAATTGAGATTCTCATAAGAAAGATAGTAATCTTCACTTTCACTTCTTACTGTTCTTTTAATGGCCTTCCAACCAGCAGCAACCTTGCACCATGAAGGTTCCCCTTGAAGAGACATTTTCTGACCATTGACTTCCCACTGAATTGTGAGCCTCTGGAAATTGGCCCTGATGTTGCCCAAACTGGCCAGCCAATCCATTCCCAGAACCACTTCAGTTCCTCCTAACCCAAGGATGAAAAAGTGTTGGATAATTGGAATTCCCTGAACTTCAAGTTTCAGGTTCTTACAAACCCCAGAGTTCCTTTCCTTGGCCCCATTCCCTACCTCCACTGTGTATTCAGAAGTTGCAATTACAGGCAGGTTCAGTTCCCTCACCAAGTCTTGTGAGATGAAATTACTAGTGGCACCACAATCAACCAACATTAGCACTTCTCTACTCCCAATCTGCCCCTTAACCTTGAAAGACCTATTGGATGTTAGCCCTTCTTTACTGTTATGTGACAATTGCAAAACCTTCCCTTCCAAAATAAACTCCCCATCCTCTGCCTCTTCAAAGACCTCTTCTTCCTCATCTTCCTCTTCACCCTCTACCAGAACTAATTGGTAGTTTCTCATTGCACAAATGTGCTCTTTTCCCCACTTCTCCCCACACTTAAAGCACAACCCCTTCCTACTTCTTTCTTGCAGTTCTGACTGAGAGAGCCTCTGTCCTCCATTCCACCTCCTCTCAGGAAGTTTCCCTTCATTACCTCCTGTTCCCCCTTTAGTCATCTGGTTCTTTCCTTCATTTTCTGGGATTCCAGTACCACTCTTATTGTGGTTAGTCATTGTTGTGCTAGGAAATTTCCCTTTGCTGTCTCCATTGTTGGGGAAAAATCTTACTCCCGCACCCCCTTTATCCTTCCAACCTCGTTTGTCATCTTCTCTTGCCTTCCCTCCTCTCATGGCAAAGTTCTTCTCTTCTAATAGCAGAGCTCTATCCATTAACTCTGCAAGGTCATCCGCTGGGTATAGTTTCATTTCAGCCTTAATTTCTTCATGTAACCCATTCAGAAAAACCCCCTTTAACACCTCCCTGTCGGCGTTCCTCATGGGTGCGGCTAGAAGCTCAAACGCTTCTCTGTATTCCATGACACTTCCTCGCTGTTTGGCGTTAAGCAAAGGTCCAAACGGGTTCTGGACCAGATCCGGTTGGAAACGACGGATCAGAGCTTGCTTGAACGGTTCCCAGGCGCGTTCAGGGGCTTGCTCTTCCCACCACTGAAACCAGCTGAGGGCTCGGTCCTCCATGGCAATCATCACCATTTCTATCTTCTCTCCCTCGTCGACTCAACTGAGTCGGAAAAATCGCTCCACCTTCGTTATCCACCCATACGCGTCATTACCGTTGAACATCGGTATGTCGACTCTTCTTCCGGTGACCGCCCTCAGATGATGGCGGTGTTGGTAGTGCTCTCGGTGTTCGCGACCGAGTGTCGGGTCTCGTGACCCGGTTCGCGACCCGGAATGTACTCCAGCGTCGCTTCGCATCAAAGAGAGTGAGCTTGCGTCTCTCGATGTTCGCCGATGGCGTGGGGTCTGGGAACGGCCTCGAGTGCGCCGCCTGTCGCGACCCATACAGAGTCGCCGGAGCTCCTCGAACTGTTCCTGTGCCACCTCCTTCATTTCAGTGATCGAACGCTCCAAATGATCTACTCGTGTTTCCATGGCGCCGCGGGTGAGCACCATACACAGCTCCCTTTGGATCGGGAGCTCTGATACCAATGATAGGTACCAGAGAATTGAGATTAAGGACAAGAACTAGAAATTGTATTAATGCACTGAATTCCCCTGATATGAACCAGTAGTAGTGCTTGAAGGAAATACAAGAAAGGAAATACAAGGATATGAGCAAATTCGAGAGTGCTCTATCTCTCCCAAAACCAGTCTAATTTCTGCCTACCCCTCTCTCTCTCTTCCTCACCAACATATATTCTATTTCCTATGGTCCCCCCCTCACCCACATGGGTGCTGCCACCTCATTAGGCGGTTATCTAGGGATCCTAGCTTCTAGAATGTTGATCACCAGGTGCAGCTGGCACTGGCTTGGGCCTTCTCTCATAAACTCTGCCAAATCTGGGCCTAGTGTTTGGGTTTGCATCAAATACACATGACCATGAAAGCAAGTACGGTAAAAGTTCCCGTCACTTGGTGGTATTATTGACAGCTTGAGTTTACCTATGAATATAATTATGTTTATGAATTGACTCTATGGCTAGGACAGTCTCCCCAACATAGAACCTGGCCTCATCTTCTGTCAGTATATCCTTCCGCATCAGCAACGTCATCATATCTCCACCAGGTAGATACTCCATTATGAGATATAAATTCTCTTCATCTTGAAAGGAACAATAAAGTTTTACAATGCAATTGCTGTCAACTTCTGCAAGTAAGTTCCTCTCAGCTTTGACATGTTCAACCTATAGAAAAATTATATCAGTATCCAATAAGTATAAGAAAACATATTTACTCTAATAATGTGATAATATCAATACCTGGCCTCTTCGAAGCATCTCTGATTTCTTAAGCTTCTTCATAGCATATACATGACCAGTTGCCTTCTCTCGGCAGACTCTAACCTATAAAAAGATGAAATTACAAATTGCACGAAATAATCAGATAAAATATCTGTATGAGAAATTAAAATATTTCAGTTACATGTGACAGTAATCTGAGTTATGTACACAGCAAGAGAAATAAAAAAGAAATCATTACTAGCTTAAAATTCTACTCCATAAATGCATGACATCTCAAGGCCAGACTTCCTCATAAAACTCAACAGGCTAGTCAAGTCTCCAAGATGAAAATAGCTAATATGCATAAAATAGAATGGGATTTTCTTGGCAACTGGATTAATTTAGAAAGTTTGTTGTTTCAGTAGACGATTTAAATCAGCAAAAGGGTCAAAATACCAAATTTATCTAAAATGTTAAAGGGTAAAACTCCATTATTACTACTACTTATGAAATGTGAATCTAGATTTGAAGTTCTACTTCTCCTCGGCACACCCTAAGTTATATCCTGCATCTACATGTTTCTTACATGCATTGTAATGTGTAGAATTAAATCCAGAGTTATATAACCAATAAGCTGTCAGGACATGACTTGTTAAGATAACCAAATTCAGGATTCTCATCCACCTCTAAATATCAGGAACAGCCATGGCAATAGAGCAATGTCAGAGAGATATAAAATTATAACAAAAAAAAAATTGTTTCAGTCAACATCTCCAATCACCACACATACAAGTACGTAACAACTTAAGTCATCTTAGTTAGTGTGAAACAGCAAGATTATTGCCAAGATCTGTTAACATAAAAATCGTTAAGGACAAACATATAGGAAAAAAACATAAAGGTGTGTTTACTTGGATTCATATAACGGTAGAGTATACCTCTCCAAATGCACCCTTTCCAATCATAGTCAGGGGCTCAAAGTCATCGGCCCCCATCTTATGTCTCTGAAGGCGCATGTATTCTGTCTCCTTCTTCTCCAAATACTTAAGCAAGTTGTTCTGCTCTTCCTCAGAGACTTCAGCATCAGCCAACTTTTTTTCTAGCATATTGCGTCTGCAAAAAAAATAATGAATTTCGGCCTTACTAAAGACTCCAAATAATTTCCATTTTTAGAAGGTATCTGCACATAATGTATAGTGCAACATCAGAGACATTAAAGGGCATGACGTCAAGCATGCTATACAAAATTATATTTCAGAATCCAATGTTCAAGAATACTTATTGAGCAATAAAAGGAAAAGATAATAAGGAAATCACTTATTTCGATCTGCTTAGATATGACAAATAACATGTTACAACAACTACTTTATATGGAACGAAACTCTTTAATAACATTAGATTGGATTGTCATCAAGACGCAAAACGTATGAATTGAAGTAAAGGATACCTTTCTTTTCTCTCCTGCAGGCTCTGCATCTGCTTCTTATAATGATTCTCTATGTACTGCTTTGCAGCTTCAACCTTCTGTTGGGTTACATTTGAGGGGGTTTCTTCGTTTGTTGGGGGTTGCAGCCCTTCTTTTGCCATGCCTGTATCTTCCTTATTCTTCGAAGGCTTCGTTTTATCCATCGCCTTAAACTTACTAAACCAGCGCCTTGTACTTTCCATTTTATCTGTTCACCTTTTGAACTACTGTGTTATATACTGTACTTCACGAAACACTAAAGAGTATGCCAAACAAGGATCTCACTTTGCCAGACAAACAGGAAACTAAAGGATAACCAATCAGCAAACTTTAGCATCAGCCACACAGTTAATAGCTGATCAGAAGAAAAACTTCAACGCACAAATGAGTGAAGAAGTATTACATTAGATTCACATTAACTGCCACTTCTGTCCAAACAGGAAAGTAAATGACAACCAATCAGCAAACACATCAAGCGCAAATAAACCAAAACAAAAATGGATTTAAGGGCTCATTTAATATGCGAATCAAGAACATGAAGCGGAAATGGTAGATCATAATGAATCCAATTTCAAGTAAAGCACTTGCCAGAGAAACTGCAGTACAACAAAGGAGTAAGAACCAAAACCTAAAAACATTTCAAAAGCGGAACAACCAGTGACAAAAACTCCAGAAAACAAGAGGCATTCCCTAAGATCCTCATTGACCAACAAGATTTCAAAAGCTTTTACTTTCCCATATGAACAATGCTTGAATGATGAATCTAAAGGAAACAAACAAATGAATAACACTCTCCATGCAATTCTGAACTTGTCAATTTCCTCCAAAGCACACAACACATACAGACAAAACACCCAGCAACACACAGTGATTCAATAATTGGCAGTACATACCAAAATCAAGGAATATGGTAAAAAAAATTCAATCTTTCGGACAAGCACAGTGCTGAATCACCCTCACCCCCAACACACACATACAATACAGACAGAGAATAAAAAAAATAAAAATCGGATTTTTTTTGTTACCCCACATGTTGTGAGCAAACAAAGAGAAACCCAGTAACAGAAAATTGAAATCGAAGTCAAAAGTGATGAAAGAACAGTAAAAGAGTGGAAATTTGGATTGAAAAAGCAAACCTTGAATTGAATTGAGATGAATGAATCTGAAACTGGAAGGAGTGTGATGTTGTTGGAAGAGAGAGAAGGGAAAGCAGCGAGATTAACGGTGGATTGAGAGAAAGGAAAGGAAAGAAAGGAGTTTGGTTTGGTTTGATTGATGAAGAATGTGAGTGAGACGTGAAATTGGATTCGCTCGCTGGCTATATGGCTATATGGCTTTTTCTTTTTTCCTTTTGGTTTTTGTGTTGAAAAGTTTGGAGTTGAAAGTTGGAAGGAATGCACTTTTAAATTAATATAAAAACCAAAGAAAATGGATAGAGAGTGGACGCGGTTCTATTCTACTCTACGCGGAGTTCACTTCTCTTTCTCTTCACTTCACTTCACTTCAATTCCAGCTTACCCAGCCCCCAATGAATACGACTTGTGATCATGAATCAATCAGATGAGATGAGATGAGATGAGATGGATTTTTTCTCAACTCACCAATCACCTCACTGAGACAATAACAACATCATTTCGCTTCATGATAGTTAGCTCAAGTAGTAAGAGATATAGAACATAAAGATTAACTCAAACCTTAATCAAGGAATTAATTTACTAACATTATTAATCACTAACAATACAT
Organism: Lotus japonicus; assembly: GCF_012489685.1. Lineage (NCBI taxonomy): Eukaryota > Viridiplantae > Streptophyta > Magnoliopsida > Fabales > Fabaceae > Lotus > Lotus japonicus. The sequence goes on from NC_080046.1 coordinate 913,773, forward strand.
TCGCCACATGCCCCACGAAGGACACCTCCACAACCAGAGGAATGATCGGTCTTCATTGCTCCATCGACATTGAACTTGACGGAAATTAGGTTTGGTACCCCACCTATTGGGTTTCGCACTCCACTTTATTTAATACGGTATTTAAAGTTCCGTATTTAATACGAATAATACGGAACTTAAAAAACCGTACTGTATTTGAGCATATGTGGCACATTTTCAACCATTCATTGCATACAAAAAAATACGGAATTTTAAATTCAGTATTGAATACGGAAATTTAATTCCCGTATTGAATAAAGTGGGGTGTCAAACCCAATAGGTGGGGTGGCAAACCCAATTCCCGAACTTGACCCGCCCGAACAATTGCTTCACCCAATGTTGTGGAGATGTTGTAACCTGCGTTTGGACTTGCAACACTAGAGTTGGAGAGGAACGACAAGGGAGTTGCATGATCAGGAGTGTCATTGCAGCTGCATTTCTGTGGGTTGCGTCGATCACGACAGAGTTTGGAATACGACCACGTTTCGTATACGCCACACCACACACGTCGCCATCGCGAGATTCGCTAGTAAGTTCTTGCGAAACCAAGCATTTTGATTAAGTGAAAAGAACTGGGTCACAAGGCATCTGTTACGCAACCAATTGCAAACTAGGGCAACGCGACTGCAATATCTTAAGATATGCAATAAGGATTCGGGGTTCTTAGAGCAAAGAGGTCACATATTTGAGGTCATGAAACCCCTCATAGACCTCTCCACATTTGTCATCAACCCATAATTTAGAGCTTTACGCATGAACGTCTTCACTCTATGCGGGGCCTTCACCTTCCAGTAGGATTTAAAGGGAGTCTCTCTAGGGTTTCTCATGGGTGGTGCGCATAGCAAGTCATACGTCATCTTTATGGTGAAGTCATTGTTTGATGTTGTGACCCAACACAAAGATCTGGACCTAGAAACTATCAGGCCCTCCATGAGACAGAATTTTGTGAACCAGCCTAGGAGAAAGAAAAAATTGAAAAATTATCATATAATAATCCAAAAAATGCAATAATTCAGAAATTGCCAGAACTTTTACCCAAAGAGAATATGGTTTATTAATCAAACCCCAACCAATCTTTATGAGCAAAGAGACTTTGTTAAACTCCTCAATCTGTTAGAAACCAAGCCCCCTATGGAGTTTAGGAGAATACACCATCCCCCAATTCACATGACTTACGCTCCTCGGCTCCCCAAAGAAAGCCTCGTTGCACTTTCTCCAACTCGCCACACACAACTTTTGGAAGGAGCATGGTTTGCATACAATAAGGAGGGAGAGCCTGAAAGCATAGATTTAGCCAAAGTAGCTCTACTTGCGAAACTGAGAAAACTTGCCTTCCAAGTAGATAACCTCTTCTGTGTTCTCTCAAGATAATGTCTCCTCCGTAGGTCTCTTATGAACCAGTGTGACCCCAGGATATCTTTCCTTATTCGTGGAGAAGATTGGACAAAAGTAACCCGAAAGGGATACAAGTAGCCAAGCGAGAAGCAAGTAACCCGTAAGGATACGATCTTGACCGTATCAGAGAATACCGGACATATGTAACGCCAAAAGAGATACAACCCATCGAGCAAGAAGCAAGTAGCTCATAAGGGATACAATATTGGCCATCTTGAAAAACGACTTTGACATAAGTAACCCAATTAGGGATATAGTCCACCGAGCGGGCAACAAATATTCTATTCAAGGAATAAAGTCTCATCCATCTCGCAAATATCAGATGTAAGTAACCTGATAAGGGATATGGTCCACCAAGTGGAGAGCAAGGAATCCATTCAAGCAATACATTCTCAAAGAACGAAGATAAGTAACCTGAGAGGGATACAATCCGTCGAACGAGAAGTAAGTAACATCAAAGGATATAGTCTTGCATGTCTCAAAGAACGACTTGGATGAAAGTAACCCGTTGAGGGATACAGTCCACCGAGCGGGTAGCAAGTACTCCATTCAAGGAGTGAAACCTTGCCCACCTAGACCAAGATTGAATGAAGGTGGTCCAATCAAGGAGTGAAGTTTACAAGTGGTACATAAGCAACCTACTCAAGCGAACACAATCCACCATTCCAAAGATTTAAGCTTATGAAATGGAGTCAAGAATGAAAAGCAAGCCAAATGAGTTAATTAAGAAACACAAGAAAGGAATGGCAATCAAGCGACAAATGTATGGTACGAGACAAGCGCTCTAAGAATACTATCCTTTACTATGGTGATTGGTCACCTAAACGCGTAGAAGTGGATGCATACGAGAGGAAGTAATAAACGACGATGAGAAATAAAAACAAATACATTATTTACAAATCAAAATAGGAAAAAAAAATTCGAGCACTTACAACGGCCGATTATATATTATCGACCGGAAAAAGTAAACAAGGGATAATTTAGGGAGCCGAAAGGTTCACATAAGAGCAAGGCACATAATCCTGGCCAATCAACTCACAAATTTTCCCTTATGGGCTACCTTTATGGCTTCAGCGCCCTAAAAAATGAGACTAGGATTAAGGATACAAAGTTGATCAACAATATTTTCAAATGTGATGTCAAGGGAACCCTCCAAAGAATCCTGCAATTGATCAATGATGGTTTGAGCATTGGCAAGCGAAGCTTTTTTTGTTTATATTACGGGCAAGGGCCTTTGAAGGCTCAACTTCCTTTGATCTGAGTGTGTTGGAAGATGAAGCGAGCAAACTCTCAGCCTTTGCACGCTTAATCTCCACCATCCGAACATTTGGTTTTTATGTTTTTAATCTCCTTAGTGAAATAAGCTTCCTTATCATTGGCTTGCAAACTATTATATTCTAAAACTTCGATTTTCTCTGCAATGATAACTTTTTTCTCAATCTAACAATCGACTTCAACTTGGTTTTTAACCCTAGCTTGTTTGAGTAAGTGCTTAATCTTAAATCTTTCGCGAAGGATCCTGACAGCTTACTCAGAATCCGTCCAAAATTGGAAAAGAGTAAGTCTTAATGAATCAAGCAATCATTAGCGACTAAAAGAACTGACAACACCGAAATGGTCCAAATCTTCTAAGTGGGGCCCTTTGTAATCATTTGATCGATATGGACTCCAAGCTCGATGATGTAGGGATAGAATTTTTACCCCGATCCTAGAAATATTTGACAGTTATACTATGTGCTTTTCCATACGGTTTGGATCCATAACCAGTCTAGAAAAATTTTCACCGAGGATTTGACCTTTTTTTGTTGTGGGTTCATCGAGATTCTTTTGAAGACGCTTCTTTATTGAAGGGGACGTTTCGTTTTGGATTCTTCTTCTCTTCTTACTTAAGGTGGGCATAGGATGAAGAATGTACTCCTCATCCTTTCTCTTGGTCGCACGTCTTTTCCTCTCTTGGGTTCAGGGTTTGTCATCTGAGTTTTCAACTTCTTCTTGAAGTCCTTGATTTTAATCTTGAGATCCTTGAAAATCTTTTTTCCTTTCTTCTTTCTTATTCTCACCATTTGACCAATAAGCTTGAACTCAAACATGATGGAATTTGCAGAGAAAAAGTATGGGAGCAATAATGAAAAGCCAGAATTAAGAAGGTATAAGAGAATATGAGAAATGTGAAATTGGATTAATCAAGTATTGATTTCCTAGACTCATAATTTCTTTACAATAAAGCATAATTTTGTTTCGAAGACCCAATAAAGAAGCAACATGTAATACTTATGCTCGTAAATGATGTCCATTCAACATAAACCTCCTTGCAAGATCTCTCGGGAACTTTCCCACTGATTGGAAATTTGATAGAATTTTCATCATTCTTCCAAAACACTTTTAAAATCGGTAGCATTGACAAAGACAAACTCATCTTGAAACCAGGTTTTAGTTTAGGCTTAATTGCACATTTGGTCCCCCACATATAAGTTTCTCACGATTCTGGTCCCCAACAAAAATCAATTGCATTATCCCCAACGAATACCTTTGTTTGCATAATTGGTTTTTCGTCCCATTCCGTCTAAAACTTAACATTTTTTGCTAACGTGGCTTTTTAAAATTATATTTTAATTGAAAATAATAATTTTTATTAAATAGCAAACTCATAAATAAGAGAAAAAAACATGGTGAAGTTAAACCTAGGAAATCAAAACATCTTCATCTCCTTCTTTACAATCTCACAAACATCTTCATCTTCTCCATCCCATCATCATCTATTTTTCAGTACTCAAATTAATAAACCAAGATCTAGAACCTCAATCTTAATAATTTTACCAACAACTTAATCTTAATAATCAAAAGCCAAAAATCTAAAGTTCTAGATACCCATATATATTCTTCTTATTCCCTTTCACTTCCACTGTGCCTCTGTTGCTTTGGATTCTTCTTCTTCCATTCACCCACCATGCCCCTGCTTTAGATTCTTTCTTCTTCAAAAGAAAATACCTTCATCTCCATCTTCACCACCAATGGACCCTTTGCTTCTGACATGATCCACAACCCAGGCCATCACCACCACTCCCCTCGTCGATCCACCAACACTCGCATGAGTTGCTTGCTTTGATGTCATCGCTATTCAGATCCAACGATTTAGCGAGGAGAAAGAGAGCTTCAAACGGAGACAAATCTTTGCACAAAACCTAAGAAGAAAAAGCTTCGATTTGGAACAAAACCCAGGATCAAAACCCCTTTGAACAAAGCTTCAACCTTTGAAGCGACAAAGCTCAGATTTGGTACTTTCGTCTTTCGATCTGGTGGCGCGGTGCGATTTGTGATTCTGGGTTTTGCAGACAGAGGGGAAAATGGAAGAGGAGGAGAAGCAGAAGCAAGAGTAGAAGACGTTGTTTCTGAGGTTTCATCTCAAGCATGGTCACTAGGGGTGGGCATCGGGCGGTTTCGGGCCGAAAAGTGTCCAATCGAGGAAAACCGCAGCATACATATTTCAGTCCACCTCCGTCCGTTTATTCCCTTGGATTGTGCGGATTTCGAGTTGTGCGGGTTCCGGTTCAAGCGGGTGGGTTGAAACGGTTGTGGATCTGGGGGACAACATGCAGCGGCTGCACAAGGCAAGGAGAAAGAGGCCCCTCGCTATTTGATGGTCGTCGTTGGTTCCTAGACAAGGCATGGAGAAAATACACTCGTGGAGCGAAGAGTGGGTGGTGTGGTTTTGAAGAGAACGGGGGAAGAAAAAGAAGGTTTTGAAGAGAACGGAGGTATTCGTCGGGGACGCATAATACAATTGATTTTTGTTGGGGACCAAAATCGTGAGAAACGTATATGTGGGAGACTAAATGTACAATTAAGCCTTTAGTTTATTTGGTGTAACCTTGAATCAAATTCCGATCAGAATGGCTTCTAAGTGTGACAAAGCTACCACCAATTTATGAGACATAAAAAGGGAAGAAGAATAGATCTTCCAAACCTGGAATATGGAAATAATTAAATAAAGGGTTAAATATGTGCGGGCCCCCTGAACTATAGCGAGAAATTGACATTCTTCCCTCAACTAAATTTTCATTATTTTCCTTTTGTTTAACTTATAAAATTGTTTGTCCCCGTAGGATAGCTCAAGTGGTAGGAGCTGGGGACATATGAGTTGGGTAGGGGAGGTTCAGAGATCAATTCCCGGCGAGTGTAATTTATCTTTCTGGTGTACCAAAAAAAAAACTTATAAAACTGTATTGCTTTCATCCCTTTACCGAATTGGGAGCTGAGTTGGCATGCACATGTAGGTTTTATAGGTTTTTATTGATGTGGAATTGTTTTTTTATAATGCTCGCTTGGAATATCACATGGACTAAAATAAATAAATAAATTATCATCTTTCATCATCTTCCAACCCTGCTTATCTTCTTCTATCTTCAATCCCCTAACATTAAAATCCAGGGAATTTATCTTCTTCTTCATCACTCATCATAAAAAAATTAAGCTAATCTAACCCAAAACCTTGTTTTATACGAAAAAATTGGCTTTAATAAATAGACATAAACATATAATCTAACCCATAACCAATTTGTATGTGTACACTTGAATCATGCTACAAGTAACAAGGAGATCGTACAGACAAAAATGTTGATCATTGGTTGTGTTCAACAAATATCATCTGACTCACAAATTTTTTCTTTACAAAATCAAGTGAGTATCTTAATGTTGTTTTGGTTCTAAAACGCATACACAAACTAGTGGAAATCAGCAAACAAAACGCATACACGAAATCAAGTGAGCACCTCGTTCTTGTTGCTTAATGTCATGATCTTCATCTTCATCACAGAATCATCAACCATGATCTTCATCATCATAATCTTCTATTTCAAACCAAAATCTCGAAAAGATAAAAACCTAGAAACCCCAAAATCCTACCTTTCTCACCAACCTAGAACCCATATTCCTCTCTCCCGTTCTTTCCCACCTCTTTGTCTTCAACAAGCATCTCATACCTGCAAACAAAGGTCTGCCACAAAAAATTGAAAAAATACCTCAACTTTAGCCAAATATAGAGAAGATAGGGAGATGGAGCTTTCGACCTTGGATGGACAGATCTAACCCGAATCGTGACGGTGAATCCCGACGGTGGTTGTAGACGGCGGCTCACCCTTAACTTGCGACTGCAACTCAATCTTCACTTGCTGCGAGAGCTGAAACCTTCATGCAATGGTGAGGTTCAGAGGCAGAGTGAGGTTGTTGTGGAGAGTTTGAGAGGAGGAGGAAGGGTGCAGTGGTGAGGAGAGGCTCAGAGGGAGTGGTGGGGGTGGTGGTGGAAATGGTGGGCATCTGAAGATGGAGATTCCAAAGGAATAAACAGATGTCATTGCAAATCTTTGGAAAATAATGTGAATTTTGACTAAAATATTCATGCAGCAAATTCAATTGTAGTACAATGAATTCTTAAATTACTGGTTTGACCCTAAAGTTGCAAAAATTTCTCCTTTATATAATATATGGATATGGATATGGATATGGATGGATGGATATGGATATGGATGGATATGGATGGATGGATATGGATATGGATATGGATGGATGGATATGGATATAGATAATATTAATTGGTTTACAGACGATTTTGAACATTTTAATATTACTTGACTCAAATTTTTTTAATATTTAATGATATTAATATTAACTATTGAGTAAAATACATTTACCCCCCTCAAGGTTTGCTAGAAAAACACTCCACCCCATTCTTATTCAAAATATACACTCCACCCCACTCATTTTATCATGTTAACTCCATCCAAAAGATGCTAACGGAATATTCCATTCAAATCAAAATTATTTAATGTAAACTTATTTTTCCATTTCTTTTTTTTTTCTGGTTATTTTTTATTTTATTTTTTTTCAAAAAAAAACCTCACTTTCAAATAAAAATCGTTTAACGTGAGTTCCATTTAAAAAAAAACGTTAGTTTCAACAAAAAAGAATATAACATCACAATTACTAGTAATACCCAGTTTATAAAGGATTTTTATAAATAGTGAATTATATAAAAATATTTCGAAATTAATTTCATCTATATACTTTAGAAAAGAGGAAGGCTGTAAGACCCACCTAGATGATTTGGCAATCCAAGAATGACTTTCACCCAACCCCATCTTTGCCTGACAAGTGTCACCTTCTTATTGTTTTGGACCAAACTAGTGGAAGCCCATTTTGATTTCAGATTTTTTATGAGACCTGGACTGGGCGGGACATAAAGAAGATTATGTCCCGCCCAAAATGAACAAATAACCATTGAAGATAGCCATGGCGGGAAAGGCGACACGACGAGCTTCATTGCCCTCCCTTAGATGATGGACCCACAAGCCAGCTGGAAGATTCCTTTGGATTTGTCTTATATGTACAGGGATTTGGGCCCTGATTGTCAGGCCCAAATATAGGAAAGATCCATATCATGACCACCCCCTCTATAAAAGGGGAGGTCATCCACTTGTACGAAACCAACTTTTTCAGCATTAATGAGAATATTCCTTTTATGGTAGTTTTGCTATTTTAGTGCTCTGCTAGGGTTTACTTTTTATCTTTCTCTTACATAAGCTTGCCCTAGTACAGAACATTGGCGCCGTCTGTGGGGAAGACTCAGCTCTTCCGGTGACAGAAGGAGGAATCGCGAGCCATGGAGACTCGTTCATACGGCGTAGGTCGGCGCGATCATCGCCGGCGCGGTGGTGGTCGACACGGCGGTCGCGCCGGCGGACGAAACAACAACCGTCCCGTACTGGACGACCGAGAGCAGGAAGCTTCCTCGGAGGGGGTCCACTCAGTGGCGCCGTCGCCGGCGTCATTGGTGAATGCAGCTCCGGGAAGACCTTCAGATCTGATCGCTAAATCAGATCCAGGTGTTCGGCGGCGTTCAACGCCGCCTGACTACGTGAACTTGGAAGATCTTAAAACAACTGCTCCACGGAGAGCGCAAGAGGCAGTGACAGGTATCACGCCTGCGGCTTTGCAACAAATGTTAGATACCTTGCAGAAGGTGCAGTCCCAAAACGAGCAGTTGCAAGCCCAAGTTGAGTATCTTACTCAGCGGCAGAATTTTAAGCAAGAACAACGCCTGGAGGCGGAGGATGTAGTTGAATTCCAACCTTTTGTTCCAGCCATCACTAGGGTGGACATTCCAAAGCACCTGCAAACCATGGCATTAGACGCCTTTTCGGGCGAATCTGATCCTATGGAGCATCTTAGATACTTCAATACTAAAATGGTGATCGGCGGGGCGTCGGATGCGGTAAAATGTCGATTATTGCCTTCCACGTTCAAGGGCATGGCGATGCAGTGGTTCATTCGACAACCGCCCTTCTCCATTGATAATTTCACTGATCTGTCCACTAAGTTTCTGACTCAATTTTCCGCCAATAAAACCACAAAAGCAACAATGTTTGATCTTATCAGCATACATCAGCAACCAGGCGAGAAATTAAAAACCTACATGGCACGCTTCAGCAAGATGGCGGTGCAGTTGGAGGATGAAAATCCAGATGTCTGTTTGGCGTCATTCAAAAATGGCCTTCGGGCGGGAGATTTGAATAGAGACTTAACAAGGCGACCGGCGAAGGATATGATGGATCTTCGCGCTCGTGTTCAAGAGTTCATATTGATTGAGCAAGATGACCAGAAGAAACAAGAAAGAGAGGAAGGACGTAAGCAGTCTCAATCTGGCGGTGTTTCACAAGACAAATCTAAGGCGGGGAAGGAAACCAGGATAGCGCAAACCCCCCGCGTACCAAGACCGGGACCATACCACAACTCTAAACCTGGCTTTCAAAATACATGGCACAGAAATTCACAAGGTCCCGCTGCTGCCACAGCTGGTCAGCCTGGTGCTTCGCCAACGCCAATCCCACTTACTAAGTTGAATGCACCCTTAAGTACCATTTTAAGGGCGGTTGGACAGACCAACGTTGTGCAGTACCCACCACCCCCACGGCGGCCGCCAGCTAACGTGGACACCAATAGGTGGTGCGAGTACCACAGAGCGTTGGGGCATACGACAGATAATTGCTGGAATTTAAGGCGGGAAATTGATCGCTTGATTAAAGCTGGCCATTTGGCAAACTTTGTCAAAGACACAGCAGCGCCGGAGGTAGCTAAAATCACTCAAGGGGACAAAGGCAAAGGTAAAGAGATAGTTGAAGAGTTGGGCGATCCTGCTGGGGAATGCTCATCTATTGCAGGAGGATTTGGCGGGGGTGCAATTTCAAGTAAGGCTAGAAAACGCTACGTAGCGGCAGTACACTCAGTACAGGAGTCAAACGAAGGCGAGTGTTGGGTGAATCATTCCCCTATTATATTCACCCCTCAGGATTTTGCGCATGTAATTCCCCATGACAACGATCCAATTGTGGTAACAATTAGGGTTAACAATTATGTGACAAAGAAAGTATTCTTAGACCAGGGATCTTCGGCAGACATCATCTATGGAGACGCCTTTGATCGCCTGGGACTAAAGGAATCAGATTTGAAACCATACAGGGGAACTTTGGTGGGATTCACAGGAGACCGTGTCAGTGTGCGGGGATACGTCGAAATTCCGACTGCCTTTGGAGAAGGAGAGTTTGTCAAGAAGTTTCAAGTAAAGTACTTAGTATTGGCGTGTAGAGCCAATTACAACGTACTCTTGGGGCGAGACACCCTCAACAAGGTCTGCGCGGTCATCTCAACTGCTCATTTAACTGTTAAATATCCCGCCTGCAACGGGAAGGTCGGGATATTGCGTGTAGACCAGAATGCAGCAAGGGAATGCTATTTGAGGAGCGTGGCGCTCTTTGGGCGGAAGGCCGCCAAGGAGAGCCACCGAATTACAGAAATCTTCCCACAAGAAGGATTTAGCTTGGACCCAAGAGATGATGCTGATGATTTTCGCCCACAACCGCTGGAAGAAACCAAGCAGGTGCAAGTCAAGGACAAGTTTCTAAAGATTGGCAGTGGGTTGACAACAGAACAAGAGGACAGACTAATCACCCTTCTGGGTGATAATCTAGATCTCTTCGCATGGACCATCAATGATGTACCAGGGATTGATCCCAAGGTGATCACCCACAAGCTAGCCATACGACCAGGGGCGACCCCGGTCATCCAACCAAGGCGAAGAATGAGTGAAGAAAAGAACAAGGCTGTACAAGTAGAGACTGAAAAATTGATCAAGGCCCGCTTCATCCGTGAGGTACAGTACCCAACGTGGCTCGCCAATGTTGTAATGGTCAAGAAGGCCAATGGGAAATGGCGAATGTGCACGGACTACACGAGCCTGAACAAAGTGTGTCCCAAAGATTCGTACCCACTTCCCAATGTTGACAAGCTTGTGGATGGAGCTTCAGGGAATGAACTTTTAAGTCTCGTGGACGCTTATTCGGGCTATAATCAGATTATGATGCATCCCTCGGATGAGGAAAGTACAGCATTCATGACCAATCAGGCGAACTATTGTTACAAGACAATGCCTTTTGGTTTGAAGAATGCAGGAGCTACGTACCAACGGCTCATGGACAAAATTTTTTCAAAGCAAGTAGGCAGGAATATGGAGGTGTATGTGGATGACATGATTGTAAAATCCGCCAGGGCTAGTGATCATGGCGGCGACCTTAAAGAAGCGTTTGATCAGTTAAGAACATATCAAATGAAGTTAAACCCTGAGAAGTGTTCTTTTGGGATCCAGGGAGGAAAATTCTTGGGATTTATGTTAACATCAAGAGGAATAGAAGTAAACCCAGATAAGGGAAGGGCGATCTTGGAAATGAAAAGCCCAACAAGTGTAAAGGAGGTTCAGCGTTTGACAGGGCGAATGGCCGCCTTGTCACGTTTCTTGCCAATGGCGGGTGACAAAGCGGCCCCGTTCTTCACATGTTTAAAAAAGAATTCAAAGTTTCAGTGGACAGAGGAATGCGAACAAGCTTTTACCAAATTGAAAGAAACATTGGCCACATTACCGGTACTCTCCAAGCCAACACCAGGCGTTCCATTAGTGCTCTATTTGGCGGTTACTGACAAGGCGGTAAGTACGGTTTTGCTCCAGGAAGAAGGAAAAAAGCAGAAAGTTATATATTTCGTGAGCCATACTTTACAGGGGGCAGAATTGCGGTACCAAAAAATTGAAAAGGCGGCTTTGGCGATTCTGAAAACTGCAAGGCGCCTCAGACCTTACTTCCAAAGTTTCCAAGTCAAAATTAAAACTGATGTTCCCTTAAGGCAAGTACTTCAGAAGCCTGATTTATCAGGGCGATTGGTTAGCTGGTCAGTTGAGCTGTCAGAGTATGACTTACAATATGAGCCAAGGGGCCAAGTCACAGTCCAGAGTTTAATTGACTTCGTGGCGGAATTAACACCCACTGAAGGAGAGAAGACTCAAGGAGAATGGGTCCTGTCTGTGGATGGATCCTCTAATAACACTGGAAGTGGGGCGGGAATAACAATCGAAAGTCCAGATAAAATGATCATTGAACAGTCTCTCAAGTTCGAGTTCAAGGCGAGCAACAATCAATCTGAGTACGAGGCTCTGATTGCCGGCTTAAGGTTGGCCATTGAATTGGGAGTCCAGAAGTTATTTATCAAAGGAGATTCGCAGTTAGTGGTTAAACAAGTGAAAGGTGAGTACCAGGTGAAGGATCCGCAACTGTCCAAATATTTGGAAGTGGTGCGCAGATTGATGATGGAGGTCAAAGAAATCAAAATAGAACATGTCCCGAGGGGACAAAATGAGAGGGCTGATGTATTGGCGAAGTTGGCAAGCACAGGGAAATTGGGCAACTACCAGACAGTCATTCAAGAAACCCTGCCTCGCCCGAGCATTGATTTGGTAGAAATAAAGTTGAAAGCTGTAAAGTCAGTCAGTGAGGGCGAGATATCTTGGATGGAATCGATTAAAACCTTCTTAGAGAACCCACCAAAGGAGGATGATTTGAACACGAGAGCAAAACGAAGGGAAGCCAGTTTTTACACACTGGTGGGTGGAGAGTTGTATCGGCGAGGAATCATGTCTCCTATGCTCAAATGTGTCGATATCAAGGACGCCCTCGGAATAATGGCGGAAGTCCACGAAGGCGTGTGTTCTAGTCATATTGGCGGGCGATCCTTGGCAGTTAAGGTGATAAGAGCAGGATTCTATTGGCCAACGATGAAGAAGGATTGTTTGGAGTATGTTAAGAAATGTGAAAAATGTCAAGTCTTTTCTGACCTACACAAGGCTCCACCAGAAGAATTAACAACCATGATGGCGCCTTGGCCGTTCGCCATGTGGGGGACCGATATCTTAGGACCATTCCCTGTGGCGAAGGCACAAATGAAGTACATCATCGTGGCGGTTGATTACTTCACTAAGTGGATAGAGGCTGAGGCAGTAGCAACTATCACGGCCGCTAAGGTCAGGAGCTTCTTGTGGCGAAGGATTATTTGTAGATTTGGGGTTCCCAGGGCATTAGTAATGGACAACGGAACACAATTCACAAGTAGTGTTACCCGAGAATTTTGTACAGAAATGGGAATCGAGATGCGATTTGCCTCTGTAGAACATCCACAGACCAATGGGCAGGCTGAATCGGCTAACAAAGTTATCCTGAAGGGTTTAAAGAAGAAACTGGATGCGTTCTTTGGGCATACAACACCACGGAGCAGTCAAGCACAAAGGAAACCCCGTATCGTCTAACTTATGGAACTGACGCCATGCTCCCAGTGGAAATTGAAAACCAAAATTGGCGAGTGGCTCGGTTTAATGAAAATGACAACGGAGAAAACTTAATAGCAAATCTAATTATGCTGCCCGAGGAACAACGAGAGGCCCACATAAGAAATGAGGCGGGAAAAGTGAAGGTGGCAAGAAAATTCTCAACAAAAGTGGTGCCAAGAAAAATGAGGGTAGGAGACTTAGTGCTCCGAAAAAATACAATGCCCGATAAACACAACAAACTCTCACCCAACTGGGGCGGGCCTTACAGGATTATTGGCGATGTTGGAGGAGGAGCTTATAAGTTGGAACAACTAAGCGGTCAAAAGGTTCCACGAACATGGAACGCCTCTCATCTAAAGCAGTATTTTAGTTAGTAGAAACAACAAATGTGAACGAAGTCGCACTCTTTTTCCCTTTCTTTGGAAAGGTTTTTAATGAGGCGACAATTGTAATGAAGGGACAATTGTTCCCATACGAAAGAAAATTAAAGAAAAGATCATTTCAACAGAATCATATATGTTTTGAATTTTTATTACGAGTTCATGCAATGCAAATCGTATCAAGGTATGCAATACCGCGAGTAAACCTTTCGGAATAAGAAAGTATCGCCTTCAAAAGTTAAAAGCCTTGGCAATTCTAGTGGCCACTAGAAACCAAGCCTCGTCGAAAAATCGGCTAAGGTATATAACAACGAAAGTTGGGAACAACTAAAAACAACGAATGAACTTAAGATGATATCCATTTAAAGTAGAAAAAAGGGGGCGATGCCCATACATGATTTGGAATGAAAATAAAACAGGGCAATGCCCAAAGAAAAATTTCAACTTCATAAAATAAAAACAAATTCAAGCCAGGTTCTCGTGGTTGGCGTTGTTGTCCTGGCTTGTCCCAGCTTGAGGATCTTCCTTCCCTTGATCCTCATTCCTGTGCTGCTCATTCCCATCCTCGCCATCTTCTTCAGGCTCACTCTCATCATTGAATTGGGGAAGGAGATCGAGGCTAATGTCATCATCACCAACTACTTGACCATCCTTGATCTCCTTCAGCCACCCAATGCGGGAAAGATCAAAGCCCGGCTCAACTACACTGATCTGCTCTTTGGCCGCCAGAAAGCCTTGAGCATATTGGAGAGAAGCACGCCCTAGGATGGAAGCATTCAGGCGATCATGTTTCTTCTCCAACTTTTGATATTTGGCTTGAATGGCAGTGTGCTTGTCATTTATGGCTTCTTTAAGAGACTTTGTCTTTTGAAGAAGCAGGTCCGAAGCAGCCAAGTCTTCAGTTAACTTAGCACACTTCTCCTCAGCAGATTTCAGCTTGTTGTTGGCAGTCTCAGCATCAGTTTTAGCCTGCTCATAGGCTGTTTTGTAATCAGCTGCCTTCTTCTCAAAACGGTTCTTGGCTGAGATCAACTCTTTTACACACTGAGCCATTCCCGCCACAGTGCTGGCGGCAGAAAGCGCGTGATGGATCGCCATGGAAGCAATGTTGGGGGGACCCTGACCGGAAATGTCCTTGTGAATCCGGTTGTCAAAAGTACGGGTCATGAATTCCAGCCCATTGAAGTGAGGATCCGACAAGCTCAGCAAGGGGGGAGGAGCTTCGCCACCAATGGCTGAACTAGGGCCAGCCTGGCCAAATGGAGTTGATGGGCGGTTGATCAGCGTGCTTGAATCTTGTTGAGGGGGCGGGACATTGTCATGTCCCTTCTTTTTCTCAGCTGGACGACTTTTTGAATCAAGAGTTGATTGGTGGAGAGGCTTACCACCAGCAGCACCTGAAGTTTTTTGACGTTTAGGGTCCCTGACGTTGTCAGAACCCGAGGTACCCTCATTTTTCTTCTTCTGCTCAGTTTCGGCGGCCCTCTTTTTCGCCGCCGCAGCAGACTGGGCGAGGTACTCCTTCATCTTGAGTGGGTTCGCGTCAACCTTGCCTTTTCCCATCGTAGCTGTACGGAAAACATCAATTAGACGAGATACATGAACAAAAAGAAAAAGAAGTTACGTACAAAGATTATAAACTTACTAAAAAATTGATTTAAAGTGCCGGACTTCGACGCCTCAATCAAGTCGTGACCGGAAATTACTGGTAGTGTGCGGAGGTAATCGGCGACGCCTTGTTCAGATTCATCCAAGGCGTCGTATGAAACAGATATTTTTCGGCGGGGGTTCTTTGTCCAGTAAAAAGGGAAGAGGGGGTTATTGTCAGAATCTCGGAACAAGTTCTTTATTTCGGGCGACTCCACAACTTTAAAGTATTTCTTCTGCCATACTTTGTAATGGCTTTTAAGGGCGGTAAACCGACTCATGTTCTTACGGGCTAATAGTGGAACCCATTTCACAGAAGTAGGTTTAGTAGTGACTGATTTATAGAAAAGGAAGAACAAGGGATAGGTTGGAGTGAAACTCAAGTGTTCACAAAGAATTTCAAAGCAGCGGAGGAAACCCCAGGCGTTGGGCTGGAGTTGGCAAGGCGCCACATTCAGAAAAGAAAGAACGTGACATATAAACGGCGAGAAAGGAAGTTTAATGTTTAAATCTAAGAAGAAATAGCCATAAACAAAGAAAAAATCGGGCGATCCATCGTCTGGTTCTTTACGCAACAGAACACAGTCATCTTCGCCACATGGGAGGACATTCAACAGATGATCTTCATTATTCGAGGTGGCGGGATCTATCTTCGTGAACCCTTGAGCAGAAATTCGAAGCGAACTAATGCTCCCAACGCTGCTCCAGATAGAATGCAACAGACATTTATCTTCAACTAAATGCACGTCAGAGCGCCATTCAGGTGAAGACAAATCTCCATTAGAGGAGAGAATTGAGTCTACAGAGCCGGCGGGACCGGAATCATCATGGGTAGAAGGCGAGGAATGAATTTCAATTATAGAGGGGGCGACAACTTCCTCCTCCGTGGAGGGTGAAGAAAGTTCTAGGGAAGAAAGGCTAGCGTTTGGTAAAGACATGCGAGGCAGTTTCATAAAAAGAAGATGAACAGAGTTAAAAGTAAAAAGAAGATGAACAGAGTTAAAAGAAGAAAGAAGATGAACAGAGTCAGAGAAAAAAGAAGTAAACGAAGAGTCTCAAGAAAGAGAAAAACTAACCAGAGGGAGAACCGTGAATTTGAGAAAGGAGAACGTCGGCGATAGGGGAGCACCGCGCAATGACGACGGCCGGAGGAAGAAAAGGTTCACCGGAGTTCAAAGAAGAGAATGAAAGCTGCGGTGAAAAGGGTTTTCAGAGCAAAAGTTTTAAGAAAGTGAAAAATGAAAAGTGAAAAGGGGATTTTATAGAGAGAAAGGAAGAGAGAGAATGAGTGGGGGAAGATCGTGGGATCGTGGGATTTGAAATTCGAAAAGTTAGGAAGCGAAAAGACATTACTCCTCGAGACGCGCAACTGAAGATTGCATTTATAACAAATGATGACGAAATCCCGGAAAATAAGGATACGTGCGTCAGTTGAAAAGACGTGGTTGACGGTTATGATTAATGGCGACATATCTTTGAAATGGCAACAAAGGTGGCGAAGCGTGAAAATGGCGATGTAACAACGAAGGTAAAATGGCGATGAACGAATAAACAATAGAGGCGAACTACTAGGTAACATGATGAAGACATTTCAACTCTCTACTCGAGTCTCATGTCTTGGGGGCATGTGGACTGGGCGGGACATAAAGAAGATTATGTCCCGCCCAAAATGAACAAATAACCATTGAAGATAGCCATGGCGGGAAAGGCGACACGACGAGCTTCATTGCCCTCCCTTAGATGATGGACCCACAAGCCAGCTGGAAGATTCCTTTGGATTTGTCTTATATGTACAGGGATTTGGGCCCTGATTGTCAGGCCCAAATATAGGAAAGATCCATATCATGACCACCCCCTCTATAAAAGGGGAGGTCATCCACTTGTACGAAACCAACTTTTTCAGCATTAATGAGAATATTCCTTTTATGGTAGTTTTGCTATTTTAGTGCTCTGCTAGGGTTTACTTTTTATCTTTCTCTTACATAAGCTTGCCCTAGTACAGAACAAGACCCATTTTGATTTCAGATTTTTTATGAGGCCCATTATTGTATATTAAATTGGAATGGTGTTATTCCAAGCATTAAAATGGTATTTATTTTGCTTACAAAAGAAGTCAAGAATTACAGGCGTGATAATTTTGTGGAGAAAATAACGGGTCAGTCAATTTACGTCAATCATTAACACCATGAAACAATTTTGAGATTCATGGTCTAAAAGGTCACGCTGATTTCAAATTAAGTTTGATTGAACATATTAATTAATTTCATATTTTACTGTATTAACACCACTTTAATTGTATTTCATTTTTTCCTAAAATTCCTCATTTTGATGATTAATTAACGTGCAGCCTGAAATTTTGGTCCATATTAATTAATTTATTTTGGTCAAAGTCCATATTAATTAATTTAAATGACGAAAATTGAGCGGAAAAAAAATTCCTTTCAAAGCACGCTCATGGTATTCTTCAACTTCATCATTCCTTCCCATCAAATATTAGCTTTGAAATATACTTTGTTCTAATGGCAATCGACGATCTTGTCACCATCTATGCCTCAAAGGAGAACTGGACTATTGTTGCAAAGGTAAACCGTTTGTGGCTTAGTCCGAGCTTATATGGCTCCAAACTTCCAATGTTTATATGAGTTTTGTATGGAGACTCATTTGTTGACAACACATTTATTTGAATTAAACCTATTTATTTTAATGCAAGGTCAATTGATTCCACTCATTTATTTGAAAAAATCAAATTGAAGAGTCACAACTATAGAATACAAACATTAGGATATTGGATTTTGCTTTTTCTTATTTAAAAAAATGGATTTATTTCCGAAATAAACTTTTAATGATTAAAATATAATAGTGAGATTTGAATTTGAAATACATAATGTCATAATGCATTTCCTTTGATTTAGGTGGTGATGCCCATCATTGACAACCTTTATTTTGCTTGACTTTTTGTGTTTAATGCTTGACTTTTTTTCATTTAAAATATAAAGTAAAATTGATTCTAATTAATGCTTGACTTTTATTTGTATGAATTAGAGTCCAATCAATGCTGTCGAATTTGAGCTAACTCGAATGGAAAAAAAATTATCTTATGTTTAGTCATCATATTCAAATTATCCCTAAAAAGTCATTGCAATGAAAAAAAAAATCTAATAAAAAGTCAATGGAATATTGTTGCAAAAGTCATTCGTTTATTGGTAAGTCCGAGCTTATACGGTTCTCTTTGGTTCAATTTTCAATCGACATTTTATTTCCCTTATATCATATGAAAGATTTTAACCATTTTTTTTAACAAGTTGAATGCTTTTCAATTGCAGATGATGATTACCATATCATTGTTTGGAACTTCATATGCACAGGGGAAGTCAATTTTTGATTTTTCATTGTTTATAATTTTCAAATCGATTTTTTATCTCCCTATAATGTTCACTCATAACGTATTGATTTTAAGAAGAAAAAAAGTTTCATGTGATAAATCATGTGCATTGAATGCCTCTAGGAATATTAAAGGTAATTTTTTGGTATATCATATGCGTTGAATGTATCAGGTGGACGATGATGGACTCAAACTTACAAATAATTTTAAATTCTGAGTACCAAGTCTACATGGCTCCCCCATATCACAAAAAAGTTATACTATGTTCCAGATTTCAGAGTACCAAATTATCAGCAAATTCACAAACATCACGTCCAAAAAGGTTTTAATTTTCTGATTTGGTTTCCTAATGCACAAAGATCAACAATTTCCTATTATTAAATTTGTAGTATAAACTTTTGATTTGATTGTGTCTAATTAATTTTCAAATCTTAATATTTAAATTAATATTTGACTAAAATCTATTTTTTTTATTCAAATATGTATATTTGGTATCAAAATATAATTATTTAATGGTTTAAATCTGCAAGATTTTCCTCCATTTAAATGCTATATTCAATTTTTTTTTAAAAAAAAAACCTTTTGACTAAACCTATTTAATGATTATTTCAAAAATTGAAGTTAGTCAAATATCAGCAAAATTAACGTTAGTCAAAATTAATGCTAAATTTCAGGTTAATTAATTTTAGTCAAATACTATATCCCTTACATTTTTTTATTTTAGTGATTAGTGCACTTATTAAATGATTTTTGAATTAACCTATTTAATAATTATTTTAAAAAATAAAGTTAGGTAAATATCAAAAACATTAATTGCTAAATTAATTTCCTTTTATGAAAAAACATTATTCAGTACACCTATTTAATAATTCTTAAATACATTAATTTTTACTCAATTAATAAATTCAATAAATGTTTTATTCCTTTCCTAAAAAATGATTTTAATACACCTATTTAAAATTTTTTAATTACAGTAATTTTTAGTCAATTAATGAAAGAAATTAAATTATATATATATATACAATAAGTGCTATATTCAAAAAAATTTTAAAAAAATCTTTGAATTAACCTAATTAATGATTATTTCAAAAATTAAAGTTAGTCAAGTATCAATAACATTAACGGCTGAATTAATTTCCTTTTATAATAAATATTTGAATATTTAAAAATATTTGAATCAGTTTATATAATGGAATAATTAATATATCATAAAACATGCATTTTTATTGTTTTAATTCATTTTCTATTTTAATATTTATTCAAATTATTTTTACTATCAATAAGATAATTACGGAGCAAAATACAACACCTCTTTAATGTTGATTAATCAACTATCGTTGTATTTAATTAATGTCATTATTTAGAGCAAATTATTGACAACATTAATAATGTACAATTTGTTGCAAATTTCTTACATTTCCGAACTAATTTATGCCTAAAAATGTTTTAATTACTAATTTTCATTGACTTCCACATCATGTTATTAAATGACGCCGTGCCTTAAAACCAAGTAACATAGTCTGTTACTAAAAATAAATCGAATTTCCCACAAATAGAACCAAATATGATGGCCTAAAAGGTTGATTCCTATTATAACTCCACACTATAACTCTTTTGTCCGAATACCCGATGTCCTAAACCTTGATGCCAACTACAACTATTTAATCGGTGAGACTGTGGTATATTTACCCGTGTCATTGCATCTATGACGAAGGAGTTGTATCTAACACCACACACAACGTGGTGTATCAAAAAGTATTCGATAATATTTGACACGTAAGTGCTTATTTATCTTACAATTAATTTCAAATTAAATGTTATTATTATGAAAACTGATATGGTTATTATTTTTATTTTTGACAACATAAAAAGATGTCAAGCAGTTTATTGATCATGTAATTTGAAGGTTTATTGGCGCTTTTATAAGGTTCGTTTATCATTTTCAAACTATACACAGTTTATATTTTTATTGGTTAATTATTATTACTCTTATATAAATTTTTTACCTTTGTAGGTTCTATACCTCAAATATGCTTGATTGACAACAAGATCGGTTATGAAGTTTTTATCATTAATCATAGACTACAACTTCTAATAAGCGTTCATGTCGTTGTCATTGTTATGTTTATCTTATTTCAATTTCAATGTAATGCATTCCTTCAAAATTTGGTTCTTATTACTATTCAAGTGTTGACATTGTGAGGTTTATACAACCGTGAGGTTTATACAACCTCATCAAATTAATATATTTATTGTTGCCCATTCATCTACCTGTTTGTATCATATGTTCGGTTTCATATCTGTTCTACTTACTAAAAAGAGTCTAAACTAAGTTAAAACATATTTCTACTGATTCATCTTTAAAATAAATGTAATCGCCGTGCAACGCACGGGTAAAGAACACTAGTACTAATTAAAATTTCACCAAATAAATACTAATTAAATTTCTTTTTCCTAGATTTATAAAAAAATGTTGCTTATGAATTCATTGAGTAATGTATGGATATTATTTAATAAAATTCTCTTATCATATATCAATAACATCCCTCATTTTCAATTACTAAAAGTAATATATACTTTAACATTTAACATGTTATAACCAACGCGATCATATTATCCAAATTAATTAATTAATTAATTAAAATAATAATATAACTTTATATTCTTTTATGGAGTGGAAGTTTAACGTACTTTTACCATAAGTTTTAATTTAAAACTATTTCATACATATTTATTCTTGAATTATTTTATAAAATGGTTACTTTATATACCAGCTCCAACAGTATGTAAGCATTGAGAATATTTGTTTGGTCAAATATTAGAAAGTGACGTTTTTTTTGGAAAAAAAATAACCAGAAAAAAAGGAAAAATAAGTTTACATTAAATAATTTTGATTTGAATGGAATATTCCGTTAGCGTCTTTTTGAATGAGGTTAACTTGATAAAATGAGTGGGGTGGAGTGTATATTTTGAATAAGAATGGGGTGGAGTGTTTTTCTAGCAAACCTTGAGGGGGGTAAGTGTATTTTACTCTTAACTATTTTATAATATTTATTATTATTTTATATTTAATATTATATTTTAAATTATTATATAATATAAATATAAAAAAAAAATTTATTCAGATTATTAATAAAATAATATAAAATATTAGCTAACTAATAAAGTATTAAATTATTAAATAAAAACTTTATTTGATATTAATTATGAACATTGACTTGAAGAAACAATTATACAATAACATAAATTATGCTTATTACAAAATTTATTATTTATATAATAAAACTTTAAAGACTATAAATATTATATAATAATATATCACCAATTACTCTATCTTATATTTTTATTTATTAAAATTTTACATTTCAATATTCAAATAATATTTTAATATTTTTTTGTCACAATATTTTTATATTTTCATGAGAGGGTGTGTTTTCATGGTGATTTATGTTTCAATAATTTTTTTTTTTTGAAAACGACATGAATAGTATTAAGAATTGCTTGAGACAAAATAGTCCCAAGACCAGAGCCAGGTACAATATGAATCAGAGAAGTTCCTGAAAAACGATGTGCAAAAGTGCACCAAACCCACCACCAACCCGCAGGGTGACCACTAGCATATTCCCAAGAAGGAGCCTCATTAAAACCTTACTGAGAAAAACCCATTGGGAAAAACCCCAGCAAGGAAAAAGAGTACCACCAACTTGGGATAGCCACCCAGCTACTAGGAAACATGAAAAAAGTCCAAAACAGCATCTGAAACTCGTACACCATTAAAACAGCAACATTTCTAAATTTTATATGACACATAAACAGCAAACAGCAACAATAAGCAGGCCAAACAGCAAACAGAAAACAGGCGCAGCAGCAACAGCAAACAGGCAGCAGCGACAGCACTCAGCAACAGCAAACAGACACCAGCAACCAGGCAAAAACAGCTGCAACAGTACTCAGCAAAAACAGACAGCATTATCAAACGACGCAGCAGCAGTTACAGCAAAACAGAAAGCTACAAACAGCACCAGCAGCACTCCAGAAAACAGCAACAGCAAACTGAAAAACCAGCAAACAGCAAGCCCCTCCAGAAATTTACAAAACAGCAAGACAGCGACAAAATTGATGCGAATACTACGCCGCAAAATCTCCCATAGCTTTATGACCCTGCAGAAACACAATAAGAAACAAAACAACCAGCCAAGCATGTTATGTTAGCCTTGTTGTCCAACATATTTCCAAATTGGCACCTCACGAGAACATCCCTCCTTTGCGAGTGTGTCCGCCTCCATATTCCCTTCCCTCAAAATATGAGACACCCCACAGCACTCCACCAATGGATATAAATAATCAATCATATTCAACTCATTAGTTAAATTCCAAGGTCTATTTTTTGTTCCGCTCACCCAATCAACAGCAAGACTTGAGTCACTCTCAATTAGAATCGAAACTATCATGAATTGCTGACAAAATAATAAGGCATACAAGATTGCCAAAACCTCCGCCTCATCAGCTCGTTTTACCTCCACCTTTCTAGAAAACTCCCCAATCACCTCCTTTGCACTATTCCTCAAAATCCCCCCAATGCCTGCTCGTCCTGATTGAAAAGAACCATCCACATTGAATTTCAAAATCTTCCCTTGAGGTGGTTTCCAAGGGATAAGAGGCCGTACACTAACCTTGGCAGATAGATCAATTTTTGAGAAGCCCCTTTCAAACTGAGTTGCATCATAAGGACAATCTTTCCACCAAGCTCTTATCCAAGTAAACAGTAAAAATACATGAGACTCCCAAATGGCTTCCACATCAAAAAGTTTATCATGGAAAATCACATTATTCCTTGCCATCCATATCTCCCAGCATAATGCATAAGGAATCATCTCCCACAGAATTCTTGATGTATTTTTGCGTAACTGACTCCACTCAGCCAGCAATGTCAAAACTGATTCTGGAATAGACCACATAATGCCCTCCCTCTGTAACACTGCTGTCCATAGCATCCATATCTGGGGACAATGCAAAAAAAGGTGTGCCACTGTCTCTGTTGTAGACAAGCAAAAAATACAAGATGCACCATTCTCTAAGACCACCCCCCTTTGTTCCAAGTTCTCCTTTGAAGCAATTCTGTTCTTCTGCACCTG
This sequence comes from Lotus japonicus, assembly GCF_012489685.1. Lineage (NCBI taxonomy): Eukaryota > Viridiplantae > Streptophyta > Magnoliopsida > Fabales > Fabaceae > Lotus > Lotus japonicus. Next base: position 937,449 of record NC_080046.1, read on the forward strand.
CCACAAAAATAAAGCAATTTTTGAAGGTAAGATAGGCCTCAAGAATTGAGGGACAGACCATCCCTCCTCAGTGAACCATCGGGCTTCCACAACTGCACACATAGACTTTACACTGTAGAGCCCCATATTATCATGTTTCCAAATTATGGAATCTCTGTCCGCCCTCTCCCCCTGTTTGGGAACCAAAGTCTGAAGGAGTGCCTGTAAATCATCATACTGTTGTCTCTCCCAACCCAGAAAATCACGTACAAAAGCAATATTCCATATCCATTGAGGACCTAAAACCGTGCCATACTCCCTCACCAATGCCCTCTTATTAACTGCTAGTGCAAACACCCGAGGGAAAGCCACTTTTAGAGGCGCAGAACCTATCCAATGATCCAACCAGAAAAATACATCACTTCCCCTCCCTATCTGACAAACCAAACCATCCCTAAAGACATTGCCCACTAACCCACTATCACGCCAAACACCATACACATCTGCCAAAGGCTTAGATAATTTTTTCACATCAGCCGGGTCAACATTAAAAGATATCAGCTGCAGTGGTAAACCATATTTTTTACAAACCACCTCCCTCCATAGAGCATCTCTCTCCCGACCAAACCGCCACACCCACTTTAAAAGCATAGCCTTATTTTTCCATTCAAGAAAACCCACTCCTAGGCCTCCAAACCGGGTACCCTTACACAAGTCTTCCCATGCTATCCACATGATTTTATTTTCACCAGAAGGCCCCCCCCATAGGAACCGACGCATAATCCTCTCTATCCGCTGAATTATCCCCTTCGGAGCTTTATAGAGAGCCATATAGTACAATGGAATAGCATTGAGAACATATTTTATCAGAACAAGTCGACCACTTAAAGTCAAGAAGCGTGAACTCCACAAACCCAATTTTGCAGTCATATTTTCTAGCACCGGATTCCAGAAAGACAATCTTCTAGGATTGCCACCCAATGGAGACCCAAGATAAATGAAAGGTAGCGTGCCGATTTTAAAATTCCACCAAGTTGCAGCTTGTTGTACCATAGAAGAATTGGCATTCACCCCATAAACCGCTGATTTGTTAAAATTTACCTTCAACCCTGAACTGTATAAGTAAGCTTCAATTGCCATGGCTAGAGACTGGAACTGAAGCTCATCACAATCAGAAAACAGCAAGGAATCATCTGCAAACTGTAAATGATTTATGCGGAACCCCGGCGCCAATTCCACTCCACATGGTGCGTCCCCTTCCAGTAACTGATTAAGCATGCAGGACGTCCCGTTTGCCACAATATTAAATAGTAAAGGTGAGAGGGGATCACCCTAACGTAGTCCCTTCTGAATATTAAAGAAATCAGAAGGCGAGCCATTAACCAGGACTGCTAAGGAAGCTGTTGAAACGCACACCTGCATCCAGCTAATCCATTTTTCCCCAAAACCCATTTCCTGCAGAAGCTCCAGCATAAAATCCCATTCAACATTATCATAAGCTTTTGCAAAATCAATTTTAAATAGCAAACCTCCTTCTGGCCTTGAAGCCATGGTGTGGACAATTTCATTAGCAATTAGAGAGCAATCCGCAATCTGACGGCCTGTAGTGAAAGCGAATTGGTTCTGACTTAACAGACATGGCAGCATCGAACTCAGACGCACAGAAAGGACTTTTGACAGCAGTTTATAAATACTTCCAATTAAGCTGATTGGCCTGTAGTCCGATATTTGCTCTTGTTCACCCCCTTTAGGAATAAGAGCTATAAAAGTGGAATTTAGACCCCTCACCAGCTGTCCTGACATGAAAAAATCATTGAAAAAACATAACAGTTCATCTTTAATTAAGTTCCATAATTTTTTGAAAAAATCCATGCTGAAACCATCAGGACCAGGAGCTCTATTCCCATCAAAATTCTTTACCACCTCCCATATTTCCTCCACTGTAAAATCTGCTTCCAAAAAGTGTTTTTGTGCCTCCGACACTTTATTTAATTTGCTGTTTGAGAACCACGGCCTAGGACCACCATCCTTGCGGAAAAAATTAATAAAATGTGCTCGCATAGCTTCTTTTATCTCATCTGGGGAAGTTAACAGACGCCCACCATACCTTAGCTGCGTGATGGTTTTCTTTACTGTACGTGCCTTACACACACGGTGAAAGTATTTTGTGTTTCTGTCTCCCTCCTTCAACCACCTTACCCTTGACTTTTGTAACCATATTCTTTCCTCCTCACGGTATGCTCGCCACAAAGCCTCTAAAACCATCCTTCTCTCCTTATTCAGAGCCTCTGAACCCCCCTCTGCTTCTAACTCACTCATCACCTCCTGTAATCTTTTCTCTAAATTGGCAATTTTTTCTACACCCCATGCACCCTTCTTTCTACGCCACTCTCGAATTTTTCCTCTCAATCCTCTTAGCTTTTGTTGCAACACATAACCCGACCACCCTTGATACACAGCAGATGTCCACCAAGCCTCCACTAATTCTTTAAAACCCTCCTCATCAACCCAATGATTAAAATAATAAAATGGTTTTGGTCCCGAATCAGGCACCCCAAAAAATAAACCCACCGCCCTATGATCAGATACATTCCATGGTAAAACAGATTGAGAAATATTAGAGAACGTTACCAGGACCTCATCAGACACTAACCAACGATCCAAGCGACTCCAAATCCCTTCGTTCCGACTAGAAAACCAAGTATAATCGCCATTATTCAGTGGTAAATCCAATAAATTGCTGTCTTGTACAAACTGCTGAAAGGATGAATCACCCACGTCAAGGACATGACCTGATGTGCGTTCAGAGGCCAGTAGCACCGCATTAAAATCTCCCCCTATACAGACCAAACCGCCATGGCATAAAACCCGTTGCTTTAGAGCTGCAAGACAAAGACTACGATCTGACACAGAATGAGGACCATAAACATTTCCAATCAGCACTGTTTGATCAATATTAGGCAACTTCACAGTCAGAAGAATAAACCACGTTTCTACGGCCACTGTCAGAACCTGCAAAGAACTCTCCCTCCACAAACACATCAACCCCCCAGCTGTTCCAACAGAACTAGATTCAGCATGCTGCATATTGAGACTTTTAGTCCAAGAAATTACTGTACGCTCCCGAAGTTCATTCAGTTTTGTTTCCTGTAACAGAACTAGTTCTGGTTTCAAATGCAAAATTGCTTTCTTTACTGCTTCCCGCTTCGTTGTTCCTCCCAAGCCACGGACGTTCCATGTCAGCCAAGGACCTGACATATTAATTGAGGTGTGGATGATTTTGGCGAATTTGAGTTTCTAAACCACGGAGCATCAAAGCCTCTGATCCTCGCGGTTTCAAATCCAAACGTTTTCCAAGTAGCCATGTTCTCTGAGCTCTAGTTGACACTTCATCCTCCCCGGGCACCGGCTCTAGAAAATCAAGTGGGAGGGGTTTCGGTTTGTTCTTGCTTCCCTTAGGACGACCCCTCTGTGATGACTTCTTTGACGAATTTGTATTCTGGCCGTTCTCTTCTAATTGAGTCTCAGGGATAGCAGCAGCAGCAGGCGTGACTGGACCAGGAAACACAAAAGATGGCGAAATTGGTGAACATGAACGTATTGTTACCTCAGGTGTGGAAGCTAAGCGCACAGTAGCCTCTGGAATTGCACGATGTCGAATTATTTGGTGTGGTGATGTATGCACAAACACGTCTGTGATTCCCCTTGACTCAGAAACTTGCAAATTTTCATCAGAACCCGTAAAAGCACCGACTGTGTTTTTCTGGTTTTTCCTGATAGGTAAACACGGCTTAGTTTCTGATTTGTTTGTAAATAATTGTGGGTCCCAGTTCAATGCAGAATAAGGCCAACAAATATTTGATTTCTGATTCAAATCATCAGCATTAAAGGAATAACCAGTAACAGCAAAACCTCTTCCTTGATTTTGAATAAATTTATCCAATATTTGATTTCCATTAAAACAAATCTCATCAGATTTTAAATTTGCTCTCCACACCTTAATTTCCTCAATTGAATAACCTGAATTGATGATATCCTCCAACTGTTCCTTCTGTTGCTCCCCAGAATTGATTACATTCGTATTTTGAATGTTTTCTGTAACGTGCAAAACTGCTGTCCCCTCAGCTTGCAGACGCTCAAACTTGTCGACAACCCCCTGTTCCATCTCCGGCGCCGCCACCGTAACCGGCAAAACCACTCCCGCCGTGAGACTCACTTCTTCCAGCGCTCCAGTGGATTCGGATTTACAACACGTCTTCAAGCCCTCTGCCGCACCATCCCGAAATATCTCATCCTCTTCATCCAAAACATCATCAAACGGAGTTTCTCCATCTCTCCCATCGTCTCCCCCTTCTTCCCCCATGCTTCCATCATTAGTGCTCAAATCCTCATCTGAATTGTACACTTTTACTGGTGTTGCCGGCTTCACCTCTACAGCCCCATAATCATAAGCTGTAGGATCCTTTTCAACCAAGACAATACACGACGTACCACTCACATCAACCGCCATGGTAAAACAGTGAAGAATCGGATGATGTGTACGGACCAAAATGCGAGCAAAGTCTGCTCGATGTCGCAACAAAGTAGCAGAATCAGACATAACATAGTTCCCTAGCCTGTTTCCGACGGATGTAAAGAATGCTTCGCTCCACAAGCCCAGTGGTACCTGCCATAATCGAATCCAGATAAGTTGGGTTACGCCAAAAGAAAGTATTGTACAGGGCTTGATATCACACAGCTTCTGTTCTAAAAAGAAACTGCATTCTGTGATGGTTTCTTCCATCTCATCCTTTGTTTCAAATTCCAGTAGCACCTCATCTGCTCCCAGGGGAATTAAACGAAAGTTGAACAAACCAATCTGGCTAAATTGTTCCTGTAATATTTCCACTGGCATGGACAGTAAGGTTCGTGCCCTGGCACATCTCAGAACCCATTCTGCATCTAAGTCAGAATCCACCACACGTAATTGGCATGTTGCTGGTTGGACTGCAGCACCAATCAGCCCTAACTTGACGTCTGTTGCTGGAGACGGTTCTTGCTTCCTCCCCTGCTGTTGTGCCTTTGGTCTCCACACTTTCCCCGGAACATTTTCCCCTGATTTATGAGCCACAGGTGTGCGCAAAGGTGGCTGAATATTTGCTTTTTGAACCACCAGGTATGAGCCATCTAGCCTCATACCATGGAACATACGAATTTCTTCCCAGGCCTCATCATTACAATGAAAACGAAGAAAGCCAAAGCGAAAACGCCGGTGATACTTTTTCTTCTGCTGAATGAAGACACTCCTCAGTCGTCCTACCCTTTCAAAGACTGATCGCAATCTCTGGGTTGTCATTCTATCACCTAAACCATCCACAAAAACTGAGAATGACTCATTTTGATGTTTGCTTCTTTGAGTCCCATGAATTCTTGACTGGTTTATTGGAGCTTGCTGCTGTCTTTGTTGTTGCACGTTTGCTCCGTGTTGGTTAAACCATGGTTGCTGCCGAGTTGTTTGATGATCCGTTTGCCTCCCAATTCCACCATTATTAGTAGTTCTTCCATCTCGTTCCCAATGTGTACCTTGCTGTCTGAAAGTTGTACGTTCAGCTCCATAAACCCGATGATGTTTCTGGTATTGGCCCCCTCTGGCTCCCGTGGAGTAATTTGAAAGCCGCCACCTTGGAGATCCCTCCCACCGCCGTACATCCTCCGATTGACTCCAAGGCCGGTGCCACCGCGCCGGAGGTCTCCAACCAGACCCTTTCTCTCTCTCTCTCATCTCTCTTTTATGTTTCAATAATATCTTTCATTTTCGGAAAAAATATTAAATATTTTTAATGGATAATTATGTAAGAACTAATTAATTTTTTTGAGTGAAAACTAATGAATTTAATTATATGTTATATTAATATATATTTAATTCATTAAATGTCATAGACTTTACCAAAGTGTGGTTTCCTTCTACCCTTTTGCATGAGAGGGGTGTTCTCATGTTTTTTCTTCACTCAATAAACTTTTTGTTATAAAAAAAAAATCATAATATTGAAATTACTTTTGCTTAGTAGTTATTATTAGCAATAGTTTAAAATAATCATATTATTAACCATTAATTATTGATACATGTATATAGTGATATGAAATATTAATTTTATTCCGTAATAAAATTAATTGGTTTACAAATGCTTTTCAACATATTAATTTTGAGTCAACTTTTTAATATATTTAATGATATTTATGGTAATTATTTTAAAATATTTATAATTTTTATATTTAATACTATATTTTAAATTATTATATAATATAAATATAATAAATTTTTTTTTATATTGTAATTTTAATTATTTCCTTAATTACTTTCCATATGTCTAATATTGTTATTTTATTTGCTATTTTTTAAGTAAGAAATTTATGTAGTCAGATTCAATAGTTTATAAATAGGGCAACTTGTGACAAATTTTATCATTAGCATTGGGTGAGTGCTTCTTTTTCTTCAAAAGTTGCAAATTGTAAAGGAAAAGTGATAGTTTATCTTCTGTTAAGAGTGGGTGGTGGTGAAATCTTCTGATAATAGTCACTATTTCGAATAGAGATTGTTCTTTGGTTTCAACATCAGGTTATCATTTCTTACAATTTTTTATTTTATTTTTAATTCTTGCTCTCTTGTAGCTATAGCTTTACACCTTTTCCTTTAATTCTTATGTTGTTGGTTTCTTTGGGCTTGAGTGAACTGTGATTTCAAAGATTGAAACTCATTATTGTTTTGTTGGTTTTAGAGCGTTAGACTATTCTTAGCTTTAGATTGTACTTTTTTAGCTCCCTCTCAACCCTCAAGTTAGGGAAAATAGTGGCAAATGATAGATGAGTTGAGTACTTGTGATTTAATAGAGCAACCTAGATAATATATGGTGTTTTTGATTATTGTCAAAGAATTATAAAATGGAATGACTCTTTAAATTTGTGTAATTAAGATAAAGAAACGTTAATTATGTTGATAAAGCGTTTTCGTGAATCTTACATGAGTTTCTTCAAATTGGTGCAAATTATTTTGTTAAGGTCTAAATAATATTATTTTCTCTCCTTGTCTCTAAAGGAGAAAAGCATGCTTTCCTCCTGTAACCAAAAAAAAAGGAGAAAAGCATGCAAAGTATTTAAATAATATTAGTTGTATTAATGTCAACAATCATTGTGAGTATATTGTACTTTTTCAAATTTAGTTTACCATTGGAGTTCTTGTCCTTCCCCTTTAATTTCCTTCTAATGATAATTTGTATAATATAGTTGTAGGCATGGATGTGAATTCACTTATTAGTAACAAGTTCCAAAAGTATCACGATGAAGAGAGAAAAGATCATACAAGTATCAACATATGTGATCTCCCAAATGAGATTCTCCAAGCGATCTTGTCAAACCTACCCATCAAAGATGCAGTGCGAACAAGTGCACTGTCTAAAAGATGGATAGACCAGTGGAATATGGATATCTCAAAAGTTGACTTGGAAGAAGAAAGAGATGAGAAAAGACAACAATTTATACACTTTGTGGGAAGATTACTTATGGTGTGTAAACCATCATGTATCAAAAAGTTTTCTCTCGTATTCAAAGTTGGCAAGGATGCTCCACAAGTGCATGAATGGTTATGTGGTTTCATAAACCCTAAAGTTCAAGAAGTAAATATTGATCTTTGGGGAGTGGAGGAACCATTAGCTTTTCCAGATCACATGTTTACCTCTGAAACATTGGTAAAGCTTAACCTTTGTATGCAACATGTTATCAATATTCCTTCTTCAATTTTTCTACCAAACCTTAAGACTTTGACTTTGAAAGAAGTTATATTCCCTGGTAGTTACTCAACACAACAGCTTTTCTCTAGGTGCCCGTCCCTAGAGGAGTTGACCTTAACAGATTGTGATTGGACGAATGTTACACAAATTTGCATTATTTTTCCATTGCTTCAAAAATTGATAATAAGGGAGTGGAATGATGATGTTGATGTTGAAGATGATGCAAATGATGTTGACGCTCCAAACAAATGCAACATATTTATCCTTGGAGCTAACTTGAAAACATTTTCTTATGATGGTGATCTCATAAATAATTACTTCTTATTTAATACAACCTTAGTCAATGATGCAACTGTGGAGGTTCACACATGGAATGCTGGTTATTTTGTGTGCAAATTTCTCATATTCGTCTCAAATGTGGAAAAACTATCACTTATTGACTCAGCTATAGAGGTTTGGTCTCATCTTCTAATATTTTATTAAATAGATTCTCTTACATGTAATTTTAAAATTATTTTGATGGTGTATGTCACAGGCTCTATCTCATACCTATTATTTCATGGAGCACTTACCTTTGTTTCACAAGTTGGTTGAGCTTCATATGGGCGCATCGGAACTCCCTATTAACTTGGCTAGTGAAGGCTGCATGACCATATTACGAAAGTCACCTATTCTTAAACTTGTTAACTTTGTTAAGGTAACATCTTTATGGTTGAAATTTTTTTATTTCTATTTCCATATGCATGCTCACAAGTTTTTTTAATGGTTAGCTAATATTTGTTTTGTCAATAACAATGTAGGGGGTCTCTCTTCCTCTAAATGGTGAAAACAACATTGGTCCACTACCAGTGTGTTTTAGGACACACCTCAAGACCATCAAGATAAATAATTTTTCTGGGAAGGAAGAAGAGTTAAATGCCATTCAATTTCTATTTCAAAAAGCACTGGTCTTGGAGGAAATACATATTTATAGAAATGAAAATGAGTTTGACATCGATGGGGGACCAGAGAGACTTGACATGTTAATGGAGCAGATCGTAGAGTTTCCTAGAGTTGCGGATTGTGACATCATTTTTGAGGAAGAGTAGAGAATGATCATTGGTTGATCAAAGAATGTCATACTCTTTTTCCTTCACTAGATTTTTTTCCCAATGGGTTTTTCCTAGTAAGGTTTTAATGAGACACATTCTTTTGGATGACCATTAGGGGGTGTTTCGAATAGTAATGTTGTCTGGATTTATGCTATTTTTCTCTACGACATGAGAGGGTTGTTCTCATGTGGTTTATCTTTTTCAATAATATATTTTGTTTTCAAAAAAAATTTAAATGTACCCAAAAAAATAATAAATAAATTTATGAAGTTAATTTTAATTAAAAATATATTTGGATTAGATAAAAAAATGTGAATTTGACATGGTTACAATGAAGTAAATTTATTGACCGTTTTTGCAAATTTAAATATACAAAGATAATTTGAGTGAATAATATTATTCAAAAGAAGTTTTTACTTATTAATTTTAAGCCTTAATTTTAAATGTTATACCTCAATATTTTGATGAGTGTTGACTTTTAGTATTTTAACTTCGATAGCCTCTCTACAAGTGTGTAGAGTTGCCTACAGTAATAAAATATCGATGACTTAAATACTCTTTTGGCCCCTGAAATTGTAAAGGGAATCAAATATGGTCCCTATAAAATTTTCGCCTCAAATTGGGTCCCTAAAAATATTTTTTTAATCTAATTGGATCCAAAGTGCGCCTGAGTCTGATGTGTCATGTTTTTTTTATCAGGTCAGCTTTTCCACGTTGCTTCCATGTCATATAATTAATTGTTATTCCTTTTTTTATTCCAACTAATATTATTTAAAAAACCTAATCTAATCTTCTAAGAATGTAAGAAGTTATCGAAGAAAAAGGAAGACAAGGAAGAAGGGAAGAAGAGAAGGAAGAAGGTTTTCACACAACCGGTCGGTGATGGAGGCCACGGTAGGGTTAGCTTGATGGTGGTTCAATTTGGTGGAGGGATAGCTTGATGGTGGATCTAGGGTGCATGATGGTTGTAAGACCCCGAATTAAATAATTAGATTATTTATTTACTTTCGTCGTGTTGATTAACTAAGTAATTATATTTTATTGTTTTATGATATTTTCACGACTCGAATCCTATTACGAGTCACAAAAATTATTTATATAATAATTAAGTTCAAATTATGTTTAAGGTTGACACTGTAGTCAGCTTAAGTAATAGCACGAGCCATATTCGCACCCGACTACGGTCGAGAGTGTCCGGAAAAGGCTATATCCGCTCCTAGAGCACTGTTTAAGAGAATTTTAGAATTGAAGGGAGAATAAGAACCTCTACAGTACCTAGACCACGGTTTCAGAATGAAAAAGTACAGAAGGTGACAGAATCTGAAAATCAATTATTAGAAGCAGCTTTTTCACAGGAAGAGATTTGGGATGTTGTTAAAAATTTTGATGGAAATAGAGCACCTGGGCCCGATGGATTTAGCATGGATTTTTTTAAAAAAAATTTGGAACCTAGTGAAGGATGATTTGCTTAATTTTTTTGATGATTTATATCACACAGGTAGATTGGTAAAGGGGCTGAATTCTACTTTCATTGCACTTATTCCCAAAGGAGGTCAGCAGAAAGAGATATCAGATTATAGGCCAATAAGCTTGATTGGGAGTGTGTACAAATTGCTATCCAAGGTGTATCAGTTCGTCTGAATCAGGTGCTTCCAAGGTTGCTAACTCAGAATCAATTCGCTTTTACAGCAGGGAGACAAATTGCTGACTGCTCGTTGATTGCAACTGAAATTGTCCATTATATGTCCTTAAGGCCACAGGGAGGTTTGCTTTTTAAAATTGATTTTGCAAAGGCTTATGACAGTGTTGAATGGGCTTTTCTTTTGGAGCTCTTGCAGGAGATGTGATTTGGAGCAAAATGGATTAAGTGGATGCAATGTTGCATTTCTTCAGCCTCTTTGGCGATCTTGGTTAATGGGTCGCCGTTAGATTTCTTTTCAATTGAAAAGGGGTTGAGACAGGGCGATCCATTTTCTCCTCTCCTTTTTAATATAGTTACAAATGCAATGTCATGCATGCTGAATCAGTTATTAGATCAGGATAATCCACGTGGGGTGGAAGTGGCTCCGGGCATTTATTTAAATCATTTACAATTTGTTGATGACTCTCTGTTATTTTTTAGATTGTATTCAGACTCAGTATGAGACCTTGGCCTTGGTGGTTGAAACTTTTTTGTTTGCTTCTAGCCTCAAAATTAATTTTAGCAAATCATAGCTATTCGGTGTGAATGCGCCATTGGTGGTGGTTCAGGAAGCAGCAAATTGGTGGAATTTTAAGGTTGGCTCATTGCCATTCATATACCTTGGCACGCCTCTTGGAGGCAATCCCAGAAGGTTATCGTTTTGGAATCCAGTGCTTGAGCGACTGACAGCAAAATTGGGTACATGGAGTTCTCGCTTTTTATCATTAAGCGGGAGGTTAGTACTTCTTAAATCTGTTTTAAATGCTATTCCTCTATACTATATGGCACTTTATAGAGCACCGAAGGGGATCATTTTGAAAGTTGAGAAAATAATGCGTCGCTTCTTGTGGGGGGGGGGGGAGTACAGGGTGTAAATAAAATTATGTGGGTGGCTTGGGATGATGTATGCAAAGGGTCTAAGTATGGCGGTTTGGGGATGGGGTATCTTGAGTGGAAAAATAAGGCTTTGCTGTTGAAATGGATTTGGCGGTTTGGAAAGGAAAATATGCGTTGTGGAGGGCAGTAATTTGTGGAAAATATGGTTTGCAGAGGGAGCTAATATCCTTTAGTTTGGATTTATTGCTTAATAAAAATTTATCTATTCCGCTTGTTGATGTGTGCGCAATATAGCGTGAGAATGGACCGGTTGGGATTGTATTCAGGGAAGGAATAGCTTGACAAGTGGGGAGGGGAAGTGGAGTTCTGTTCTGGTTAGATCATTGGGCTGGTGCGGGACCTTTCCGGCTTGTTTTTCCACGGATTTTTGCTCTTGCAACACATAAAAGAGCAACAATCATGGAATGTGGTGTGGTGGATGGGCATAAGTGGGTATGGAACTTATCTTTTGTGAGAGAATTTCTGGGTTGGGAAAGACAACAGTATGATGATTTTCAGGTTGTTCTCCAGCAATTGGTTCCTAAACAGGGGTGCATGCAGATGTTGATTGTATGGTATGGAAACATGATAATTTGGGCATGTTTAGTGTGAAATCCTTATGTACAGTTGCTAAGGCAAGGTCGTTCACGGAAGATGGCTGGTCGGTTCCGAAATCATTAAGGCCAATTTTGCCATTAAAAATTGCTCTCTTTCTATGGCAGGTCCAGAAGAACAGGGTTGCTACTAAAGCAAATTTGTGCCGGCGTGGTGTGGCTTTGGAGGATGGGGTGGATTATGTGCTGTGCTCTGCTGCACCTGAAACGGTGTGTCATCTTTTTCTGCATTGTCCCAAGGTTTGGCAGTTGTGGGCAAACATGTTGTATAAAGAAGGTGTTTGGTGGGGGTGCCCGAATCTATCCAGGCGTGCTTGGCCGAATGGGGTCGCTTCGTAGAAACACAACAAGAATTTTATGGGATTTGATTCCTTATGCTCTATGTTGGGTGGTGTGGTCAGCTAGAAATAACGTGATTTTTAACGAATTATCTTTTGTTGCATAAAAGGTTTGGGAGTCTCATATGTTTATAATATTTACATGGATAAAGGCCTGGTGGAAGGATTGCCCATATGGGGCGGATCAATTTGCCTAGGGTTTCGCCAAAATAGATATACAGGAGAGAGCGGGTGTTCGACCAGTTGTGCCTTGGAAGCCTCCTGCAGGAATGAATTTAAAATTTAATGTTGATGGGTCTTTCCAATCGGGGTGTGCCGGCATTGGTGGTATTTTGAGGAATGGTGCGGGGGTTGTGCTTGGCAAATTTTCCAGAAGAGTTGAGGTACATAGAGCTGATGTGGCAGAGGTGTTGGCTATCCTTTATTCTCTCTTGTTTTGTCAACAATTTATGGTGTCTTTTGTGGAGGTTGAGAGTGATTCTACACTAGCTGTTGGTTAGGTAAAAGGTGAACAAATGAGACCGTGGAAACTTACAAATGAGTTGAATATGATAGATTATTTGATGTCGCTTGTGACTTGTCTTGGGGTGAATCATATCTTGAGGGAAGGGAATGCAGAGGCGGACGAGTTGGCAAAACAATGGTGCTTTTGTGAGGAGCCGGTTTGGTTCTATTCCCTGCACTAATATTTCATTAGTACCAGGAGGTGCTTTTTGGTTTTTTTTCTTGTTTGCAGGATAAAGGTTGGCGTGTATTTGCTTGATGGGGCTTGGAAAATATCTCCATGATTTGCTCGTTGCATGGTTGGATTTTTACTGTGTTTGTTGCTGCTGAAAACATCATGGTCGTGATTGTTGTTGCTGTTTTTACTCTGTTTGTTGTCGTGGCCTCTTACTGTTGTTGTTGCTGTTTGGCCGAAAATAACTGATGTTGTTGTTGCTGTCGAGCTGCTGTTGTTGCTGTCACTAATGGTGCTGTTAAGTGATGTTGGTTGCTGTTGCTGGTTTTTGTTGTTGTTGTTGCTGTTGAAATAATCAGGATGTTGTTTGCTGTTGTTGTTTCCTTTTTGTTGTTGCTGTTGGTTGCTGCTAGTGCTGTTGCTGCACGAAAATGACTGTTTTTGTTTTTGCTTAATTTACGTTTGCTGTTTGGGGCAATGAGCTGAGCTTAAATAATTTTAGACATCTATTACATGTTTTAGTTGCAGAATTGGCTATCTCAAGATTGTGGTACTCTTTTTCCTTGCTTGGTTTTTATCCCAATGGGTTTTTCCAAGTAAGGTTTTAATGAGGCTATTTCTTGGAATATTGTTTAAGTCATTCTGCGGGTTGGTGGTGGGTTCTTTTAAGCTCACGGTGTGTCCGTTGTTCATCCCTTTGGTTACCTTAGATTGTATTTGCTACTTGTCTTGAGTTGTTTTATACTCAGGATTATTTTTAATAATATTCATTCATCTTTCAAAAAAAAATATTCTCAATGTTTTTCGGTGATCGGGATTGCTGTGTTATGCAGCTTTGAGGTGTTTTTTATTTTTTGGATGCTACTATTGAAGTGTTGAATTGGTTGAGGAAGGATTTTTGGGATGTATTCTTCTGTGTTTCAAGTGGGGGGTTGGTTTAAAGAGGAGATTGGCTTTCGTTTTTTAAGGGACCAGTGCATATTTCATCTGGTTAAAGTTCATAGAGTTCTCTAGCTTAGGACTATAGTGAATTATGCTTGGCAATGGTGTTTTTATCGAGTTTGGTCAAGATGTTATTTTTAGCTATGTTTCCTTTATAGTCAGCTGATATCAGACATGAGACTGATCTTGGTTTTTTTTATGGTTGTAGCCTTTGGTGGGTTACTTTTACCCTACATGAGAAAGGTTGTTCTCATGACTATCTTTCTTTCAATAATACTTTTCCTTCCAAAAAATATATTTTTATCCAATTTCTCCAATTTTTTAGATTTTGTCTAGATTTTATTTATTTATGAAACTCAACCAGCGAGCCAACCCGCGAGCCGGGGCGGGTTGGCCTGACCCAACCCGTGACGGGCTGGCCCATAAGGGTCGGGCCAGCCCATTGACAGCTCTAGTAGGGGCGATTTGTCGTAGTAGGTGTTTGGCGGTTGCATCTTTTGGGCTATTTTGATCCGTTTCTTTTCTTTCAAAAAAAGGAACTTAAAAATTTACTTTAAAAAAAATTTATCAGAACAAGTGGCATTACTCAGATTTAAAAAATAAAACAAAAAAGCAACGTGGAAAAGCTGACTAGATAAAAAACATGACACATGATACTCAGACACACTTCAGACCCAATTAGATTAAAAAAAAGTTTTAAGGATCCAATTTGATTGAAAACTTTACAGGGACCATATTTGATTCTCTTTACAATTTCAGGGACCAAAAGAGTATTTAAGCCAATATCGATCCACATGGATTATGTTACCTTATGCTCTAAATAAGTTTGAAACGTGATTGTAGTAGCTAAATTAAGAAAACAATTGAAACGATTCAATAAAACGTATGGAAAAAGCACACTAGGGAATTGATCTTGTTAACCCTCGCTATGTTTCTAACCACTCTAATTATATATAAAATTAATTAAATCTATTCTCAGTGTTATGCCTAATTGTTTACTTGTTTGTTCCTCAGTCAAGATCTCTTTTAATTAATTAGTGACAGTTAATATCTCAGTACATAATTCTAATTAATAGGAGACAAATATTGATTTCAGGTAATCATATATAATTCGCTACCCTTATCCCAAAGGTGTAGAGACCCATTTTCAATTCTTCCACAAATTTATACTGCCTACTAATTTCCCAATCGAATAAAAACTAGTAAGATAATTTATGCACAATTAAATTCAATTAAATCGGAGAAGGAACTCATGAACATAAGCAGTCATTCATAAATAATTCATAGTATAATACCCTGATTTCTCGAGCGTCATTAGTAACACAAACACACTAATTTTTGTTGCCAACAAATTTAATGCCGTTAATGAAGTACAATTAAAAGAAACCATTTCAGAAACCAAGGGCAAGTAATTTCAAAGTAAACTTGCTCTTTGGCGCCAAGCAGGGCAACACACAAGAGACTTCTCCAAAAATCAAATACAAGATTCATGCGGAAGCAAAAACTAGTTGATCGACTCTCTACCCAAAAACACTACTTAATCACACCACTCGTAGCTAAAGCATGGTTGATGTGACGCACTAAGTCGGCTATCATAACATTAATCCTCACATTGAGCATGCTCCACACATATCAGGTGAGTCCCTTTCAAGGAGCTCGCAGTCCATGCTCGTTGCACTCAAGTTCCACATCTCAATTGCTAAGGTCTTGGCAATAAGTGCACACACAACAAACAGAGATAGTCAACTTCTAGAAAGAAATGTCCATGGGAATAAACATGAAGTATAGTATGGTTCAAACAAAATCAATCACCAACATGTATAAGCGGTGACAGATCCAAAACTTTTAGATTGTGGGGGCAATATATATAAATTTGTAGCATCAAAATTAAAACATATATTATTAAATATATATTATAGCAGATCTCTACGAGTTTTTATATATATAGCAAGAGCCTTTTTAATAGTTATCATTCGTAATATATAAACTAACAATAAAACTTCGCTCTCACTTAAATCCACCCGCCATTAATCCAGAGAGATAAGAAAAGAGAGAAAAATGAGAGATATACCATGTAATGTCATAGAAAAATAAAAGAAACATAAGAAGTAAAAGTGGGTAGAAATGATAAAATAGAAAAAAAAAGATGTGAATGAATCAAAATACCTAAATTAACTCTAAGATGCACTAATATAGAATACATCTATAAAATAATTTTCAAGCTAACAATCTACATTCAAAAGTTATATGGATTTTTTTAAGATAGATAGAATTAAAATAAAAATTAATAAGTGAAAAATTGCATACAAAACCAGATTTAAAATTGGATTTTGAAACTGGATTTGGTTCAAAACCGAATTTTAAACTGGATTTAGCCGGCTGAAGTCCATATTTTGTATGTAGCCATTCTTCTCTTAATTACCAAAACATATGGGGAAACATATAAAAATCACTACATGATGTGTTTACTTCCCATCTTAGTAAAATGTTTTTTCTCTCACTTTTTTAGTAATTTGTTTTTTTTATACAATTTTAAAGAAATCAGAAAGAAACCTGGCAGAGGAGATATAGAAAAATGTCGTGACTGTTTGGGAACACACATGCTTTTGTAACCAAAATAGATATCATATGATTTTACCATCACGAGACAAACATAACACAACACAAGCAGTCTATGACTCTATCAATTCATTCGAAGCTTCACCCCACTGAATGAGCAAAGTAACAAACAACAGCCAATAAATCCAAACTCTTATCCATCTATTCATAATAATGTCCACAAGAACTGAACATAAAAATTCGTAACACTAATTGCGCAACATATTTGTTCGGGTAAGGAATGATCAAACTTGAGTAATGACGTATGACATTATGAAAGACTATTTTATTAGGCTGATCCTCCGTGGAAGTTGTCAAAACATTTATTATTTATAAAACAATTAATTCTAAGATATTTTATATATTTAATTTGAAACTATTTTTATTTATTTTTATTTTTTAAAAATATTATAGAAATGGTATATCTTTTTTTCTAAAACTGAACTTTATTGAAAAAATCATAGAACATGAGAACATCCCTCCCATATAAGCTAATTGTTTGACAAAACCCATAATACATCTGATCTCCCACAACCCTGATTAGCCCAAAAATCAGCTTGTACATTTCCCTCCCTCAATACATGTTGTATTCCCACACAAGAGACCAGCTCCCACAGGTAATCAATCTGGTTAAATATTTGCTGTGATTTCCAAGGTCTTTTATACCCATCCAAAACTCAGCCAATTGCTAATGTGGAATCACTCTCAATAAGAACATTATGGCAGTTAAAATGATGACAGAACAGCAAAGCATGGAGTATGGCATGGACCTCTGCCTCATAAGCCCACATAAAGCCAGTTGACATAGAGAAGTATCCCAGAATTTGTCCGCTCGAGTCGCGTAACACTCCACCAATTCCACTTTCCCCTGGGTTACCTTTTGAAGCTCCATCCACATTAAATTTCAACACTCCAGATGGTGGTGCCTGCCAATCCACTGCAACACGAGAGGTAGCTTGGGTTTGCAGCCTCACAAATTCAAATCCCGCCACAAATTGTCCTAAGGAATATGAAAAGTCCTCCCTATGACCCTTTACCCACCAGTAAACCCGAGCTAACATGATGTCCCATACATTCTCCAAGTTGAAAGATTTGTGATTGAAGACCACTGTATTCCTCTCAAGCCAACAAGACCATATGATATCAAAAGGAATTAAAGTCCAAACCTGTTTATCTGTCATGACACACACCTCTTCCCAACTTTGAATCAAGCAAGATAATTTTCCCGGCATCACCCAAAGGACCCTTTCGCGTTGCACTACCCGAGCCCACAAACACCAAACCGCCGGACAATGCAAAAATAGATGGTCTATTGTTTCCAATTCAGCTGTGCACATCACACATCCAGGCCCCTCGTCTAATTGAATACCGTGTGACACCAGATTGGCCTTTGTAGCTACACGATTACTTTCAGCTTGCCACACGAATAACGCTACCTTTGCTGGTAGCCACTTGACTACTGCACCTGGAACCCGCCATACTGTTTGTGTGAGCTGATGATCCTCCACCAAAACTGTCAAAGCCTTCACCGTGAACAGCCCCAGTTTGTCACCCTTCCAAAGCAAACAATCGACTACATTTTTTGCTGGTATCATTGCATTTATCCGCTGCATATTAATCCTTATTGCTGGTATATCTTATAAATATGTTTACCATAATAAATATAAATAAAAAATAAAAAATTAATTATTTTATATTTTATCTAGAGATATTTAAGATATTTTATAAATATTTAGAATATTTATAAATAATATATTTATTATTTTGTTAGAAGATAATTTTTTTAGAGAAGACAACTTCACCATTAAACAGAAGTCCTACAAAATTAAAATATCCATATAAACTTCATACAAAACCCATGCATTTCATCTCGACGGTTAGAAGATAATTTTGTATATTTATTATTTATATTTAAATTAATTAATTTTTCGTTAAAGAATTGTTTGTTAGCATCTTTTAGATGGTATTTAAGGGGTGATGTAAGTGTAGATTTTAGAGAAGAATGAAATATGAGATATTATTAATGGGATGAAGTGTAGATTTCAGACAAATCTTGAGGAGGTGAATGTATTTTATTCTAATAGAATTAATTGTTGTGACACATATTTAAAATCTAATTGATTGGCGACACATCAAAGTTAAACTCTTAATTTTTATTGAATGATTTCAGCTCTCCAACTCACATTGCTCGCCTTACTTAACTCACTAAGAGCATCTCCGATGCTAGTTCTTGTAACACCCCGATTTCGGTGGCGTCACTTTAGTAACTCAAAATAAAATAAAGCCGAAAAGCAGGTATTTTTTTTCGTTTTGTTTAAATAAAAAGACTTGTCGAAATAAAGACTCAACCCAATCGCGATTAACAGCGATTAATATACAATACAAGCACAGCCCTCGCTGCAACTAAAAACATCGTCACGAGTGACCTCCAGTGACGGAAAGGTAGTGCCCGTCGGCAATTATGTACAAACTAAAACAAAAGGTCAAGTATTCTGAATACAGTCCTCCAACGAAAGTAAGTCGGCCCAAAACGGCCTCAAAAGACTTCCTACGTCCGACAAACTCCCTGTGATCCTCATGGAAGGGAATCACACGAAAAGCTAATAGTCGGGGACCTGCCCTGCCCCAAAATAAGGAATGACAATCAGAGCTATGACTCTAACAACCAACTCAAAGACTCTAACCACCCATATCCCACACTACTTTCATCGACCCTTCCTCGATCAGGCCTGAAGTCCGGGTCCTCGTCGAAAGCTTCAGTAATAGTCATTACGCTCCTGGTCCTCCTCGAGTGACGAGTCATCACGAATCGGCTGACGGACGCCTGGCAGCAGGCCGACCGCCCAAACACAAACATACAAACAAAGCCAAGGCGCTAGGGTCAACTTACAGAATACAATTGATATACAACCAACATGCGATAAAGGGGGTATATATATGTTGTATATATACATATAAGTTATGCGTTGCCTACCCTAAGGTATATACATGACATGTTATCAAATCTCTTACACAATTCAATCATCAAAACACATAACGATGTTTATCAACATCAAATCATCAAGTCTCAACAATTATAGTTAGAGTGCATGATATGTCATACAACGGTAATCATAATAAGATGCATGGTGTGCCAATGCAGAATATGCTGACACAAACCCGAATAACGTCACTCTGCTTGGCGACGGGACAAACCAATGGTATTGCCACTTAAAGGCTGGGCACCTCGAGACGGTCGTAACACTGGCCTCGTGTTTAACCATTTCTGCTCGGGCGTCGCTTATCACCTTTGGCTATAGTCAAGACGATCCAACTCTACATGGTTTGACCATTTCTGCTTGCTATGCCGGACATCAACAGGCACGATACAACTCTACATGGATGATCGTTACCTCCTGTTGTGCCAGGTATAGTCAGGACCGATTCAACTCTACACGGCTGATCGTTGCTTCCTGCTATACCGAAGTACTCCACTTGGCACTTCATCGCGTGTATGCATGGGTGCAATATGGTTAGCTAAACAACGATTCGTCCTCACAGGTAAAATTGGTTCATTGACCAAAGACATCTACAATGAGAAACCTAGGCTATAGTCAAGTCGGTTGTGACCCCACGGGTTTAACCATTCTGCTTGCTACGCCAGACATCAACAGGCACGATACAACTCTACACGGCTGACCGTCACTACCTGTTGTGCCAAGTGTACTCTACTAGGTACCTTACTAACGCCCAGACCCTTGGCTAAAGCCCGTCTTCAAATTCTTTCCCATAAAATGAGTTCCCTTAAAACAATAGTTCTCTTATTAGGCAAAATGTTCCATTGTGAATTAGTCCATTATGTCGTTAATTCCAAAGTTCAGTTTTTCATTTCCAACACCTTTCAAAATAAAGTTCCCAAAGCTAGGATCACCGACCCATTCCCGTTTTCCAACTCACTTTCATTCCTAAGTCTTTTCCGTTGAATCATCGTCATTAATTAAAAACATTATATTCTTAATAAATATATTATGGATTTATTTACATAAAACAGATTATGATTATTTTCAGTCCAAAACTCTATAAGTTCAAAGTTTCCATCAAACCCAAACAACTCCCCGAGAAAACACTAGATCCCCTAGAACAATGAAGGTTCGAACCTTGGTCCGACCTAACAAACGTTCCCAAAACAAACCCGTCCTTGTCATGACGAAGGTAAGTGTATTCTACACTCCAAAAGTGGCATCAAAATGCACGAATATAGTCAGCACAATTTAATCATAAACGCAAATACATCAAGCTCTATCGAGCGATGAATCAATATGGCAGTGCTGTAAACATAACCTTGTCATATCCACTAGAAAGCGATAAGACAGAAACCAGTAAACGGCCGAAGCCTCTCAGAAAACGGAGACACACGTCTCATATAAGTTCACCCGGCCGAAGCCTCCAGAAAACATTTTCCAGTTCAAAACGATAAACAACATTCAATATCAAGCAATATTCAAGTCGAATTTATCGACGCCTATAAATCAATAGCTAGTAAGTAAGTTGCCCTAACCTCGAGTTGTTCTAGTCTCGCGGTGCAGGTCTCGCTCACAAGCTTGCTCAGTCAATCCCAAGGTTTCCACAATTGAACCTTTGAGCAAACAAAGCAATAATGAATCAACACAAGTCGATACAGTCGAAACAATCCTAACTAATGGTCGACAAAGCTCGAGAAGCTTCAGAGTACAACATTTAGGCACGAATGGAAGGGCTTCCCCCGAATGGATGAGTTTTGACTCGATTCAAGTTTTGTACAAAAACACTTTATTCGCTAAAACGTGCATAACTCGAGCTACAGAACTCGGAATGACACAAAACCAGCGCCAAAATTTCGACAATTGAAAGAGCTACGCAATGGCTCAGGTCATAGAGACTCAAAAATTATTTTTGGACACGGTACCCAAGCAAATAGGTTTCGGCCACTATGGAAAATAGGGTTTTCGAACTTTTTCTTCGATCTAAATCAATTCCTAGGTATTCTTAGGCGATATCTAGGCCAGGGAAACTCTCAGAAAAATTATCGGGTCGAAAACTGTCGCAGGGGTATTTTGGTCAATATTTTTAGCTCGGAAACTCAAAATCAGAATTTCGAAAAACAAATTAGATGGGGTCGATCCTAACGACACTTATAACAACTAATCCTACTAAAGCTAAGCTCAGTCGAGAGTTTTTGATCCAAAAAGCGGAACCTCAGCATAAAAATGGGTTTTTGAGCAGAATTGAAACTCGGCGGCAATTCGGCGAGATTCAACAGAAAACAACCGGATATTCATGCTCTAGAGCACGTAGGCAATAAGTTTAGACACTGAAATCAAGTTATTTGGACAGTTTTACAAAAAGCTCCAAACTTTGAGCTCAGAAAAACATATGAAAAGTCGACAGATCTGACGATCAGAAGTGAGGGATAGTAACTATACCTCGATGTCTTCGATTAGCAACGAACGGAACGACGATCGGTCAAGAATTGGAAAAAAAACACTTTTCCTCCTTTCCTCCAAGAGCTCTCGGCCGTGTGTGTGTGTTTTGGGATTTTTTTGTTTTTTTTTTTCATTTTTCATACTATATATAGGAAATGGAAAATGCGGAAAAATGAAAATTTCGCAATTCCGATTTTTCCTACTGATTCCAACGTATTTTAGACACGATATTCTTCCCGCTGAATCTTCTAATTCTTCAAAGAAATATCAGTATGATTTTTGGTTTTCGAGGCTTGTTTTTAATGCTTACCGGCATAAAAAATGCACTTTATGCACTTTATGATATTGACCTCGGATGCAGAAACTTCCTTCTGAAGAAAGATTTGGAACGTCGATTAGAGTGGGCGTGCGCGGATGAAATATTTATTTGAAGCTCCGAATAGAAAAAGTCTTCATCGTCCGTCGATTTTAGGGTTTTTGAACTATCAGGGATTCCGTTTCGGCAAACTTCCGAGAATTGGAATTTGACGTTCGTACATTCCAGGGATTCGCATCGAAATACTTGTTTATAGACGAATAAGAGAAATTCTAACATTTCTCTGAAGATTTTTGGAATTAGTTTCCATCGCGTCCTAAAGTGTAAATTAGCTATTTACTAGTGTCTTTGACCTAGGCTTAGGCGAATATTAATCGTGCTATAACTCTTATCGGTTTTGATACAATCCTTGAACTTTTCCTGAACCTTCTCCTTCATAAATTTATTTCATCCAATAAACTCTTGTTCAGGTTTCCCTTCACGATACATCGAACTTATTCGTTAATAAGGAATTCACTAATTTATTTTAAGCTTAAAATCTTGGGTCTCACAGTTCTTAGAGATGAGTTCTTAAGCTAAGAACTAAGAACCAGGTTCTCAAGCATTAGAGATGGTTGACGCGAACTTCTTAGTTCTGAAAAATAAGAACAAGTTTTTATATAAGAATGTTTTCGATGTTAGTTCTTAATTTTTAGTTCTTAGCATTATTCACATGAGTCTGTATTGTCACATGTTCTCTAAGCAACTTTTGCTCCAATCATAAGTTCTTAACTTTGAGTTTTAGCATTATTCATCTGGTCACATCACATTATTATAGCTTTTATTTTCATAGAGAAATAAAATAAAACTCATAAAGTAATAAAGCAATTTGAATTAAAAAAAAAACAATTTGGATGAAAGAGAAAAAATGGTTTTTAATGCTAAAAACTTATAAAGCAAAGTTGCTTATATAAGAACAAATTCTTGTTTTTAAGAACTAAGAACTCTACGTCAGTCATCTCCAATGCTTAAGAACCTGGTTCTTAGTTCTTAACCTAAGAACTCACCTCTAAGAGCATCTCCAATGCTAGTTCTTATTTCTTAGTTCTTAGCACTATTGATGTGAGCCCTTATTGCCACATGTGTTTAAGCAACTCTCAAGCAATTTTGCTCCAACCATGAATTCTTAGTTCTTAGTTCTATCACTATTCATTTGGTCTCATCAACCGCATTATTTATACTTTTTATTTTCACAAAGTAATTAAAAAAACTCATAAAGTAATAAAGTAATTTGGATGAGAGAGAAATAATTAATATTTTAAGCTAAGAATTCAAAAAGCAAAACTTCTTATAATAAGAACTGAGTTCTTATTTTTAAGAACTAAGGAGTCTATGTCAGCACCTCCAATGGTAAAGTTCTTAGTTCTTAGTTCTTAACTCCAAAATAAGAACTAAGAACCTTGCATTGGAGATGCTCTAAGAACTAGTGTCTCCAAAAGTTAGCTCAAGTGATAAGAGTTAAGAGACAGAAGGGTTTGGGGAATGAAGGGTAGGGGTCTAGGGTTCGAACCCTGATGATGGACTAATTTACTAACAACTAACATTTGCCTATAAAAAATATCCAAGAACTAACATTGAAGATGCTATAAGCAACTTGTTTAATGAGTTCTTAGCATCAATTTTTTTTTTTCTCATCCAAATTGCTTTATTACTTTATGAGTTTTGTTTTATTGCTTTATAAAAATAAAATTATAAATAATGTGGTGTGGTGAGACCAGAGAAATAATGTTAAGAACTTGTTGTTGAAGCGAAATATGCAAAAGTTTCTCGCGAGTTGGTTAAAATAGTAGGAACCTACACGAATAATGCTAAGAACAAAAAATTACTCGCGGAGAGCCAACCTATAGGGTTTAACATGTATTTTTTCTAATGGTAATGGGTTTAGGTTACGGGTTACCCGACCCATCAAAAAGCAAGAAGTGCTTGCATAGGGTCTCAGTTTCTCACTTCCCCTAGTTTCTGCTCGCATCCTCGCCGTGACGCCGCCTGAGAAGTCCTCGCCGCCGCCACCCTCGACCCACCCGAATCAAAACGGGTTCTTATTTATTAACCTAATTTGAGCTAAGCAAACAGAAAACAACAGTGAAGTGATTTTCTTCAAGACATAAACCCTAAACCCTTGTGTTCGCGAACCAGAGACTCCATGGCGAACCCTAATAGCCAGAAGAAGAAGAGCAACAAGAAGAAGAAAACCAAGTCTGGTCCTGAAAGCGTAGCCATGAAGGTGAAGAAGGCTACGACGGTTAACAACCCTTTCGAATCGATCTGGTCGCGCCGGAAGTTCGACATCATGGGCCAGAAACGCAAGGGCGAGACCCGTCGCATGGGTTTGGCTCGTTCCCATGCCATCCAGAAGCGGAACAACACGCTCCTCAAGGAGTATGAGCAAAGCGTCAAATCCTCCCTCTTCGTCGATAAGCGAATTGGAGAGAAGGATGAAGGTCTTGATGAGTTTGGCAAAGCTATTTTGAGATCCCAGCGTGAACGCCAGGTAGTACTTGTTCCTCAATTTCTGATTGGTTTCATGTTGGTTTTGAATTTTAATCTTGATAGTTTTTGAAATGCTAGTTGAATGTGAAACTGAGCAAGAAAAGCAAGTATCACTTGTCTGATGGAGAAGAAGATGATGATTTTGAAGGAGTTGATGCTCTTGGAAGAGATGATTATGAGGACCAGATGCTTGCTGATGGTGATGGCGACGACGACGCTGGTGAAACTGGCAGTATGTAACGTTCACTATTTGAATTCTATTGTTTTCGCATGGTTTTGTTTGCACTCTGGTGTACTAAGCCTTATTTTCTACTGTTATAGCCTTCAGCAAATTTTTTCATTCATAATGAACTTCTTAATATGCTTATTGTGTTGTTTTCGTGTCTTCGAGTGCATGATGAATGTTGGTTTTGTAGGAAATTCAGATTTGGTTCAGCACCTTAATGCTTATGGTGCGCGGAGTTCAGGGGAAATCGGTGTGGCAGGCAGTGAGGAAAATGTATGATCTGCTATGCTATTGTGTTTGTTTACCTTATTTTCTTTTTTCCCCTGTTATGATGACATTATGCATATATGAGATTATGCACCACATATGGTTTGTGTAATCTGCCGGTTATTTTTCTTTTTGTGACTGTGAAATCATAATATCCTCATCTTATTGAAGTTCTTCTCAATTGTCACTGTATTTAAACTTCTTCAAAGCTGTTTCTTAATGGTAACTTATCCTGTAGAGGCATAAAAGCAAGAAGGAAGTGATGGAAGAAATTATCTCAAAAAGCAAATTTTACAAGGTATATTTCTTTTACCAGGGCTGTGGTAGTGTATGTGTCACCTATATTGTTCACCTTATTTTCCTACTGTGATATTTTCCAGGCTCAAAAAGCTAAAGAGAAGGAAGAAAATGAAAACATGGTTGAAGAATTGGATAGGAATTTCACTTCCTTGGTTCATTCTGAGGCCCTATTGTCTTTGACTGAACCCACAAAGATGAATGCTTTGAAGGCTCTGGTGAATAAGAGTATTCCAAATAAACAAAGTGATAAGGATAGCTCATCTGCTACTCGGACTAAGAATGACTTTGTGCAGGTACTATTTACCCATGAGGGTTCATCTCAGATCTGGTAAATTCCTCTTATTATAAGAAGATCCTACATTCCAACTTTCTCTTTATGGAAGCAGGAAAAACCTGATGATTATGACATACTTGTCAGACAAATGGGATTTGAAATGCGTGCTCGCCCTTCAGATAGGATGAAGACACCTGAAGAGGTTGCTCAGGAGGAAAAAGAACACCTAGAGCAATTGGAGGTAAGATAATATGATATTTTTGGTACATTAGGTAACATGACTTTTGACCTTAGGTTTGTTATTTTAGTATATATTTTATTCTTATGATACAAAGGAGCATTGTCCTCATTTTTAAGTATTATTTAACTCCGACTCTCTGATACTGGTTGTGTATCTGAACTGCATTTTAAGAAGGTTTATATCACTTGTTATGGCCTGGGTATAGGAGTTGGAACAAACTGTGGACAGCCAAACTAAAAATCAAGTTTGATGTCATATTTTAATATAATGCAGTATCTTGTTGTAAGGAGGTTGACTAGGTGGAGGACAACCTGGCAGTTAGTTTTGGAGACAAAAATTATAGGACACACCCGTTAAGAGAGATTTAGAGGTCGATGATCTATCAGTGAACTCAATATAGTACAAAGCATTATGCCGTTATTTGACTCAGGTGGCTGACCCCACCTAGTGGGGAAATACTTGGTTGTTGTATAGTATCTTCTTGTGAAGTTGAATGAGCCTTGTCACTGTAGTAAGGTTACAGCCTTGTACCCTAGTACTTCTAGGTTATAGTCTAAGTCATGGAAACAGGCTCTTGCACATGGGGATAAGTTGTGTAAATCTTAATTTTTACATTTTCAAATAATTAATCCTTCTATCCATGATTTCAGGAGGAGAGGCAGAAGAGGATGATTGCTGCTGAAGATTCAAGTGACGAAGAAAATGAGGATTCAGAAGAAAGTGAAGATTCAAGTGATGAAGAAAATAAAGATTCAAAAGAGTCATCTAAACAGAAGCAAAGATTTCCTTCTGGTGATGATCTTGGTGATTCCTTCTCTGTCAATGATGAAACTTTGACTAAGAAGGGTTGCATTGAAAAGATTCTTGAAAGCATAAATGAAGAAGATTCTGGTAGTGAAGATGGTGAAGACTCTGATGATTCGGAAAGCTCTGAAGATTCTGATGAAGGATCAGATGAAGATTTTGGCAAACATAAGAATGATCTTACTTTGAAAGATTGGGAACAGAATGATGATGATGATATTGGTGCAGGTTCAGAAGATGAAGGTGATAATGATGAGGACAAAGATAAAGCTGCAGAAGGACTTGATGAGTTAAAAATATTGGATACCAACAGGAAAGTCGGAGGAAAAAAGTCGAAAGACTTCGACATTCCTTATATAATTCAAGCTCCTCAGACCTTTGGAGAATTATGTTCACTTGTGGATAAATGTTCAAATTCTAACACTATCTTGGTTATCAACCGGATTCGGAAAAGCAATTCAATCAAACTTGCTGTAGAAAATCGAAAAAAGATGCAAGTATGAACCTTTATTTTATATTTTGTTAAGATTCAAATATTCTCTTCTTGCTTTGTATATGTGTACTGAATCTATTGATCTTTTTATCTGAGATGTTGTCAGCTAAAAGTGTGTCTCGAGCTTTTTCAACTTGATATTGTCAGTTATGTTAATATATGTTCTCATTGATACATGCAAGGTTTAGTTTGTATAATGCCTGATTGTTGTGCTTGTTCTTATGTAGTTTAGTCTAGGATGCACTATTCTGAAATGACATTTGACTGTTTTGTATACTTGGTTAAGGGTAAACTCTCGCTTTCATTCTGTTCCTACATATATATTATTAGGAATTTGTGGCTCATGATTATTATATTTATATTCCAATTGTATGGGAGGCATTTATAATTCTTCTTTTCTTTTCAGACATTTTATGGAGTATTACTAGAGTACTTTGCTGTTTTGGCAAATAAGAAACCGTTGAATGTTGAATTGCTTAATATGCTGGTGAAACCATTGATAGAAATGAGTTTGGAAACCCCATACTTTGCTGCTGTATGTGCTCGTACCAGAATACAAAAAATAAGAGAGCAATTTGTTGGGAGTATCAAGAACTCAGGTCAGATTGAATTGAAGTTTACTTGTTGCATTCTCTGCCTTAACTATTTCCAAGTACTTTGAATTGACAGATTATTTGGTAATGCACTATCTGAAGTCCTTTTTTTGTCACAGAAAGTAGCAGTTGGCCTTCTTCAAAGACATTGTGTCTCTTGCGTTTGTGGTCCATGACATTTTCATGTTCGGATTTTAGACATCCAGTTTTGACTCCTGTGATATTATTGATGTGTGAATTTCTGATGCGTTGCCCGATAGCATCTGGTCGGGATATTGCGATTGGTTGTTTCTTATGCTCGATGCTTTTATCTGTAAGTACCTTGTAAGGAAAGATATTTTATTGAGTTTATTTTGTCTGGTACACCTGTCATAGGGTATGATCAGTAACGAGTTTTGAAGAAGTATGCTTGAATTGTATCATGGAATGGTGGCAACTAACCTAATCTTCATGGAAATCTATAGAAGTAGGATCTGTTTCTATGAATGAATTTTGCTTTTGGACATTTTGCTTTCAAAATATGTAATGCATTATCTTCCCTGCTTTTCAATAATTGCATTTACAGCTTGCTCACATACTGAATAAAATACAGGTATTTAGACAGTCTCGGAAGTTCTGTCCTGAACCAATAATGTTTCTTCGAACTTTGCTGTATGCAGCCACTGAAAGTAAATATATTTCAGATGAAGATGCCCTGGTATGACTTCATTGATCATTTGCAGTTCAAATCATATTATGGTGTGTACAGGGTGCATGCATGTTTGTGCAATACTAACCCCTTCTCATCCTGTGTTAGATATTGAAGTTCTTTCATAGAAGGCTAAATTCCTTAAAACTAGTTGGTTATTGTTGTCTAATCCTTACATTTAGACGATTTTCTCCTTTTGAAAAGTTTTTCTCACTGCTTGAAAACTCAGTTGAGTGAACACATTCAAACAGTTGCTGTTCATTTCCTGGACATTACTATTGATGCCCATAACAAGTTATCTTTTTCCTGAGTATTGTTGAGAGTCTGCTATGCTAAGCTGGATTGAGTACCTTCAGTACTCATATATAAACAAAAGGAGATGATTTTCTCCTTTTGAAAAGTTTTTCTCACTGCTTGAAAACTCAGTTGAGTGAACACGTTCAAACAGTTGCTGTTCATTTCCTGGACATTACTATTGATGCCCATAACAAGTTATCTTTTTCCTGAGTATTGTTGAGAGTCTGCTATGCTAAGCTGGATTAAGTACCTTCAGTACTCATATATAAACAATAAATAAAGTAAGGCCATTTTACTTTTATTTTTTTAAATCTGTAGTTCAATACAACAAACATATTAAATGGCCATTAGAAAAACATTTACTGTAGAAGCAGATAATGGGGAAGGGTAGATGGTCTGTGGTGAGAAAATATCCTCTTTTAATTTGCTTGCTGAATTTACATTCATACCTGTTGTCTTATGGGGTACATTATGTAAGTCCTGCTTAGTCCTCCCCCTTTGATGGTCATTTTGATACGAAGAAACTACTTGAAGAAAAAGGGGATCAGAGGCAGGGAGAGAAATGTATTTCAGAAAAGATCTGACAGAATATAATAGTGTTATTTTTAAGAATTTGGTTTACTAGAAATGCTAAATCTTACGGAAAAGATCTCAATAATTTGTTATACTAAAGATATTATCAGGGTGTGCGTAAATCTTGTGGAAAATTATACGGATAAGTTGATGTTTTTATGAGCATAATCTAAATTATATGAACTTCTTATCTGATGATAAATTTAAGGAAACATATATTCTATGATGAAACTATTTAGTATTTACTATTGAATCATGTAACTTTGAAATTTGAATTAACACTTACAGTGTAACTTCATGTTTGATCAATATTTTTAGCCAAGAATATGGATTTTGAATATTTTTGATGTTAAGCGTTTGTAAAACCAGGGAAAAAACTAATTCAAATTTCAAACTCACAAAATCTAAATGATTCTTACGCCGAGAAAAATGTAGTGATGAATGTTTCACAAAACCCGCTGTTGGATCAAGAGCTCTTGATGGTTCCCATCTTATTTATTCTCTGAACTTTTTTTTTTCGAAAGTATATGTCTCTATGCATTTTCCTTCAACTAATAGATCAGTTATTTCTATGCTTGCTGTCCCAATCTTTGGTTCTCAAAAGATTCTTTTCATGGTTTTGCATTTGAGATCGGTATGCTGAGGATATCACTTGATTTAGTCCTTAATCTAGCTAGATCCTGCTTTTGGTGTGCAATATCAGCATAATGGTGCTGTGCATGGTACTGCAATTTCAAGGTTGGACTCTGAACTCACCATGTTCTTTGTTTTCTGCCAGTTTAATCATCTTATGGAACCGAAAGCTCTCAAGCCTCTCCTCTGCATACATGAGACAGTAAACGAGATTAGCCCTCTGGATTTCTTTAAGATAATAAATATGCCAGAAGACTCTTGTTTTTTCACTTCTGATAGTTTCAGGTAACCAGTAATTTGTTACCACCGAAAGAAGAATGTTACCACCTTGACTCTATTTTGGTTTTGGATGGGGTCTGTGCTTTTTAAACTATTGGGGAGGGGCATGAGGTGTGTGGTTGATTTGAGTTATCAAGAGCTCATCATTTAGATTTTGTATGGTAGCTGTTATCTCAAGAAACAACACTGCATGAGCTAATGACTTCTTTCTTTGCATCATTTAGATTTTGTATGATAGCTCTAATCTCAAGAACCAATATTGCATGCAGCTAATGTTGAGAACTTCTTCTTTCAATGCATTGATCCTTGATTACTTTTTAAAGGTTTATGGTAATTCTTTGATCACAGGGCTAGTGTGTTACTTTCAGCTGTAGAAACTCTACAAGGATATATCAACATCTACGAAGGCTTAAGCTCATTTCCTGAAATGTTCTTACCAATTTTGAGATTGTTACTAGAGATAGCAGAACAGAAAAATATACCAAATGCATTGCAGGATAAAATTAAAGATGTGGCTGAGCTCATTAAGTTGAAAGTAGATGAACATCACTCCTTGAGGCGACCACTCCAAATGCGCAAACAGAAGCCAGTACCAATCAAATTATTGAATCCCAAGTTTGAGGAAAAGTAAGTCCCTCCTCTTTTCACGCATTAATTTGATACTGAGTTTCCTTAGCTAATGCGGATCAGAAAGGGAACTCAAATTAAGTACTTAAATGTCATATTTTGCTGTGCAGCTATGTGAAGGGAAGAGATTATGACCCAGATCGTGAACGAGCTCAAAGGAGAAAATTGGAGAGAGATTTGAAGCGTGAAGCCAAAGGGGCTGCTCGTGAATTACGTAAAGACAACTATTTCTTGCTTGAGGTGAAGGAGAAAGAGAGGTCTTTAAAGGAAAAAGAAAGAGCAGAGAAGTATGGAAGAGCTAAAGCTTTCCTTCAAGAGCAAGAACATGCTTTTAAGTCTGGACAACTAGGAAAAGGAAAGAAGAGAAGGGGATAAACTCGACACCCTTCTTGTAATCTGCATATTTAGTATTTACCCCCTACAATGTCCCGTTCAAACATTTGAGCCTTTCCTTTTCATATTACTCAGTTCAAGGAATCAGTTTTTATGCAGTCTAGTGTAGGGCGGAGGAACGTAAGGGTTAAACGTTGGTTTTGGTTAGAGTAGAGTACTGTGTTTAACGTGATTGCATTTTCATTCTAATCCATAAGAAGAGTTATTTTTCTTATGAAGATCACATGTCGTGCTTTTAGAAAATTAATTTTTTTTTTGCTTATAAAAAAAAATGTCCTTTTATTTACGTTGTCTTTCTAACATACTTGCACCGTCGCCACCTTTTAGGGAATTTTAGGGAATTCTTCATATGGATAATAAAAAATAAAATATGAAGCCCCACATTGAATAAATAGAAGAGTGTTCAATAGTATATAAGTGAAAGTAATTTATTTTTATTTAAGAAAAAAATAATAAGGAAGGTTTTAAGGAGAGGTATAAGGAGGATAGAAAAATGTATCTTATTTTCTTATGAAGACCACTATGTGGTGGTGCAAACAACTCGTTGAAGAAATAAAATAAAGAAAGAAGTGAAGAGCCTTCAATATCATATAAGGCTCAGCGTAATACAACAGGAACCATGCTGGGAGTTGTACATGTAATTTTCAACTTTTAATCACATACGTTCAGTTTTTAGGGTTAAATATGTTTTACATTTTTCTCTCTAACAAATACACATTAATCTAAGGGTAAAATATGTTTTTGACCATGAATTATATACCCTAATCTAAAATGACCTCTATAAAATTATTTCATAGTGTTTTTAATTTAGTCCCTAAAAATGTTTGTTTGATTGAAAATAATAATAAAACATTTTTAAAATATTTTTTATGCAGTTAGCGGCTCACGTGACAATCTTAGTCCACGATTGTAGAGTAGGATTGGTGAGTGACTTGTTGGTTTTATAAGAAATGTGGGACATAGATATCCTCCATATGGAGCTAGTAGCGCTATTTTACATGGGTTAAATTGAATTTGAACTGTATGTATCGACATGTGGTTTGATTTTTCGATTCACTTCATGCTTTGACTCTCGTCCTGAATTCCCCTTCAATATACCATGCTTATCCTGTGTTGATTGAGAACATCAAGGACATGCTCCACAGACGCTGTTCAGTTGCTTTATACTTCTCTAGAAGGTTAATGCGTGTTATTTAGTTGCTTCATACTCTCAGAGAAGGTAATGCGTGATCAAATTCCCAGGCTAGAGACTCCCTCCTAGTTCTGAATCCCCAAACGATCTTGTTCCTCTCCTCTTAGCGAACGCTATATGAACTAATTTCACTCAGGCTTAGCTTGCCCTTTTTGATTTATTTTCTTAGGCTCTTGTTTTAAAAAAAAAAAACCAAGTATGATTGGGTAGTTTGTTGAGAACATGGTCTCTCCCAACAGAAAAAAGAGACTCATAAATTAACGACCTCAAGAATGGGACAGTGTGACACATACACACACCCTTGTCTTCCTCTTTATTATGACTTCCCAAAATAGAAAACAGAAACCAAACACTGAGATCTCTCTCAAGCGTTCTCTTTCATAGTTTCATATAGCTATTGCTATTTTTTAGAATCTTTTGTTTTCACTCCAAATCTGAGTTCGATCTGTTCTTTAACTTCCTTACTTATATTAGATTTCATCCTGACCCAGCAGTAAGCATTTTCTTCTCATTCTCTCTGTTTTTTACTTGTTCAATCACTACTCCCTTCACTTTCTCTGCTGATTTTTACTCGATCTGTAACGTTTTGCAATCTGGGTTTGTTTCATTGCTCGTGGAAATGCTTCTATTTAATGCTATTCCTATTCCATTTTGATTTCATTGAATAACAAACCCAACCGTACTCCTTTTAATGGGGATCTAGGGGTTCCATTAATCTCATTCATTTCGATCCGATGAGGTTCGCAGAATCAGATTTTCCATAACGCATTCATTATTCAATTGTCTGCTTTCTTTTCATGGTGTTTTTTTGGATCCACTACTTTCATTGCTTTCTAGTTAGATATAGGAATAAATCCTGGATTCCTAGTGTTATAAATTGGCCTCGATTGTTCGCGATTGATTTCTTCTTTCACAAGTGCTACCATGATTTCATTAAACTATTAGCTTGCCATGCTACTTGTTTTGAATAATATCACATAGTGTTATGTGATCAATGACACACTAGAAAAGATTCGAGTTTTAAATTGGTTTCTGTAATTCGACCTACTTTTTGTTTTTATTCTTTTCATTTCCATGATTTGATCAACGTGACGAAATAGTAATTGGTTTCGGTAATTGGACCTCTTTGTTTTTGCTTACTACTGTCCCCTTTCTTCCTTGCAGGTTAATCTTTGAATCAGTGTGTCGATATCTGACAAACCTGATGAAGAATCTTGATTAAGTGGTTCTTTGGATGGTGATTTTGGTGCTTCATGTCTAAACAAGTACCATTGTTTTTTTATCAGTTTTAGTTCATAACTGAGCAGTGAAAAGTGTATTTGGAGTTCTATTACTTTGAACTGATAAATGTCGAGAGGCAGATCTGATGGATCGCAAAAGAAGCGCTTAGTTGCTTCCCTTTGTGCCGTGGCAATTTTTATTGGTTTTCTATATGTATACCAAGGATCCATCTTTGGTTCTCAAAACAGTGGTTCACCTGCACTTGAATATGGAAGCAAATCATTGAAAAGACTTGGGGCATCATATTTGGGTGCAGATGAGGATGCTGCAGATGGAAAGCAAGATGAATCTTCATCAAGTTTTGCACAGGGAGATGGGGAGGGTGATATTGTACCGAAGAGTTACCCCGTAAGTTTTCACGCTAGTTTAAGCTTTAGACACATTCACTCTATTTTGGCACAAAACACCCTTATTTTGGTTCTAAGCTTGCACTTTATTATGCCTCTACTATTCCATTTATTGAGTTTATATAATTCCGAAAGCCTGACCAGACAAATAATAAATGTTTGTTGTGAGTTGGTAGGAGAAAATGCATATCTGAACTATAGAATTCTTTGAGTAAACCCCCATTTTGATTCTTAACAATGCTTTGTCTTTTTCAAGGTTTGTGATGATCGTCATTCAGAGTTGATTCCCTGCTTAGACAGACATTTTATCTATCAAATGAGACTGAAGCTGGATCTTTCTTTGATGGAACACTATGAGAGACATTGCCCTCCTGCCGAAAGGCGGTTCAATTGCTTGATTCCTCCCCCGCCAGGATACAAGGTAAAATATGCTGAAATTAGATGTGATCTTTAACTTTAACATGTTCTCATTGATCCATTTGTATCGTTTGTCAGTTTCAAGCAATTGATGTTTCTGTGGTGTTGCAGGTCCCTATTAAGTGGCCTCAGAGCAGAGATGAGGTGTGGAAAGCTAATATACCACATACTCACCTTGCAACTGAGAAGTCTGACCAGAACTGGATGATTGTAAAAGGTGAAAAGATATTCTTCCCTGGAGGGGGTACTCATTTCCACTATGGAGCTGATAAGTACATTGCATCAATTGCAAAGGTAAGGCTTCCTTCTTATCCCTATAAAGCAGAGTGAAATCATATATATAGTCAGTTTTTTCAATTGGTAGTCTCATTGGACTTTATGTGCTTATGCAAAGTATATATTCATTGGTTTTATAGATGGAGTGGAGATATGATTCACTCATAATAATATTCTTTATATCATTAAAAGACACTGAAATCTTATGTGATGTCTTGGAGGGTCTGCAAGCACGGATGTTGCGTGTTAATATAAACCTGTATTTCATTTTATATAGGGTTGTCGCTTGTATTTTAGACTGAGTTGTTTCTACTACCTTGTAAGGCTAGTAAGCGTTCTATTAAGAAGTAATAAGAAAACTCTCTATCTCCTGTGGACGTAGGCCCACATGCCGAAGCACATTAATTCTGTATGTTGCTGTTCTTATACCTCATTTGTCATAAACTCTCTTGCGCTATTTCATTTCGGTTCCCGATTTTGGCATTTGCATTACATTATTTAATAGACTTTCCAATACCATGTTTGACAGTATTGGTTGTTTGATGCATTCTGCTTATTTAGACTTACTTTCAGTTCATAGATAAGTCAAAATCTCAGTTCTTTTGTATCACCAGATGCTCAACTTCTCCAAAAATAATCTTAACAATGAAGGAAGACTGCGGACAGTGCTTGATGTTGGCTGTGGAGTTGCTAGTTTTGGAGCTTATCTTCTTTCATCTAATATCATTGCAATGTCTTTGGCACCCAACGATGTGCATCAGAATCAGATTCAATTTGCTCTAGAAAGAGGAATTCCTGCATATCTTGGTGTCTTGGGAACTAAGAGACTTCCTTACCCAAGCAGATCTTTTGAACTTGCACACTGTTCTCGCTGCCGGATTGATTGGATTCAAAGAGATGGAATACTTCTCCTTGAGCTAGACCGGTTGCTTCGGCCGGGAGGTTATTTTGCATACTCGTCTCCAGAAGCATATGCTCAGGATGAAGAGGATCTAAGGATATGGAGAGAAATGAGTGCCCTTGTGGGACGTATGTGTTGGAGAATTGCTTCAAAGAGGGACCAAACTGTCATCTGGCAGAAGCCTCTGACAAATGATTGCTACATGGAAAGAGAACCCGGTACTCGCCCTCCTCTATGCCAGTCTGATGATGATCCAGATGCTGTTTGGGGAGTGAACATGGAAACTTGCATCACTCCTTACTCTGAACGTGAGTACCTTTTTCTCATGTGCTACAAGTTATTTGATGGTTTTTGCATTTTATTTTCATGCTTTCTAGTTGTTTCTTTCTTACTGCAATATATTCTTGCTTCTTTTCTATTTGGTGTATCTGCTAAATGTATATTTGTTTGTGGATTTTATGGGACATTCTGCAAATGAGTTCTCTTTCTGTTATTCCTATGGATAGTTTAGTTTCTCAGAAGCAAATAAACTGGGCCCGAGAAGTGAGGGTTGCTAAACATGAACTCCCACTTGGTAGAGCAATTGTAAATTATAAGAACTGCTTATTTATAGCATTGATTCAATGAATGACTATTTAGGTCAATAGTCATTTTCATCTTCATCCTATCTAATTTGATTGGGGAGTATCCCCTGTTTAAGATTTACCTGGTGAGTTGATTGGAACATGTTCATTATGAAAAGAGAGGAAGGGAAGGAGTGAAAACATTGAACTACTAGGCTGATTATTACTAGGGAATGGCCAAAGGAGAAACTGTGATATAATGGCAATGTATTGAATGCTTACTGAATTATAATAGTTAAAAATTCCAGGTTCATGTAGACAAACAGTGGTAATATTTTCCCCCTCTATGGAAGAAGAAATCTACTTAATTAGGCCAACGTATCCATCTTGACTGCTATTACAAATTTGCAATTAACATGGGTTAAATATGCTTTTTGTCCTTGTAAAATTGACACATTTTGTTTTTAGTTCCTATTAAAATTTTATTCGTTTTATTCCTTAAACAATATAGAAGTTATGTGGTTTTAGCCCTTCATGGGGTTTAAAGACTGACTAAAACCACCTATGACTTTTGTATTTTGTATTGACTGAAAGCGAATTAAAATTTTCTAGGGACTAAAACCAACAATTTCAAATTTTACAGGGATGCAAAACATATTTAACCCGAGTTAACATTACTCATTAGTCAATCCTCTAGTTATCTCGTGTTATATGACTTGTATCATTCTTGAATGACTTGTTGTGAGCTGATACTGATTGCTACTAAGCCCTTAATGTCTATCATTAGATATAATTAATTTTTTTCCATCTTATGCTAAAACTTTGCTTAGTTTTTTTTTTATTCAAGTTCTGATTTATTAAGAAGACCATTTCTATTGAGGTTTAGCCATTTATAAGAGCTGTGGGTATGAAACTCCATCTACTGAAACTTTTGTTGATTTTATCAGATGACCACAGAGCCAAGGGTAGTGAGTTAGCTCCATGGCCTGCAAGATTGACCAGTCCTCCTCCTAGATTAGCTGACCTCGGCTATTCAAATGAAATGTTTGAAAAGGACACGGTAATTGGAATTTGCGATTTAACCTCATGTAGTTAGGCTTTTGTTCCTGTGAGCATGTAAATTATTGAATGATAACAAAGATACAAGATAAATAGGCTATAGGCTTAACTTGTGTCAATGTGGTACAGGAGTTATGGCAAGGAAGAGTTGATAATTACTTCAATCTCTTGAGTCCAAAAATGTCGTCAAACACGCTGCGGAATGTGATGGATATGAAAGCACACATGGGTTCATTTGCAGCTGCTCTTAAAGACAAGGATGTTTGGGTGATGAATGTTGTACCTCATGATGGACCAAGCACACTTAAACTGATATATGACCGAGGCCTCATAGGGAGCACCCATGACTGGTACTAGTACTGTTTCCCTGAAACATAAATTGATTGCTTCTTTGATATCTTTCTATTCAATTGATCACTTTCACCTTTTGGCCTCTTTAGATGGTATCTGATTTCAAGATTCATGTATTAGCTGGGCTTTGTTTTCTGTACTTTAGCTGTGGCGTTTAACATGAGAGCCTTGTTTTTTATTGCTTTTCTGATGAACACTTAACAAAATTTCATCTTGATTATAATTTAGACAATAGTAAATAGTATCTTTGTAACTAACTTTTTAAATTATAATCTTAAACAAATATTTGTAATGAGAAAAAAGGTTTTCTTTCTTTGTTGTTCTTGTATAATCTTAAACACACTGTTAATAGACCATTGTATGAAAAACATTATTTTCAATCAATCAAAATCATGGACTTATGCCTCTAACAAGTAACAATGTTGCTTAAGAAATTGTATTTTGAACATGTTATCTTCAGTTGGGTCTTCCTTTTACTTTTTTCTATTTTTTTAAGGAATACACGAACTGTTATGTAGAAGATCTCCAATGACCCAGCTGATTGTGAGAGAACTTGGTAATTTGACTGAATAAGCTATTGGAAGTTGGGTGTGTTTGGGTAAACAACTCAGTTAAGCACTTATCAAATGTTAATTAATTTGATAAGATTATTGAAATAAGCTCACAATAGCTTATAAGTAGGTATAAGCGCTTATTCATAAGCTACTCTCATCAACTTATGAAAATAAGTTCAACATAGTTTACAGGTAAGTCATAAACTTTCCAAACACTTGCATAAACACTTATGGTCTAAGATAAGTTCAAATAAGCTCTTCCAAACGCGGTTGTTAGTTCATGCTAGAACCTGTTGTCTATCCTTGATTCAGTTATTTATTTTTGTGAGCGTTTCCTCATGATTAGATAAGGTAAGTCATAAGATATTTTCATAAGCTTACCAAATGCTTGTATAAATGATTATGATATAAGCTCAAATAAACTCTTATCCTCGATTCTGTTATCTTTTTTTATTAGCATTTCGTCCTTATATTCCTTGGAATTGATCAGATAATTTGAGTTTGGATGTGATTGACTAAACTGATGATCTATTTGAACAGGTGTGAAGCATATTCAACATACCCCAGGACTTATGATTTGCTCCATGCATGGACTGTTTTCTCTGACTTGGAAAAGAAAGAGTGCAGCGCAGAGGATCTATTGCTTGAGATGGACCGCATGCTCAGGCCTACTGGTTTCATAATCATCAGGGACAAACAACATGTGATTGATTTTGTGAAGAAGTACCTCACAGCAATGCACTGGGAAGCAGTTGCAACTGCAGATTCCAGTTCTGACTCTGAACAGGATAGCAATGAAGTTGTTCTTGTTGTCCAGAAGAAATTGTGGCTCACCACTGAAAGCTTTAGGGATACAGAATAGGACAACCACAAACACATGCCCTCAGTGTTGGAAGCAGCCAGCAACTACCATTTTGTAGCATTACATAATTACATAATGTTCACATTGCCCATATCCTTCTATTGATTTTCATTTCAATTTGCATATTTTTTTGTGATAATGATGCAAGTTATTAAGCCAAATAGGCCTTATGTCTCTATTGGTTATTCATTATTTTGCCCTTCATTTTGGGTATTAATGTAAGTTACTTAATAAGCAACATATAGTATCTTGTGGTGACGGGTTAGGACTTGTCATTAATATAGCATACTTATACAAGCTTATTCCTGCTTCTTGCTTTCATATTACAGTATCTCGTGTTACAACTTCCAGGTTAAAACGGGAAAACTGTAACTACCAAAGTTAATGTATCTCTTAAAAGATTATAAGAAGTAATAATGTAAACTATTACTCATTTCAGACTTCAATCTTAATTTTATTTATTTTTGCCACAACTCCAATCTGTAATTGATCTTCGATTTGGATGTCAATATGTCTAATCGTTTGTAGGAGGATCAATAACCTATTTAGATAAAAGGATATGCTTAGAACATTCAGAAAACAACCTTGAGGCCTCTTTAATGATTCTATATACATTTATATTTGACATACTTTCTTTGTTCTCTTGCATGCTCATAATTATTCAACCTTTTAATTGCCTAAATAATGTACCCATCTCTTTTGTTTTGGGGCGACTTCAACTTTTATTCAAGAGAAGAAACAACACGCTTAAGCGAGAACACAAGATTGACAAACCCACAAGCCACAAGTCTTCCTCCCTATTACATCCTTTTGTGGCAAGGTAATCAGCCACTAAACATGTCTATCTTGTTCAACACATTAACACATTGTAATGTTTAAGAAGCTCAATTATCTACTAACTATGCTAGCCTTTATTAATATTACCTTTTTTTTTAAGTCATAATTACTCTAAAATATTGAGATACTACATTATATACATTTTTTATAGTCTAACTATATATATCCACGCGCGTGCATGCATGTGATATCTTATTAATTACACAAACCTGAAACTTCTAACTTAAACCAGCTCAGTTTTAGTACAAGATTTGCCACAGTGAACCCACTACAAATTAGAGAGCTAATGTAAAGATATTATTGCTTTAATAAATTCCCTCCACCTTTATCTTTTTCTTAATAAAACCTTGAAACATCTCGACAAATAAACAAAGAGATCGAATCTGTACGGATGATCAGCATTTAGTGCAAGTTGAGAAAGCCAATTGAACTGTTCTTCTCAGATGTATCTGTAAGCCAATTATACACAGCATATCCCACTGTTATTAAGGCAACTTCTTTTTAATTTTATTCTTCCAACAAATATTGGCTCATTTGGTAAAGATAAAGTGTTTTCCGTATAAAATTATAAGTTCAATTTCCACTATTAATATGAGAATTGTGTTGGTGGATAATTTGTCATCTTTAAAGTTAATGTATTTCAAAAGTTTCATATTTCTTATGCATTAACCATTTTAAAGGCTTATATATCAAACTTGAATTAGAGGTGTTAAAGAGCTTGGTAAAAGGTAGGCCTTCGCGCGCATGAGATTGAACTTCGTTGGCCCAACGTAGTGCAAAACAGAGGATTCCCCTGTGCACATGTCCAATATGGGCCCTTGCTGCCCATAAATTAATTTCCCATTTCCCACTTCCTTGTATGGTGCTAAAGATATGTTCTGACTCATAGTGTGAATATCGAAAAGGGATGCACCGTCATCCCCGTAACTCAGCTAGATGGTTACTGTTGAGTAGACATAGCCGACTTAATGCGCATAGCCGAGAAGACAAAACAGACATAACAATTCACCTAGCCAAAGGGGGGACTAAACCAACTGAAACATCAGAGGTATGCCTTACTCATACCTTGATCATCCGGACAAAGGGAGCGAGCTCCAATCCCGCCGCTCGGAGATTCGCGGTCCAACACTTGTGAAAAACCAAACGAATCACCACCAACTTAAGTGATGGTAAGAGTTAGGGGCTGGGACATGAGTTTGGGGGAATAAAGGGTGAAGGGATCAGAGTTCAAACCCTAATGAAGGAACGAATTTACTAACATTGCTAACAATTAACATTTGCCTATAAAAAAGCTTTATTTGTACAATATAATTATCCTCTTTATTTTTCTATCACACCATCTGTTAGATCTCTGCGAAGTAGATGTTGAGACAATTTAATTATAATTTATAGTATTTTTGTTGAGACTATGATATCCATCGCCGATCATGCTTGTTGGAATCAAGTGTTAGAGTCAAGTCCCACATCGGAGAAGTCAAGGTAAGAGGGAGATAAGGAGATGAACCCATAAACCTAATGCCTTAAGGTTTTGGGTTAAGATGTGGTGTCTCAGATCTCCTTGGTGTTTCCCCTAGACCTTGCCCCATGGGTCCTCGCTGTAACTCTCCCCAACAAGTGGTATCAGAGCCGATGGTTCGTGGGACCATGGTAACGGCTGGACAACTTCCGCTGAGGGACCGATGGTTAGTAACCATGGTAACGGTCGGATAACTTATGCGGAGGGGCCGATGGTTAGTAACCACAGTGACGGCTGATATCTTCCGCTGCGAAGGGAGGTCAACAAGGTGGAGGAGTGAAGCAACAGGGTGTTAAGCATGGTGGAGTTCAGTTGCAAGGTAGTGCGACTATTAACCATGCTAGTCACCAGTGACAGGTTCGAGTCGGGCTTGGACTTGTTACAAAGTTCTTGGTGTTAAGCATGAGGAGGAGTACAATCCCAAGGAATTAAAGTTCTGAAGACTGAGGCAGATATCTTCACAGGGTTCGAGAATTCGCCAAGGTGGAGATTGTTGGGATTTTGGCTCATTAGAAAGAGAAAAAATCAGAAAGATTTGTTTCAGATTTGTTTCTGTTTTATTTTGGGTTAAATCTGTTCAGTTTATTAGGATTTGATTTAAGGAGATTGTGTATGGGTTTAAAAAGATTTTATCATGTTTTACTAGGGTTAGTAGTATCCTATAAATAGGATAACAATGTAACCCTAAAAGTTGTACTTAGTACCACATGCTTCATGCCACAAGTAATACAAAGGAGCTATAGTTACTCTATAGCCGCAGAGGTAGGCAATTTGGCCGAACTGCGTGACCAAAGATGCTGTGTGCTTTATCTGTGATTTCTCGCTCTACTACTTCGTGCAATCGAGGTGCTTGAATCCCTACAAGTGGTATCAGAGCCGATGGTTCGTGGGACCGTGACGACTCCTTGTGTCGAAAGTCTTCCTAGCAGTGTGGCTAGGCGGCGGGTTCCGTTGGCAGCGAACGGCGGTGCAAGGTGGATAGTTTCCGCAGACGGGAGGACCATGGGTGATGTGGTTGAGGGACTCACACTTGAGGGGGAGATTGTTGGAATCAAGTGTTAGAGTCAAGTCCCACATCGGAGAAGTCAAGGTAAGAGGGAGAGTTTATAAGGAGATGAACCCATAAACCTAATGCCTTAAGGTTTTGGGTTAAGATATGGTGTCTCAGATCTCCTTGGTGTTTCCCCTCGACCTTGCCCCATGGGTCCTCGCCGTAACTCTCCCCAACAAGGGCTTGTAGGGGATTCAAGCACCTCGATTGCACGAAGTAGTAGAGCGAGAAATCACA
Organism: Lotus japonicus; assembly: GCF_012489685.1. Taxonomy (NCBI): domain Eukaryota; kingdom Viridiplantae; phylum Streptophyta; class Magnoliopsida; order Fabales; family Fabaceae; genus Lotus; species Lotus japonicus. The sequence goes on from NC_080046.1 coordinate 980,428, forward strand.
GATAAAGCACACAGCATCTTTGGTCACGCAGTTCGGCCAAATTGCCTACCTTTGCGGCTATAGAGTAGCTGTAGCTCCTTTGTATTACTTGTGGCATGAAGCATGTGGTACCAAGTACAACTTTTAAGGTTACATTGTTATCCTATTTATAGTGGATTCTATTGATCTTTATTTTACAATAAAATCCTAATAAATCCTATAACAATCCCTTAAAACCTTTTACAATCCACATTAAATCAAATCCTAATAAACTAAAGATTTTAGCCCAAAATATAATGAGCCAAATCTCAACAATCTCCACCTTGGCGAATTCCGGACCCCCCCTATGAAGATCTGCTGCTTTAGTTTCCTGATTCTGATTTCTGGGATTGAACTCCACCTTGCTCAACACCCTGTCGCTTCACTCCTCCACCTTGGCATCCATCCACATCTCCTTCCCTGGCGTGGCCATCGCCTCTTGAAAGTAGACAGATCTCCACCTTGTTCCGTGTCTTTCAAATCCGTTGGTTTCTCCTCTCACAACGTCTTCTGCAATCCTTGTTGACCTCCCTTCGCAGCAGAAGATATCAGCCGTCACTATGGTTACTAACCATCGGCCCCTCCGCAGAAGTTACCCGGCCGTTACCATGGTTACTAACCATCGGCCCCTCTGCGGAAGTTGTCCAGCCGTTACCATGGTCCCACGAACCATCGGCTCTGATACCACTTGTAGAGGATTCAAGCACCTCGATTGCACGAAGTAGTAGAGCGAGAAATCACAGATAAAGCACACAACATCTTTGGTCACGCAGTTCGGCTAAATTGCCTACCTCTGCAGCTATAGAGTAGCTATAGCTCCTTTGTATTACTTGTGGCATGAAGCATGTGGTACCAAGTACAACTTTTAAGGTTACATTGTTATTCTATTTATAGTGGATTCTATTGATCTTTATTTTACAATAAAATCCTAATAAATCCTAGAACAATCCCTTAAAACCTTTTACAATCCACATTAAATCAAATCCTAATAAACTAAAGATTTTAGCCCAAAATATAATGAGCCAAATCTCAACAATGCTGATTAATTTTATCGAAGTAGATGTTTTAGTTAAGTAAACGGCTGACCACAAGTTATGCTTCATTCCATGAGCGTCGATGTTCGAACTAAAGGATGAGACAACCACCGCTCTAAATTTATGAATATATTTATAGTATTAATTGTTAACTCAATTGACCTTCACATCACTTTATCAGTTAAATATGTTAGAATTTTTGCTAAATATATATAATAAGGGTAACGATTCATTCATACTTCAATTCACTTTTTCTTTCATCTCATTTTCACAATTTTTTTCTATCTATCTTTGTATTTTCTATCACATCACATATTCATTTATCTTCTTATTTATCAAAGTACGTCATCACAACATTGTTGATTCAAGAATGCAATTAGAATAACCAGAAAAATTTCCTACCGATGACAGATTAGAATCATACTTTACATTGTAAAGTGAAACATTATTCATTGTCAGTTCACCGAGAACCGTCTCTTCAATTTTACTCCCGCTGAAGTAGGAGAAGTCATCAGAAACTTGAAAAAGAGAAAAGGGGAGAGAGTTTGAGTTGCTCAAAGGTGCTCAAACTCCAAAGAAATAGTAATTACTACTAGCAAACATGATGCTCCCAATTGCATGACAGTTTGAAGCATTGTCCAGTCTCACTATCTACAGTTTCTATATTTATGAGGAACCAAAAACAACATGAAATTAATCCCCCTTGAATTCAACTCTCAACAGGGAAACTGATAAAGCTACCAGGATGGCCCCCCTATGGCTTCTGAAAACTCAAAACACAAAAAGAAAGACCGAAAACACCATGACATAGATAGTGAATAAAAGCTAGCTAGCTAGCTTGATTGAACATAAACCAAACCAGTGGATGATTAGGTGCTAGACGTTACAAGTAATTAAAAAGGGGTAAAAAAAGAATACACAAGAAATTAGAAATTGCATTTACCGCATCCAATGAAGACATGGAATGGAACATGATCTGCAAAATCCATTAATCGTCATAAATGACCCACCTTCAAGTACACACACATATTTATTACAAATTTGACGGTGAATAATAGGTAACACAATTGTAGTACCCTCTTCTTCTTCTTCAAATTACTCTATCACTGCTTCTTCTACCAGTAACTGCAGGTTCCATTGCATGTTTTTGATTCAAGTTCCACAGAGCATATCTTACATTGCAGTAACCCCATCTCAGATCACTACTACTTCTGCATCATAAATAATAGCAGTAAAAGAAAGAACACATATATTAATTATATTTAAGGTATGCAATCGACCAGGAAAGGTTAATTATAGGATTTCACAGAGCGTATCTTACTTCACAGCCCAATACCAAACATCCAAAAGAAAATCTTTATGACAACTATATATCTACTAGAAAAGGTTAAGTAGTATATATAAAGGTTTTTGATATTGTCAACTAATTAATCACATTTCAAAAATGTGAAAAAAATATTTTCTTATTTAATTCAATTATTTGGTGTGCTTATCTTTAAAATTTGATTGGTTGATAGTGTAAAAATATTTACACTGCATCAAAATTAAGCCTTTATATGAAATATTTTTTTTGAGAGCATTTTTTTTTTTTGAGAGCAAGCCTTTATATGAAATATACAGTTTTATATAAGAACTATCCACCCATATCATATCATATGTCTTTAAGATAGTTTGATTTTTTTCTATTTTTATTCATTTTTCTAAATAAAAAATTCACACTTAGAAAATTTAATTGTGAAACCAAATAGTATTTTAGATATTTATAGAACCATTCATTCATATATATTTTCATTAATCAAATTTTCTTTCAAACACAGTAATCAACTTTAAGTTTTAAGATAGTTGAATTCTCATTTTATACAAGAGCCTTGCATGTGATCTAGCTAGTGTTTTTTTTTTACATCTAGTGTTTTATTCTTATTTGCTCTTATAATTATTAATTAAGAGAAAATTATTCATGGTTATACATAAATTAAATACTACACGTACAACTTTAGGACTAATTATACAATCTTTTTATAACCACACACTTTTTTAAGAAAAAGCACTTAAATAAACATATATACATTAGCTTAAGATTTTGAGATAGTGAAATTCTCACATCATATATGATATAAAAAATGTTTGATAGACATTCATACGCATACATCCAACAGAACATTGTTAAGATGAAATTGAAGAAAAATTAAAGTGTATGAAATGTGTCTATTTAGATATTTGCACTATTAATTGTATTTTTCTGTATGTATAACTTTAAAATAATGATATGTTTACATTAAGTTTTTTTCTCCACGTCATTTTCACTTGATTTTACTTCTCATCTCTCATAATTTTTATTACATCATTAACCATATTTTTTAATTCTCTCTTCTTTTCTTAACTCTGTTATGTAAATGTAAATAAGTGTGAACTGTGAAGTTAGGTAACTTTATAAAAACATATGTAATGTAACCATATGTAGGATTTTATCCTTGTTTCTTCTCGTTGTACTAAATAAAAAAGTTTAGTTGATTCAACACTATAAATATAATATGCATAAATATGACCAGATTGACTTAATGATTTGGCTACGTAGCGCAGGAAGTTGAAGTCTTACACTAGTGAGTTGCTCTTGCTCCATTTGATGGTGGCAACGCCGCAGGAGGTGGTGGTGGGTGAGGTGGACGCTTGCGCTTCTTTTTCTCGTAGCTGATTCCCCTGGCTTTAGCTTGTGAGTCACGCACTTCACGAAGGTAGAGCCTCACCGCTCGAGCACCGAAAGGGTTCGCCTCCGGCTTCCCTCCATTCTCTTCAAACGCAGCCCTGAGCCTCCCTATCAGCGCGTCCAAGCTCCCCCACGCTTGGCGCAGGGGACATGGACACGGTGCAGGGGGGTTCGGGTGTCCGAAGAATGGACAAACATGTGTGTGAACCTTTGTCTTCCCGAATTGGTCAAGGTACCTTAGGAACTCAAGCACATGAGCGCCGCTGCAGCGTGAGAGCGACAGTGGCGGTCTATGGTTTCTAAGGTACTGGCCAAACGTGTTCCAGTCTCTTCGCTTCTGGTTCTCGTAGCGGCTCGGAGTTGTTGATGGTGGTGATGATGTTGCTGCTGTTGTTGATGATGATGATGAGGCTGATGAAGACATAGTCATCATCAAATTGGAGCTGCTCCCTGCTATGTTGGTGATGGTTGTGCTGATGCCTTTGTTGTCCTGGTTTGGTGATGATTCAAATTCTTGAAGAGAATTCATGGTTAATTGGCTAGTTAGATTGGATCTTCAATCTCACTATATATTGGGGATTATGATACAAGAAGGAGAGTGAAATCTAAGCATAAAGAAGCAGTAAAAACAACAACAAATTAAAAGTCTTATCCCATAAAAAATCCTGACAAGAGAAGAAGTAAATAGAAGGAAGAATGATTTATAAAGAAAAAAGAAATAAAAAAAACTTGGATGAGATTTGAGCAAGGAAGAATTAAACTATGGTTCATAGAGAGAGAGAAAGAGAGAGAGTTTGAAGTTTGAAGGAAGATGGAATGGTTATGATAATATTATAGGACAGAGAGAGGGTGTGTGTGGGAATTGAAGGGTAGGGTAAAAGAACAGTGGAGGAGACTATAAGCTGTTTTGTTATGAGGGTTCCTTCAATTCCTTTGGTTTTTGATTTGTTATAACTCCTAGAATGAACAACTTGAAGATGTTTGAATTGTGAAGTGCTTTTTGTTAACCCTGTTTTTCTGAAAACATATTTAGGAATTGGTAGATTTTTATTTCCGGAAAAAGGGAAGCAACTGGGTTCCTATGACCCCCCAAGCAAATAGAGAAGAGAGAGAAGGGTGCAATTGAGAAAGGAAGAAGCTGTGTTTTGGCCTTTAGGGCTTTTGTGGAAATGAAAATAGGTTGATAGTGACACTGAAAGATGACTGATGCAGACAGCATAAAGTTAATGGGTAAAAAGGAAAAATAAAATAAATAAGGGAATAACATGATTTTGCTGCTTCTCTCTTTTGTGTTGATTGACAACACCTCTTGTGAAATTACCTTTCTGCCCTTGCCTGTCTGATATGCTCAACTTTTCTTCATCAATGGGATCATCATATCCGCCAAGAGTTGAATACACACATGCACAGTAGGGTCACCCATCATGTTATATATGGTTGCTTTCCATTTTTTTTCAAAGAAGTGCTAATCCCCATAGATCGATCTAAGATTATAATGATTTCATTATCCATCATGAAATCATTGACTGCAAAAAGAACTTCAATTAAATTATGAATAATGTTGTATTCACATTACTTTTTCACTTTCATCGCTAGATATAAAATAAATGAGAGAAATGAGTGATATGATATATGATGTAACATAAAATGTTTGAAAAAAGGAATGAAAATGAGATATAAGCAAAAATGAAGTGTAAATAAAATCATTACTCTTAAATTATTGGCTTAATTGCATTTGGTCCCCCAACTATTGCCTTCCTGCGAAAATCGTTCCCAAACTTCAAAATTAGCAAAAAACGTTCTCCAACTATACATGTCGTTGCACTTTTGGTCTGCCGTTTGCCTTCTGTGAGAAAACTAACGTGAGAAGATGGTGTGGTTCCCTCACGTGTGTCTCATGTGACTTTCTTTAGAGAGCTTGATGACTGGACAAATCACATGTTTCTCACGTAACTCTAAAATGCTCAAATAGTTATGAAATTGCAAACCCTAATTAGACCTGATTACCCCATTTTAGAGTCACGTGAGAAGCATGTGACTTGTCCAGTCATCAAGCTCTCTGAAGAAAGTCACGTGAGACACGCGTGAGGGAGGCACATCAGCTTCTCATGTTAGTTTTCTCACCAAAGGTAAACGACAGACAAAAAATGCAACGACATGTATAGTTGGATGACGTTTTTTGCTAATTTTGAAGTTTGGGGACGATTTTCGCAGGAAGGCAAAAATTGGGGGACCAAAAGTGCAATTAAGCCTAAATTATTAACTACAGACTTATAGACCAAACTTAAAAAATAAACTGGAGAGTATGGGAGATGATGTTCTGTTCATTGGTGGTTGTGATTCTAAAAGTGGGAAGCTTGTGGAAAAGGTGAAAGTTGAGAGTTTGGGAGATGATGTTTTGTTCATTGGTGGTAGTGATTCAATTTCTGTGTCGGCTTCTTGTTTTTCTAGTTGTCTACAAAAGGACTCGATTTACTATTGCAGTGATTATAATGATAAAACTTATTACTCTCGAGGCCCATTTGATTCGGAGGTCTATATGTAAAGGATGGAAGCTTTGATCAACAACATTCCCTTGCGATCCTTCCTTCAAGTGCACGCTGCCTTCATTTTGGGTTCTACCTCCATTTCAATGGGATTGATTGTCAATGTTTATCTTAATCACACTTAATGCACATACTCAGGGGAGTATACTCATGCGATGTAACTCTATTAAATTGCCATCTTAAAAAAAGGGGAGATTGTTAAGTTCAAACGTCTAATCATATTATTTATCACGTTTTGTACGATAACAATTTTAAGGACATAAGTGCTACACTAATATTTCCACCTTCCAAGTACACTTATTATCATCGTCTGAACCTAAGGAGCGTCAATCAAGCACAAAAGATCTACACAAGGAAAAGAAATGAAATCGACTATGAAAGGGAGACCGTCAGAAGACTACGCGCAACAGCTGTAAAACTCTGAAAAGATCGTACACAATCTTAGAAATCTCCAGAAAAGAAGAAGAGCACGTGATCTGACAAGCTCAAGTACATAAATCAAACTACTTCAAGTTAAGATAATCAATCCCATTGGAAAGGAGGTAGAACCCAAAATGAAGACATCGTGCACTTGAAGGAAGGATTGCAAGGGAAATGTTGTGGATCAAAAATTCCATCCTTTACATTATAGACCCCGAATTAAATGGCCCTCGGGGGTAATAAGCTTTATCATTGGAAGGTCCCGAGATCAATCACTGAAGGGTGTAATTTACCTTTCTGATGTATCCAAAAAAATAAAAAAAATTATACTGTAAATCAACGACTATAATTTATGATATATTTTCAACAATCACATAATTTTTAATCACATTATACTGTAAATCATTCATTACTTATATAAAAGTTACTTTTGTTAAATGTGTATAGAATTACTCGATCAAAAGGATTGTTTTAGTTTTAAATTTTTATAATCATTAAAAATCATAATATTTATGAATATGAGTTTTTAATGATAATGAGTGGTGTTTTATTTTGATTAAATCAGTTATTATCATTCTAGATTCCAGAAACGTAAACATAGATAATAGTTTCTATAATCTCTATAATCTAGAAATCTAATTTAATCAATCATTACCTAATAACTATATTTTATTCACAATTACCCAATTCAATTATTTTTTTACCTAATTAACTATAATGATTTCGAATAAGTAATTTGAAAAGGAATGGATTTACACGACCTAACCCATGCGGATCACCTAATAAATCTTCACCCAATTACTTTTATTTGTAATTAACTGTAACTATTTTAAATTAGAAATTAATGCATATGACTTAGATAATATTGTTGTTTTAAAAAAAAATCTCTGAATTCATGTGCCTAGGATATCAAAATTTGAACCCCAACTTTCAGCACATAAACTTCTTCCTCTTTTTATATTAAATCGAATATATTATAAATGCATGGATTTCACTAAATTTTATCTGGGCACACAAGGAGCTCATTATAAGCACTTCATTTTGCTTTTACATACTTACATTCACAGTAATGGAGGCTGGTTGGGAAATTTTAGAAGCAGATCCTCTCAGCTTAATCCTTGACAAGTTAATAAAACGAATAGATCATGTTTGGTTCATTGCTGTGTGTAAGAATTGGTGCTCGGTTGCGAAACCCAACCATGAAAGCTAGTAATTCAGGACTAATGTGTTGTCAATGCTAACATTTCGATTAAAAAGAGGTTTGTACAACATCCCATCTCATAGATTCTACATTTTTCAATCAAAGATGCCTTAAAGGAAAAAGATATGTGGCTCTAGCCATGGTTGGGTAGCAATATGTGAATCCAATCTTACCACTACTCTGTACAATCCTTTTAGGAATGTAACTCCTACTCCTCTGCCACCATTCCATAAATTCTACATAAGTGATATGCATAAGGTTACTTTGTCTGCTGACCCAATAACAAGCCGAAATGATTATGTGGTTGTAGCAATTTTCAACATAGAGTGTTGCATTCTTTCTTTAGAGCAGGCCAAACCGATTGGGGCAATGTACACACTAACAATCCACCTTACGCATATATTATATTCTACAAAGTTCTATTATATGTTGCCCAAAACAATATTGTTTCCTTCTTCAATCTTGATCATTCAGGTAATGAAAAAATTATAAATGATGTTTCATTGGGAAGTGTTGAAGAAATAAGGCCTTGTTATGTGAAGAAATAACTTGTGAAATCATTGGAGGGCGACATGTGGATGGTGAGAAGATTTTACATTATAAATAACACTAGGGGTTTTCAAAGTGGGAAGCTTGTGGGAAAAGTGAAACCGGAGCGTTTGGGAGATGATGTTCTGTTCATTGGTTGTTATGATTCAATTTCTGTGTCAGCTTCTTGTTTCTGTAGTTGTCAACAAAAGGACTCGATTTACTATTGTAGTGATTATAATGGTAAAGCTTATAGCCCTCGAGGCTCATTTGATTCGGGGGTCTATAATGTAAAGGAAGGAAGCTTTGATCAACAAAATTTCTCTTGCGACCCTTCCTTCAGGTGCACACTACCTTCATTTTGGGTTCTACCTCCATTCTAATGAGATTGATTTTCAATGATTATCTTAATCACACTTAATGCACATACTCATAGGGAGTATACCCATGCGCTATAACTCTCTTTAAAATTGCCATCTGCAAAAGGGGGAGATTGTTAAGTTCAAACGTCTAATCATATTACTTATCACGTTTTGTACGATTACAATTTTAAGGACATAAGTGCTACACTAGTATTTCCACATTCTAGGTACACTTATCACCATCGTCTGAACCTAAGGAGCGCTGATTAAGCACAAAATATCTACACAAGGCAAAGAATTGAGATTGTCTATGAAAGGGAGATCATCTGAAGACTGTGCACAATAGCGGTAAAACTCTGAAAAGATTGTACACAATCTTGGAGAGGAAGTCTCAATAAAATAAGAAGAGCACGTGATCTGACAAGCTCAAGTACAGAATTCAAACTACTTCAAGTTAAGATAATCAATCCCATTGAAATGAAGGTAGAACTCAAAAAGAAGGCAGCGTGCACTTGAAGGAAGGATTGCAAGGGAAATGTTGTTGATCAAAGCTTCTATCATTCACATTATAAGCCCCGAATCAAATGGGCCTCGGTGGTAATAAGCTTTATCATTGGAAGGTCTTGAGATCAATCATTGAAGGGTGTAATTTACCTTTCTGATTTACCCAAAAAAATAAAAAATTATACTGTAAATCACTAACTATAATTTATGATATATTTTCAATCACATAATTTTTAATCACATTATACTGTAAATCATTTGTTACTTAATTAAAAGTTACTTTTGTTAAATGTGTATAGAATTACTCGATTTATTTATAAATTAAGTAATATAACCGAGATCAATCATAAGGATTGTTTTAGTTTTAAATTTTTATAATCATTAAAAATCATAATATTTATGAATATGAATTTTTAATGATAACGAGTGATGTTTTATTTTGATTATGTCAGTTATTACCATTCTAGATTCTAGAAACGTAAACAAAGATAATAGTTTCTATAATCTAGAAATCTAACTTTATCAATCATTACCTAATAACTATATTTTATTCACAATTACCCAATTCAATTATTTTTTTACCTAATTAACTATAATGACTTCGAATTAGTAATTTGAAAATGAATGAATCTACACGACCTAACCCATGCAGATCACCTAATAAATCTTCACCCAATTACTTTTATTTGTAATTGACTGTAACAATTTTGAATTAGGAGTTAATACATATGACTTAGATAATATTGCTATTTTAAATAAAAATTCCATGAATTCATGTCTCTGGGATATCAAAATTTGAACCCCAACTTTCAGCACATAAACTTCTTCCTTTTTTATATTAAATCGAATATATCATAAATGAATGGATTTCACTAAATTTTATCTAGGCACACAAGGAGCTCATTATAAGAACTTCATTTTGCTTTTACATACTTACATTCATAGCAATGGAGGCGGATTGGGCAATTTTAGAAGCAGATCCTCTCAGCTTAATCCTTGACGAGTTAATAGAAGGAAGACTTAATTACAACTTTGGTCCCTAACGTTTACCAATGCCACAATTTTGGTCCCCCACTTAATTTAATTACATGGATGGTCCCCGACGTTGTAGGTCGTGTGCAACGTTAGTCCTACCATTTATTTCTTAATGGAGGAGGCTTACGTGGACGTCTAGTTGGAGAGAAAAAGGAGATCTGAGGAGAGAGGGAAGCACGTGAGAGTATCACGTGAACTCACGTGAACCTTATATGAACTCATTATACCCAAATCTGAAATCCTAGGGATCTAAATCGCGTTACCTTCTTCGTTCCAGGGAGGTCAGGGGTTTGGGTATAATGAGTTCAGATAAGGGTCACGTGATACTCACGTGCTTCCCTCTCTCCTCATACCTCGTTTCTCTCTCCAACTAGACGTCCACGTAAACCTCCTCCATTAAGAAATAAATGGTAGGACTACCGTTGCACACGGCCTACAACGTCGGGGACCATCCATGTAATTAAATTAGGTGGGGGACCAAAATTGTGGCATTGGTAAACGTCGGGGACCAAAGTTGCAATTAAGCCTAGAAGGAATATATCATGTTTGGTTCATTACTGTGTTCAAAAATTGGTGCTCGGTTGTGAAAGTCAACCATCAAAGCCAAGTGCTGCTAACATTCCCATCAAAAAGAGGTTTGTACATCATCCCATCTCATAGATTCTATATTTTTCAATCAAAGATGCCTTATGGGAAAAAGATATGGGGCTCTAGACATGGTTGGGTAGCAATATGTGAATCCAATCTTACTATTACTCTGTTCAATCCTTTTAAGAATGTAGCTCCTATTCCTCTGTCACCACTCCATAAACTCTACATAAGTGAAATACATAAGGTTACTTTGTGTGCTGACCCAATAAAAAGCCCCAATGATTATGTGGTTGTAGCAAATTCCAACATAGAGTGTTGCATTCCTTTCATTAGAGCAGGCCAAACCGATTGGGGCTATGTATACACTAACAATCCACCCTACGCATATATTATATTCTACAAAGGTCTAGTAGATGTTGCCCAAAATAATATTTTTTTCTTCTTCAATCTTGATCATTCAGGTAATTAAAAAATTATATAATGATGCTTCATTGGGAATTGTTGATGAAATAAGGGCTTGTTATGTGAAGATCTATCTTGTGAAATCATTGGAGGGAGACCTGTGGATGGTGAGAAGATTTTACATTGCAAATAACACTAGGGGTTTTCAAGTGTATAAGTTGGAACTTGATGCCCAAAGTCGGAAGCTTGTGGGAAAGGTGAAACTGGAGAGTTTGGGAGATGATGTTATGTTCGTTTGTGGTTGTGATTCAATTTCTGTGTCAACATCTTATTTCTCTAGTTGTCTACAAAAGGAATCGATTTACTATTGCAGTGATTATAAGGCTTAAATATGTTCGAGGTCCCTCTAAAATAGGGGTGTTTTGGTTAAGGCCCCTACAATTTGTTTTTGGGAATACACCCTTATACGCAAAATAATAGTGTGATTTAAGTCTCTGCTGTTAGACTTCTAATGGATCTTCTAACAGAACTGCCACGTCATTAGACCATGCTGGCATCCTTGCCAAGTAAGCATAAGAGAAAATGTTAAAATTTCAAAAATACACTGAAAAGGATTTGAACCTCAGACCTGAGGCATTAGCCAGAGCTTCCTCACCACTAAGTTGCAAGATATTTTGGTATCAATAGTTCGGTTTTAAATTTATTTAAACTTACCTCATCACCTTTTCAAGAATATTCATCTTCCAGAACATAGTCACCATAGCCACCCAAAACACAGTCCCAAACCCTAATTGTGCCGCCGCCCAAAACGCGTGCGCCGCCTCCTTTCGTCCCCAATACTTACCTCAAATCGCGCCACCCCGGTTCCATCTTCCCCTTTCTAGATCTGAAAATCGCACCATCGAAGCCTTCTCCCTCACACCACTACACCCCTAAGTCACACCATCGAATCTGTCATAGACATCACCTCCCTCTCCGATCTGAAGCTTTGCGCACCACCGCTACCTCACCATCATCCCAGAAGCTGGTCTTCGACGGCGTGAAGATCACAATCGTCGTCCATACGCGAAGAGACACAGTATGAAAATGTCTATGTTCTGAAAATGGGGGATTTAGGGATTTTGAGCAAGGGACTTAAGGATTTCGAGGATAGACGTCGTGGAGGGGGAGACAGAGGAAGAGTAGAGGAGGGAGGTGATGAAGGTTTCTATGGTGGCCTTCGAATCAGCTACCGTTGAGGATGGAGGTTTCTGGGAAGTGGGAAAGGGAAGTTGGAAGAAGATAGTTTTTTTTCAACAAGATAGTTTTTTTTTCTAAATAATCTTTAATTTTCAGATGTGGAAATCAAATTTAATAAAAATTATATAAAAAATGCCACTTAAGCTTTTTTTTAAGTGACTTAACGTTTTTGTAACGGATGATTAACGGCATGGACCTAAACCACGCTATTATTTGCATTTAAGGGTGTATTCCCACAAAAGTATTTTATAGGGGGCTTAACCAAAGCACCCCTATTTTAGAGGGACCTCCAACATATTTAAGCCTGGTTATAATGATAAAGCTTATTACCCTCGAGGCCCATTTAATTCGGGGTCTATAATGTAAATGATGGAAGCTTTAATCCACAACATTTTCCTTGCGATGCTTCCTTCAAGTTCACGTTGCCTTCATTTTGGGTTCTACCTCCATTCCAATGGGATTGATTTTCAATGATTATGTTAATCACACTTAATGCACATACTCAGGGGGAGTATACTCATGCGCTATAACTCTCTTTCAAATTGTCATCTTCAAAAAGAGGAAGATTGTTAAGTTCAACCGTCTGAAGACTGCGCGCAATAGCGGTAAAAGTCTAAAAAGATCGTACACAGTCTTGGAGAGGAAGTCTCAAGAAAAGAAGAAGAGCCCGTGATCTGACAAGCTCAAGTATAATGCACCTGACAAAGGTACTCAAGAGCACCAAAAGATCCAACGGATAGGAACCAAGACTCAAAGCTACCTACCAACTGTCATACACTCTTCTGAGCATAAAGTCTTCATCAAACAATACCATGCATTTAATGCACCTGACAAAGGTACTCAAGAGCACCAAAAGACCCAACAGCTATAACCTACATGAAGAACAAGCTCCAACAACTATATTCAATTTTACTGAAGATCAAGGAATATAAAAGGAGAACTTGAAGACCTTAGAAGATTACAATTGAAACTCAACTGCAATATCTTTCATCATTCCAATCCAAGGACAAGAGAACTCAAGAAAAACCTCAGAGTCAAATCTTTAATGCATAAGTTACAGTCAAAGTGGTCGGTGCGTTACTAACGCAACTTCAGAGTGTGTCAACCTCGCACTTTTAAGCTGCGTGTGTATCGCACTTTCAAACTTCATGATAAGTGCACTCGCAAACTGCGATACAAACGCAATTCGAAAGTGTGAGTGACAGAGGTGTTTCGGTGTCTTTTAATTTTCCAGCGGTACAAATAGATGTAGTTTGAATAACAATTTCCGTCACTTTGTAATACTAATGAAGCAATTAATACTTTTTTCCAAACTTACCCTCATATTTAATATGAGCGAGATAATGTGATTTTGAAAAAAAAATAGTAATTCGGAGAGAAAAATTCATGGGTAATCTAGGAAACTCAATAAAACTTTTTAAAAATTTAATACTAGTAACTTTTTTTTTTGAAATTACTAGTAACTATTTTTCTTAATCTTATAGAATTTGGTTAAATTGACTTATAAATGAGGACGGAGAAAATACTCAGTTTGTTCCAAAACTATTATAGTTTTAACTTTTTTGTTTTGTTCCAAAACCATTATTGTATTAAATATCCAAAACACTTTATCTCATTATTTTCAATTCATGTCCTCATTTAATATTGCATATCCGAAGTAACAAATTTATTTTCACCAATCACAATACTCACAATTAGTTGATCAATGATTTAATTCTCTCTCTTTCATTTAACTCATATTAAATAATGGTGTTTCAGTCAAATCATAACATCAATTAATAAAGTCTTAAACTTTGTGCATAACCTTAAACTATAAAAGCATCTCCAATGCAAGATTCTTAGTTCTTATTTTTAAGTTAAGAACTAAGAATTGAGTTCTTAACCATTGGAGGAGATGACGTGGAGTTCTTAGTTCTTAAAAATAAGAACTAGGTTCTTATATAAGATGTTTTACTTTTTGAATTCTTAGCATGAAAAGTTAATTTTTTCTCTCTCATTCATCAATTCATTTAATTTAAATATTGAATTAGAATTTAAATTTAAAGCAAAATTATATGAAAGTAAAAAATATTACTACTATAGTGATATTGTGGGACCAAATGAATAGTGCTAAGAACTAAGAACTCATGGTTGGAGCAAAATCTGCATAGAGTTGCTTAAGCACATGTGCTAGTACGGGCCCACATGAATAGTGCTAAGAACTAAGAAATAAGAACTAGCATTGGAGATGCTCTAATGCAAGGTTCTTAGTTCTTATTTTTGAGTTAAGAACTCAGTTCTTAACCATTGGAGGTGCTGACATGAAGTTATTAGTTCTTAAAAATAAGAACTCAGTTCTTATATAAGGAGTTTTACTTTTTGAGTTCTTAGCATAAAAAATTATTTTTTATTTCTCATCCAAAATACTTTATTACTTTATGAATTTTGTTTTACTACTTTATGAAAATAAAAAGTATAAATAATGTGGTTGGTGGGACCAAATGAATAGTGGTAAGAACTAAGAACTCATGGTTGTAGCAAAATTGCTTGAGAGTTGCTTAAGCACATGTGGCAATACAGACCGACATGAATAGTGCTAAAAACTAAAAATTAAGAACTAACATTGGAGATGTTCTAAGAGCATCTACATCCATCATTCATCATACTCACTAAAATATCTACACTTCATTTTTTATAATTCCCCATAATGTCACATTATCTACACCACTTTACTAACTTTTTCCTCCAACCCAACAACTCTTAAAAGTTTATATAGTGGAACCCACCATCAACATCACATTTGTATTTTTATTATTTATCTTCACTTTAATTAATTATATAATTTAATTATATTAATTGTAAATGCTTGTAATAAATAAAGCACAATTTTCAAGTCTAGTGTAGAGTATCTATTCTCACATACTCATCTTAGCCATGTTGAACATGAATATGTACTACAATGGTAATAGATACTCATATGAGTATGTATTTAACATTAGATACTATCATTGGAGATGCTCTAAGAACTTTAAAACGGAGGCTAATCTACATCTATATATATATTAAAGCAGTAACACTCCAAGCATGTCATTATCAAAAACCTCAGCTCCTGAATATTTTGCAATATTTTATTCCCTCCCCTTTGCATCACAACGTGACACGTGTCCCTCCATGAATATTATATTCATTTTTATTCCTCCAACCTTCATTTTTCTTCTTCTTCCACTATCTCCATTAATTTAGTCTCCCCCATTATCTCGGCATAAGCATAGAATCATTGAGTGTTTATTGTTGGTCAAATTTTAATGTACAATTAACATTAATCTTCATTGATTTTATCTCTCTTTATCCTCACTTTTCTCATGTTGTTGAAAAACAGATTATGAATCCGGTCCCTTTTTCATTTATATTCGAAAATGATTTAATTATTCAGCCTCCTTTATTTGTATTTCTACATTCCCTATGTATTATTTAAATCGCCCACTAAGTAATTAAAATAAAGAATATTTAATTTTAATTTCATCTATTTTATCTCCTTTCTTTTATTCTCTTTCTCTCATTATGTCTTCACGTTTATACACATGAACCCCTATTCCTTATTAACACAATATATTTCAAATTCATCATCCTCCATTTATTGGCTCAACATTCCATTCTCCATTCCCTGATTTTTTTTTCACGCCCCTTTAATGAATATTGGGACTTTGTGTTTTGATTTTCTCTATATGTGCCCAATAATTGTTTGTTCATCCCCCCTTATTTTGTTGTTTCCAATTCTTATTTTGAAATGAAAATTCAAAGGTTTCAACCCATGTAGAGTCTTCTATATAAGTAGTTGTGTTGTGATGCCCTCATCCACAATCCCTTCTGAATTAAGAGTTTATCTTCTTCATAATTTGTTCTTCATCCCCTCTTGAAATGTCTCTCCGAGTTGATGATGTGTCCAAGATTGATGCTTCCAAAGAAACTTGGGCCATTGTTGTGAAGGTTGTAAGGTTGTGGTTAACTCCTAGCTACTCTGGATCTAAGCTACCTTCACCGTTGGAGATGGTTTTGATGGACTCCAAGGTTTCATTTTTACCCTATATTCCTCAATGTTTATGGGTTTATGTTTTGAGAATCTTATTTTAACGTCCTTTTTTGTTTTTATTTAGGGTTGCAAAATACATGCTTCAATCCGGCGTACTTTAGTCTACCGATTCAAGAATCAGGTGCTTGAGGGCCGTGTATACCAAATATCATTTTTTGGTGTTTGTGAGAACGACGGTGATTTCAGGACGACCTCTCATCCATACAAGGTTAATTTTCAAATTCATACCAGTGTTAGGCTTATGGCTAACACCCCCATCACAGGAAAACCTTTTACCTTCATGCCTCTATCTGATGTTGTCTTCAAGGATCCTGACACATCCTTCCTCATAGGTAGATTTTATCTGTTTATTTATTTTTTGATATTTTATCTGTTTATTTTTTGATTCATTCTTCTTTCAATCTATAAATTATTCACCCCTTAATTTGATTATTGCTCTTTTTGTTATCTTTATACGTAATTTTTTTGTTATTTCAATTTTTGTTTTTTCTGTTAATATATTTATATATAGAATCGTTGTGATTTTGTTGTTATTATGTTTTATTTTGTTTTTTTTTACATTATATAAACGTTGTTATGGCCCTCTAAAAGTTTTATTTTTTCCAGATGTCATAGGTATCTTGACTGGCTCCTCTGGTGAGCAGGAGTTTGAGAAGCATGGTAAAGTGCAAAAGAGGATCACACTAGAAATTGAACAGGAAGGGTATGTGTAAATCTGTACCATAATTTTGATTCAATTATCTTATGTGGTGTTTATTGATTTGGTTTTTTCTCTTTTGCTTAGAGTTCGTGTCGAGGCAGTTTTTTTTTGGAAAATATGTGGATGAAATTGTTGGGCAATTGGCTTCTGGGGATATGACGAACGCTGTAGTTGTTGTCCAATTTGCGAAGATAAAACCTTTTAAAGGTTTTTTTTTTGTTTTTCGTTTGTTTGTTCTTTTGTAAATCATTCTCCTTAATTAAATTCGTATGGCGTCCTTAGATTCTAACTTCCTTTCTTTTGTAATTCACAGGGAGGCCTAGCATTCAAAACATGTATGGGGCAACCCAAATTCTTTTTAATCCTGCTATTGATGAAGCTGGTCCAATTCGAGAAATGTTTTTTGAGGCTAATGGCCCTGCTGCTAAGGTCATTTGCCAGCTTCAGGATTCGGCAAAACTATCTCCAGCAGAGGATTTTCTAAAACAAAATGAAGGGAAAACCATTGAGCAGATTAAAGATTTGGCTGAGGTTTGTTTATTTTATTTTGTTTTTTATTTGTTGGTTTGGTGTTGATTTATAGTGTTTTTTCCATTTCCCTGACTTTTTCTAATTTCTTATCGTCAGAAATCTGTTTGTGTTGTGTTTGCCACTGTTAAATTCATTCCTGATGACAACAGTTGGTATTACCCTGCTTGCAAGTGTAACAAAAAGGTGTACCCAGCTGAGGACATGTACTTTTGTGAAGCCTGTGTTCGCCATGTTGTTACTGCAATTCCTAAATACAAAACTCGTTTTAGGGTTATGGATGCTAAAGATTCGACAACCTTTGTTTTATTTGATCAAGAGGCCAACAACCTTCTTAATAAGCCATGTTCAGAATTGGTTGAAAAATGCCATAAGGTTATTTCAGATATACCTAAATCCTCTACTTTTCAATTAAATTTGTACTATTTTTTCTCTAACTAAATTATATTTTTCAATTCTAGGACCTTAGCGATTCTCAGGTTCCGTCGGAGATTATGAGTTTGATTGATAAGTCATTTTTATTCAAGATTGAAGTTGACAACAGTTCCAACACATGGTTTGAGCCATCTTAAGGTGAAGAGAATTTGTTCTAATTCTGAAGTCATTTCCCAGTTTAAGAACGCAAATCCCCACTTAGAAAGCTCTCCTCCCTATATGCTTTTAACAACTCCTAGCTCAGGGAGTGTTGGCCAAGGATCTTCTTCAAGTTTTGCTAAGGTTTTGTACATCTTACCTGATTTTTTGATTTTGTTTTTTCCATTAGTATGATTTTTTATCTAATTTGCTTTTTTTATGAAATTAGGATCTTAATGAAGATTTTAATGTTGCTGGTGGGTTTTCTTCAAACAATTCCCCTGCTATTGATATAAGTAGAGGTTGTCAAGAAGGTTCTATAGTGTTGGCTCCTGTTTCTGAACTGAAGATGCAGTTCGAAACCCAAAAGAAATCCAACAAGGGAAATGCAGAAATTCTACCTAAAAAAGATGTTAGAATCGTATTTGATTTTACTCTGAATGCATTTTTTGAACATTTGCTTAATATAATATAGTGTTGTCTTCTTCCATTACAGTATCTTGATGTTTGTAAGGCTTCGAATGGTGCTCCCGGTGGTTCTTCTACAGCCTGCGATCCATCTAACTTGATCAATGAATCTGCTGCTGTTGAAGCCTCTTCTAAATCAGTTAGTGGTGTTAATGGATCATCCCCGCTGTAACACACCATTTTCTGTTATTAGGTTATTTATTATTTTATTTTAATTAGTATTATGGTATATGGTAATTAAGTGATTTTGTTAGATAATTAAGTGATTATGTGATATAGATAAATAAGGTTTTAGGGTTTAGTGTGAGTAATTGAGAGTGGGGCCCATTGTATGGCTATTTAAGGGTTAGGAGTGAAATAGAAAGAAAGAAAAGAAAAAAAATAAGGATTAGAAGAGAAGCAGAACAAGAAACACGTGAAAGCAGAGAAGGAGAGGAGAAAAGAGGAGAAAACTTAGAACTGATCTACAAGAGGTAAGGGTTTGAATTCATGTTTTATGGAATGGTATGATAGTGGATAATGATAGAAAGCATGATTTAGGAACCCTAGGTTGCAAAAATTCCCAAATTGAAATAGTTAGGGTTTGGTTTTTAGATGATTTTGGGGGTAGATGATAGGCTTGCATGATGCGCAGAAATTTACGTTCTCTTGTACCCTTTTTCGTGCTATGTTAATGGCCGAATTTGAAGAAGTAGTCTTCATAAAAGTTGTAGGTTTTTCTGTTACGAAACTTTTGCCACTGGTTTCACGTCATTCCGACGTCTGTAGCTCGAGTTATGTGTATTTTAGTGAGTATAGGTTAAGCTGTCCAGTTTCTTACGAACTGCGGTTAGTGTACGATTTTTCCAGATTTTTGTACTTTGAATTGTGACTTGAAAATTTATAGAGGTTTACAAAACGTGTATACGAAACCATGATAAAAATATTAGATTTTTCTGAGTATATTTGATAATTTACATCTGTTTAATAGTTCTTTAGATGTGTGGTGCGCGCACATGGCGAGTTGCGTAGGAAGATGTCGCAAGATGTCGCGACATGGCGAGTTGCATAGGGAGATGTCGTGAGATGTCGCGACATGGCGAGTTGTGCAGTGAGATGTCGCGAGATGGCGAGCATGAGCATGTCGCGAGTTTTTGGGAAAATTTAGAGAGAAATCCAGTCTTTAGGAAATAGTTGCAGAACCTGTTATATATGAATTATATTTAATTTACATCTATTTTTAATAATCATTATATGATGTTGTTTCTGAATTGATGTTATGTTTGAGATGCTAAGTTGTTGTGATTGCAAGTTGTATAATTGATAACATGTAATATGTGTTTTGTGCAACTGGTGATGAATATGCTAAAATAATTAGGACTTGGAGATGGTCTGAATATGCATATGTTAGTTGAGTTTTGCACAATACACTGCATAGTTGTCAAGAGGCAATGTTTGCTAGTTCTCGTGGAGGCTAGTGACTTGTCCCAAAACTGGAGTGGATTTGAAGCCTAGAGCGAGGGCTTTATTGGTGGTTATCTGTCTGGAGTGGACGCGGTGATACCGCTAAGGATAACAACTTTGGTACCAAAGGCATTTGCACGGGTCTCACTTGAGTCATATGTGTTATGGTGATATTTTTGGAGAGATTTGATGTGGTGGTAATTAGAGACTATTATATATGTTCTAATTGAGCTATAATTTATGGAGTATTTGTCATAACTGTGAACTTGATTAATTATGTTAAAATTACATAATTTATTATTTGTTAGTGAATGTGAGTAATTTATGTGGAGCATAGATAAGCTTTTACATTATTTATTATGATGCTTATCCATATGATATGAGTTCTCACCCTTCTGTTGGAATGATGTTCTATGCGACATCGCTCAGGTACCGAAGATAGTGGAGCTTCTCGCGAGGGTTAGTTGGAGGAGCTAGTCTTTCATTTACGGTTTAGTTAGGGGAGTCAAGCTCTGTTATGTAACACCGGGAAACGTTTAGTTTTGTACCTTGATGTTAAGAGTTACCTATGAACTCTCTTTATGTTAAATTTTGGAGTTGAAATAAATCCGCTGTGCTATGCATATGATGTTGCGACATTAAAGTTGGAAAATTTATATATTTATTATGAGCATGACAGGTGTTTTGATTTATGTTTCTGGAGAATAAGTGTGACACCCTCTGTGTTATGCATTTTACTCTGATTTATGATATATTATTATGCGGGGTTTAGAGGGTGTTACATTAGTGGTATCAGAGCATGATTGGTCAGTAGTCTAGGATTATTAGCATGTCTAATTCTTTTTGTATTCGATATGTGTTTTATGACACAATCGATACTGTTTTGGCATTCCTATCCCGAGTTGTTCGTTTAGGGCAATTTTCGAGGGCGAAAATTCTTAAGTGGGGGAGAGTTGTAACACCCCATTTTCTGTTATTAGGTTATTTATTATTTTATTTTAATTAGTATTATGGTATATGGTAATTAAGTGATTTTGTTAGATAATTAAGTGATTATGTGATATAGATAAATAAGGTTTTAGGGTTTAGTGTGAGTAATTGAGAGTGGGGCCCATTGTATGGCTATTTAAGGGTTAGGAGTGAAATAGAAAGAAAGAAAAGAAAAAAAATAAGGATTAGAAGAGAAGCAGAACAAGAAACACGTGAAAGCAGAGAAGGAGAGGAGAAAAGAGGAGAAAACTTAGAACTGATCTACAAGAGGTAAGGGTTTGAATTCATGTTTTATGGAATGGTATGATAGTGGATAATGATAGAAAGCATGATTTAGGAACCCTAGGTTGCAAAAATTCCCAAATTGAAATAGTTAGGGTTTGGTTTTTAGATGATTTTGGGGGTAGATGATAGGCTTGCATGATGCGCAGAAATTTACGTTCTCTTGTACCCTTTTTCGTGCTATGTTAATGGCCGAATTTGAAGAAGTAGTCTTCATAAAAGTTGTAGGTTTTTCTGTTACGAAACTTTTTCCACTGGTTTCACGTCATTCCGACGTCTGTAGCTCGAGTTATGTGTATTTTAGTGAGTATAGGTTAAGCTGTCCAGTTTCTTACGAACTGCGGTTAGTGTACGATTTTTCCAGATTTTTGTACTTTGAATTGTGACTTGAAAATTTATAGAGGTTTACAAAACGTGTATACGAAACCATGATAAAAATATTAGATTTTTCTGAGTATATTTGATAATTTACATCTGTTTAATAGTTCTTTAGATGTGTGGTGCGCGCACATGGCGAGTTGCGTAGGAAGATGTCGCAAGATGTCGCGACATGGCGAGTTGCATAGGGAGATGTCGTGAGATGTCGCGACATGGCGAGTTGTGCAGTGAGATGTCGCGAGATGGCGAGCATGAGCATGTCGCGAGTTTTTGGGAAAATTTAGAGAGAAATCCAGTCTTTAGGAAATAGTTGCAGAACCTGTTATATATGAATTATATTTAATTTACATCTATTTTTAATAATCATTATATGATGTTGTTTCTGAATTGATGTTATGTTTGAGATGCTAAGTTGTTGTGATTGCAAGTTGTATAATTGATAACATGTAATATGTGTTTTGTGCAACTGGTGATGAATATGCTAAAATAATTAGGACTTGGAGATGGTCTGAATATGCATATGTTAGTTGAGTTTTGCACAATACACTGCATAGTTGTCAAGAGGCAATGTTTGCTAGTTCTCGTGGAGGCTAGTGACTTGTCCCAAAACTGGAGTGGTTTTGAAGCCTAGAGCGAGGGCTTTATTGGTGGTTATCTGTCTGGAGTGGACGCGGTGATACCGCTAAGGATAACAACTTTGGTACCAAAGGCATTTGCACGGGTCTCACTTGAGTCATATGTGTTATGGTGATATTTTTGGAGAGATTTGATGTGGTGGTAATTAGAGACTATTATATATGTTCTAATTGAGCTATAATTTATGGAGTATTTGTCATAACTGTGAACTTGATTAATTATGTTAAAATTACATAATTTATTATTTGTTAGTGAATGTGAGTAATTTATGTGGAGCATAGATAAGCTTTTACATTATTTATTATGATGCTTATCCATATGATATGAGTTCTCACCCTTCTGTTGGAATGATGTTCTATGCGACATCGCTCAGGTACCGAAGATAGTGGAGCTTCTCGCGAGGGTTAGTTGGAGGAGCTAGTCTTTCATTTACGGTTTAGTTATGGGAGTCATGCTCTGTTATGTAACACCGGGAAACGTTTAGTTTTGTACCTTGATGTTAAGAGTTACCTATGAACTCTCTTTATGTTAAATTTTGGAGTTGAAATAAATCCGCTGTGCTATGCATATGATGTTGCGACATTAAAGTTGGAAAATTTATATATTTATTATGAGCATGACAGGTGTTTTGATTTATGTTTCTGGAGAATAAGTGTGACACCCTCTGTGTTATGCATTTTACTCTGATTTATGATATATTATTATGCGGGGTTTAGAGGGTGATACACCCGCTAGAAAATACTGAGCTTTCAGCAACTAAGCACGATGATCTGGTCCTGAAATTTCCTTTGCACTTTTTAGTTTCTTGAGTTGGATCTAAATCTTATTAATATTTTATTATATTGTCTTTCTAACGTTTAATATTACACCAATTAAGGCTCAGGATAAGGAGGTCAAAGTCCCACAAAAAATGAAATCAGTGGCTTCTAAAAAGAACATTTCTGCTTCTTCTAAAAAGAATGTTCGTTTGTGTTATCTCATGTGAGAAATTTATTAAGATTTTTGTTACACCCTTTAATATTATATAAGTGTCTTATCCAATTTTTGTTTTTTTTTACTGCAGGACAAAGCTCTTAATGTTGAAACGGAGGGTATCATCAAAGATTGGATGTTGTTTCTTCCTTCCACATGAATGTTATCAACTTAATAAATTTTTTTCAAAATTGGACCTCACGCACATAATTTTATTTTATATCAATTTCAGGTAGAAATATTGAAATTTGTTTATGAGATATTGAATTCATATGTAAGATAAATTGAATTATTTTAATACTTTGAGTTTCTATAACAACTTAACAACCCAAAATGCGAATTTGAGTTAATAGATTACTCTTTTTTTATTGGTCAAAATTTCTAAGTAATAACAGTGTTTAATATTATTTAATTCAAATTTTTGTATTTCATTCTATATAATTCCCTAATTTCCTATTATAAAAATAATTTTTCTTAAGTCCCCCCTCCTTCCTTAATTTGTTTCTATCTTTTTGGAAATATCCGTTATTTTAAAATTAGCATACGTATTTTATTGAAAATATAACATATACGTATCCCTTTTAAAAATAAGGGTTTGTTCTACTTAGATGGTATCCATTTTTATTTTTTCATGTTACACAAAACCTGTTTGTTAGTATATAGATTTTTATATTTTGTTTTCAGAAGTAACAAAAAAATATAGAATTTTATATTTAATTCATTTTAAATATGTCCCCAATTTAAAATGATTCATCTATCACCAATATATGATTAGTTAATAACTTATTCCCCCTCCTTCCTTAACGTGAATTATCTCCCATTCATAACAGATTTTTGTTAATTTTAAATCATGCCAATAATGAATCATATGGAAATATCAGATATTTTAAATACGATATTTTTATTTTAATTTTCCATTAGTATCATATCAGATGATTATGGTGTAATTTTTATAATATTTATTTGTTTGGAAGTTAATATATTTATATTTTCTAGAAATATAAATAGATTCTAGGTTATAATACCCTATGAAGAAAAATAAAATTACTTTTTTTTTTATTTTGTTTAGTTCCAATAATTATTTTTGAAAACCGTTGTCCCTTATTATAACCCACTTCTTTCTATCTTCTTATTCATCCTTTTGGATTCCCAAAACCGTTTATAATTTTTTGAAATACATTAACATCTTTTTATTATTTTAATGACTTCCAATTTCTTCTTTAAATTGGGTAGTGCCTTATAGTTCCTCATTCCCAAAACTATTGATAGCAAAAAAGGTATGTAGACACGTGAAGACCAAAAGAATCCTTCCTTTACACCAACCTTTCATATGTGAACTGATGTTTTGTTCTTGAATCTAATCATTGCTCATTGAATGTGGATTGAATGCAAAAATTCATATTCCCAATCATATTCTTTTGAAAGGGTGAAATTGGTTAACACATGTGTAACCTTCACATTTTGCATGGAAACTCAACCACCATGCCATTTGATTCTTTCTCTTCTATATAAACTTCTCTAATTCATACGTTCCAATCACAACTTCTCCATATTTCTCAAAGTCTTTTTTGTTTCCAAAATTTGTTATGGATCCAGTTAACCATCCACGCCTCTTTATAAGAGTTTCTTTCCTGTTAGAAGTTGCTATTTAGAGGTAAATCAAAGTTTGCTTAATCCTTTCAATGTTCTTCATTTTCTTCCATTCTCTTCCTCTTATTAATTTTGCCTTTTTACAGAGGGAGGGTGAACTGAGTCGTGCTTACGTGAGGAAAAACATCAACAAGCTAAAGCCACAATGGGTTCTAATTGATGATGCGATGAAGCAACATACTGTTGGTTATAACATGAATGAGCAAAGGCCTCGCCTAACAACAGGTTGGTATGAATTGAGGCAATTCTACAACTTGGAGGGGAATTGCACAATTTGGTTCCATGAGGTTGATGATTCAATCTTCAAAATTGATGTTCGTGATTCAAACCACAAGGAAATACAAGTGCCTGGAGGTCCTCCTCCTATAGACTGGAGCGTGGATCATGAGACTGATTCTCTTGGTGTTCTGGACTTTTATCCTGACTTTAGGTTTGCTGGACAGTCCTCTCAAGGCCCTCCTTTGTATCAGGGAAATCCTTCAACTTTTCCTCCTGAAACTTCTGAACCTATTTTTTTATCAGATGATGATCAAATTTCGTTTCAAGTGGGTGAAATGAATCTTGATGTTCCTGAACAAACTGTGGTTCAGGAAACTACCTATGAATTTGAATTTGATACCCAGATCACTCACGAGTGGTTCTCATTAAATCAAGTTGTGAGTTCCATTTAATTTCGTTTAACTTTTTGTGAAGGTATGTATACAGTAGAGTTTCAAAAACGTGGATTGCCACACGCGCACATTCTTCTATGGTTGAAACCCCAGTACAAATTAATAACCGGAGAGGACATTGATAAATTCATTTCAGCTGAGCTTCCTGACCCGCAGTTGTATCCAAAGCTTTACAAGGCCGTTTCCTCCTTCATGATCCACGGTCCGTGTGGGGTTATTGATCCAAAGTGTGCATGCATGGTTGATGGCAAGTGTTCTAAACACTTTCCCAAAAAACTGCACTACCATTGATGATGATGGTTTCCCAATTTATAAGAGAAGGAAGACAGGAATTACAGTGGCCAAGAAAGGAGTTCCTTTGGATAATGGTTTTGTTGTTCCCTACAATCCTCGACTTCTGATGAATTATCATGGACATATCAACGTGGAGTATTGCAATAAATCGAATGCAATAAAGTATCTATTTAAATATATCAACAAAGGCAGTGATAGGGTGAATGTTCAAATTTCAAATGCTGGAAATGGAGAATCGAACCAGGATGAAATTAAACAGTACTACGATTGCAGGTAAGTAATCACATTGTTTTTCTTTATTTTTTTTAATTTTTTTTACCCAGTTATTAAACTGAAATGAAATGGCAGGTATCTAACTCCATGTGAGGCAGCATGGAGGACATTTAAATTTGATATCCACGAGAGATGGCCGCCCGTGAAGCGCTTATCATTTCATCTTCCCGGTGAACAGTGTGTAACTTTCAACGACGATGAAGACTTGGAAGGCGTTGTTGAAAAATGTTCAACTAAAGATACTCAATTCCTGGCATGGATGAATGCGAATAAGCTATACCCGGAGGGAAAAAGTTTAACATATGCTGAATATCTGTCTATGTTTGTTTATAAGAAAGATAAGCAAGTATGGGAGCCAAGAAAGAGAGGTTTCTCCCTTGGTCGTCTTCAATATATCGCTCTAGGCATGGGCGAGGTATATTACATGAGGATTCTATTAACCAAACAGAGAGGCTGTGACAGTTTTGCAAGTTTAAGAACTGTCAAAGGGGTTGTTTATCCAACATTCCAAGATGCGTGCGATGCTATGGGATTAATGGAAGATGAGAGGGAGTATGTTGATGGGATTATTCACATGAGTGAGATTGGTTCAGGGTCTTATTTGAGGCATTTGTTTGTAACGTTGCTCTCAACAAACGTTATAGGAAAGCCAAGAGAAGTGTGGGATAAGACATGGAGATTTTTAGCTGACGGCATTTTGTACCACAGAAGAAGGTTGCTTAAAATGCCAGGTATTTTTGTACTATGTTCTTATTAAATATATTTAGTGACGTTTTTTATTTTTGTGTGTTACTTGAAATGGGCATCTTAGAAGGAATCATTTCCTTTGCTATATCAAAGAAACAACCTCTGTACAATTGGATTTTATTATATAGATTACGTGATTTAGAGAATGTTTTTCTATATTGTTTTAAATCCATTTAATATTTGTTGCAGATCTTCAAATAAATGATGAGGATTTGATGAACTTATGTTTGATTGAGATAGAGAAGGTGTTGAGAACCAATGGAAGGTCACTTAAAGAATGACCTAGCTTACCTTATCCATCATTTTGTGAGACCTTTCGTTTTGAAAATCAATTTGTTGCAGATGAGCTTAATTACAATAAGGATGAAATGAACGTACATCATCAACAATTGGTTTGTTCCCTAACTTCTGAACAGAAAGGAGCGTATACCCAGGTAATAAATTATGATTAAAGCATAATAGAAGAAAAAATGAATAAATTCGATTATTATGTGTTTCGTATTTTCTTTTTGACAAATAATGTCAATTTATAGATATTGGATGTTGTTTCGTCCAATAACGGATGATTTTTTTTCTTATATGGATTTGGCGGATCTGGTAAAACTTTTGTGTGGAATATCCTCTCAGCTGCGCTGCGTTCTGAAGGAAAGATTGTTCTAAATGTTGCGTCAAGTGGCATTGCTTCATTACTATTACCTGGAGGTAGAACTGCTCACTCTAGATTTTCCATTCCTATCACTATCCATGAATCATCAACATGTAATGTCCGTCAAGGTTCTCATAAAGCTGAAATGCTTTAGAAAGCAAGTCTTATCATTTGGGATGAAGCTCCAATGCTTAACAAGCACTGTTTTGAATCTCTAGACAAAACTATGAATGACATCATGAAGACCCAAGCAACTTTTGGCCACGATAAACCCTTTGGAGGAAAGGAAGTTGTTTTGGGTGGGGACTTTCGACAGATTCTGCCAGTAATTTTGAAAGGAAGTAGATCAGAAATCATTTCTTCTTCTGTGAATTCATCATACCTATGGAAGCATTGTAAAGTAATGAAGTTAACTACCAACATGAGATTACAACAAGCAGGGTCCTCTTCTTCATCCTTGGGGATCAAAGAATTTGCGGATTGGCTTCTTCAAGTGGGTGATGGCACGGTTAAGCCAATCGATGAGGATGATTCTATTATAGAAATTCCCTCTGATTTGTTGGTGAGGGAGCCCGATAATCCCTTACTTGAGTTAGTCAATTTTGCATATCTCAATGTTGTTGCTAATTTGGAGAACCATGCATATTTTGAACAAAGAGCACTCCTTGCTCCCACTCTTGAAAGTGTTGAAGAGGTTAATAACTTCATGATGTCAATGATCCCTGGGGAGGAAACATAATATTTGAGTTATGACACACCATGCAGGTCAGATGAAGACTCTGAAATAGATGCAGAATGGTTCACTTCAGAATTTCTAAATGATGTTAAGTGGTCAGGTATTCCCAACCACAGAATTGTTCTCAAAGTTGGTGTCCCTATCATGTTAATTCGGAACATTGATCAGTCTGCTGGATTGTGTAATGGAACAAGATTGATAGTGAGCGCTTTGACACCTTATATCATTGTTGCGACAGCTCTTTCCGGTTCTAAAACAGGTAAACATGTTTATATTCCTAGGCTTAGCTTAACTCCTTCTGGTACTGGCCTTCCTTTCAAATTCTCAAGGAGACAGTTCCCTATTACTGTTTGTTTTGCTATGACTATAAATAAGGGCCAAGGCCAGTCGTTATCGCATGTTGGATTATACCTTCCTAGGCCGGTGTTCACGCATGGCCAGCTATATGTAGCTCTATCAAGAGTAAAATCTAGAAAAGGGTTGAAGATACTTATAGTCGATGACAAAGGAGTAGTATCTAATTGCACTCGAAATGTTGTGTATGAAGAAGTATTCCAGAACATATGAATGGTTAGTGTAATTCAGGTTCCCTCTGATACGATTGTCCTGCACAATGCTGGGACAAGAGGTTCGACAACCGCTTAACAGTAAAACAAAACTTAACAACTGAAACAATAACACACAGTAATTGTTAACCCAGTTCAGTGAAAACTTTCACCTACGTCTGGAGGGTTTTCACCCAAAGAAAGGAAATCCACTATCTCAAGATTCAGGAATTACAGACACTCACGAACAGCTCAGTTCATAGTTCACTTCCTAATCTACCCAGTGTATTTCTACTTAGAATCTCAACCTAAGTATGGGAGCCCCTCTCACTTTCTCTCAATCACTGCCACAGTGATTGGTGAACACAAAGAACAAGTAAAGTTTGAATACAATCAAACGACACAGAATCCTTCTTTGCTTTATAGAATCAGTGAGCAAAGACAGATTCACAACTAACAAAGGACAAAGCACAAACATAAATCCTAAAACACTCGATCTCTCTCTATCAGCTTCGACCGTCTTCATGTTTTAGGTCTTCATCCTTTTATAGACTTCAGCAGCGGTAGCATGGGCTTTAGGGTTGGCACGGGCTGAAGAAACAGATTGCAGTAACAGCAATTCAAAACGCAATCTTGATAGATTCGGTTTCTTATTGCACAAGTAAAGATAGAAACCAATCTTTTAACAAAGATTGTTTCAACAAATAACAACCCAACAAATAAACCCTTCTGGAATAGATACTTGCTCCTCAAGTAACTCAAAAACATATCTTCAGTAAATCTTCAGAGGGCCCACAACAGAAACACAAGCTGAGGACTGATGCCCTAGCTTCACGAGATCAGATGTCACGACATCTGCCTCGACAATCGGTTGTTTTGACAAAATGCATGGCAACATGTTCCAACAATCTCCCCCTTTGTCAAATTTTGTCTAAAACAACTCACAATCAGAGAGGATAGAAACTAGAGAAACAATTCTCCCCCTTAGTCAGAGCTCCCCCTCAAACTGATGCATATACACAACCAACTACCATACTTCAGAAGGCATAGTCGGAACATACCAGTTAGCAGCACAAATACACAACCAGAGATACAATCAGTCTTAGCACATGATGACACCAAAACAGATCAGCTTGAACATCATCGTATCAGAAATACTACCATCAGAAGTTGGCAGCACATGATCAGAAGTGCTACTATCAGAAGCTAACGTTTCAGAAACAACGTTTCAGAAGTAACGTTTCAGAAGTAACGTTTCAGAAGTAACGTTTCAGAAGTAACATTTCAGAAGTAACGCTTTTAGAAGTAACGCCGTCAGAAGTTGGCAACACATAAGCTGTCAGAAATACTGCTAATCGAAAATGCCTCTTGAAAACAAACATAGCCATGATCTTGAACTTGTCTTCAACTTAAACAAACCAAAGCTAACACTATTAGAGCTAACACGATCAGAAGCAACTTCACAATAAAACTTCACAATACAAACATAGGTCTTCACAAACTTCTGAAAACTCAACATCTGCAACTTCACAGTAAAACTTCACAGTAGAAACATAAAACATTACAGCAGATAGAATCTTCAATCCAACTCTTCAATCAAACTACTCCCCCTTTTTAGCACAAATTTGCAAAGGGTGCATCCAAAATCAAAAGAAAATAGCACAAGAACAGATCAAACTAGTCTTCAGAACTTGACTCCTCCCCAGACCCGTATGCTCTTTCTTCAGATCCTTCCTCCTCTTCATTACTCGCTTCCTGAGCAGCTGTAGCAGCAGCACGGTGCTCACCACCTTGACAGTCTTCTACTTGAAGCTTGCGTAGCAACGCATCAACGTTAAGCTTCCTAGCAGTGCTCACCCTGATTGTCTCCTCCAAAGCCTTGGAAACTTCCTGTAATTCAGCAATTATGGCCTTAGTACCAGATTCAGTCACAGGAGGAGCAGATGTTCTGCTGGTTGGTAAAGCAATGTCTAGAACATGTGGCTCCATAAACAAACGTTGATCTAAAGTGATTGGAACACCACGAGACATAGCCACATCATCAGCCCTGAGAATCTGAGGATGTTGCTTCAGAATGATCTCAGTAAGAAGTGAAGGAAAAGAAACAGGCAGCTTCACAACACAAGTATCAGCATGCTTCAATGTCTGCTCAAACACAAAAGCTCCAAAATCAAAAGCAATAGACTTGCCAATCCTGTAGATCAACTTGGCAAGTGTTGCAGAAACACCAGAGGTATGCTGAGTAGGAACCCAATTCACAGCACCAATCCTGTTAAGGATAGCATATTTCACACTGAGAGTTCCAGTAGACAACAACTTCTTGCTGGGCCACTTCTGCACATGACCTGCAGTAAGCTCCTTGGCAACATCATCCATGGACACTTCTTCATCAATAAATTCAATAGCACTTCTGCCAAGTGCTTGATTGACAACAGCAGGTGAGAACATCACACATTCAGCCCTCACATAGACTTTCCTGAATTCTGCACTTTCAGGAAGTCCAACATCAACAGAGAGATTCACTAAGAACTCTCTCACAAGCTTCTCATAGCACCTTCCAACATTCTGAATAGTCTTCATCAGACCTGCTTTCTCAATTAGTGCAATTACATCTCTGCATTCAAGAACATCAGAACCAACTTCCCTCTCATTGGCCATTCTCCTCTTACAAACAAACTTCCACTTCTGAACATTCTCTTCTAAGTGGAAGGACACTCTATCAATAGGAGCAGCAGGAACATTCTGAGGAATACGCTTACCAGAAAACT
Organism: Lotus japonicus; assembly: GCF_012489685.1. Taxonomy (NCBI): domain Eukaryota; kingdom Viridiplantae; phylum Streptophyta; class Magnoliopsida; order Fabales; family Fabaceae; genus Lotus; species Lotus japonicus. The sequence goes on from NC_080046.1 coordinate 1,012,381, forward strand.
TCTTTTTCTCAGAAGATCGAATGTCCTGGACACCGACTTCAACATCTGACCCAGAGTCTTCAACTTCAACTGAAATCTTCCTCTTCTTCTTCTCAGTGGGAGTCTTTTCTTCCTTTTTCTTTCCCTTACTCTTCACACTGGCCTGTCTGGATTTCTTTGATGGAGTCGGAGTGATTTCAGGAGAAGAAATCCTTCTTCTCTTCTTCATCCTCGCAGCAACACTATCAGCAAAAGTCTCAGTCAGAGGAACATCATCAGAAGCATCATCAGAGATGTTCTGAACATTGACTGGATCCTGGATGGGCTCTTCAGAATTGATACCCGCAGAGTTATCATTCTTTGAATCAGCATCCTTAGAAGAGGATGATACAGAGATATCAGGCTGGGTAGCACCACCTGAATCTTCATGAGAAGTGGAATCCTTTCCAGAATTTTCTTGAGCAGAACTTTCCTTAGACCCATATGTCTCAACATCAGGCACAACATCAGGGGGCGATTTCACAGGAGAGTCTTCATCATTGATTTCCTCTTCGTCAGGAACATCCTCAAGGATAGGAACATTCCGGGCTTTGCTATTCTTGACCTGTGATTTGTAGACCTTACACGTTGGGTTTCGTGATCTCATCTTCTTGGGAGCTTTCTTGGACACAGAAGATGGTTGAGAAGAATCACTCTTCAAACCCATACACTTGACTCCTTTAGCAGTTCTTTCAATCTTGGTCTTGACTGATTCCTTCTTTCATGAACTTTGAGACATGATGAATTTAGAGCAAATACAAACAAAGTACAGAACAACAAAACAGAAGTGCAAATGAGAGATGATAAATCTTGAAGAAGATAGATGCACAAGCGGTTGAGAGAACACAATTTGCCCGTTGGAGGTAGTTATGGGATAAGTGAACCAAGAAGTAACTTTCTCTCTGCTGATGTCACAACGGCAGTTAATGATGACCAAGAATAAACTAGCCGTTAACATACTGGGGCAAGCTAATTGTTATGCATCAGAAAGACAAATCCCTAGACTTCCTCTTAATTTTTCAAAAGTGATTGCATCAAGGGGTTTTGTGAAAATATCAGCCAATTGCTTGTCAGTTGTAACATGATCCAAATTAACAATCTTATCCTCCACCAAGTCTCTAATAAAATGATGTCTAATGTCAATATGCTTGGTCCTGCTATGCTGTATGGGATTCTTAGAAATATTAATTGCACTGAGATTGTCGCAATACAATGTCATGACATCCTGTTCAACATCATACTCTTTCAGCATTTGCTTCATCCACATGAGTTGTGTACAACTACTTCCTGCTGCAATATATTCTGCTTCAGCTGTAGACAATGAGACACAATTCTGCTTCGAGCTAAACCATGAAATTAAATTATTCCCTAAGAAGAAACATCCACCAGATGTGCTCTTTCGATCATCTGCACTACCTGCCCAGTCTGCATCACAGAATCCAACTAAAGAGGAATTTGTATCATGAGTATAGAGAATATCATAGTCACTTGTGCCATTGATGTACTTCATAATTCTCTTGACTTGTAGCAGATGACTGGCTTTAGGAGCTGCCTGATACCTAGCACAAACTCCGACAGCAAATGTGATGTCTGGTCTGCTAGCAGTGAGATACAACAAGCTTCCAATCATGCTTCTATAGAGACTTTGATCAACATCTTCCCCCTGTTCATCCTTGGAAAGTTTGATGTGTGTAGCAGCAGGAGTTCTCTTGTGACCAGCCTTTTCAAGGCCAAACTTCTTGACTAACCCTTTAGCATACTTACTCTGTGATATGAACATAGAATCCTCCATTTGTTTGACCTGTAGGCCTAGAAAATAATTCAATTCACCAACTAGGCTCATCTCAAATTCAGATTTCATTTGTCGGACGAAATGCTCCACCATGGAGTTCGACATTCCTCCAAAGACAATGTCATCCACATAAATCTGTGCTATCATGAGCTTACCTTTGTCATTCTTCACAAACAGAGTTTTATCAATTCCACCCTTGCTGTAACCATTGCTTACAAGAAATTCAGTTAACCTTTCATACCAAGCCCTAGGTGCTTGCTTCAAACCATACAACGCCTTCCTCAACTTGTACACATGATCTGGATGATGCGGATCTGTAAATCCTTTAGGTTGTTTAACATAGACTTCTTCATTCAAATAGCCATTCAGAAAAGCACTCTTCACATCCATCTGATATAGTCTGAACTTCAAGAGACAAGCTACACCTAACAAGAGTCTTATAGATTCCAGTCTAGCTACAGGAGCAAAGGTTTCATCAAAATCAACTCCTTCTATCTGAGTATATCCTTGAGCAACTAGCCTTGCTTTATTCCTTGTGACTGTTCCAGTTTCATCTGATTTGTTCTTGAAGATCCACTTAGTACCAATGATGTTTACTTCTTCAGGTCTAGGAACTAACTCCCACACTTCGTTTCTTCTGAACTGCTCTAGCTCCTCTTGCATAGCATTTATCCAGTATTCATCAGTGAGAGCTTCATTGACATTCTTGGATTCTATCTTGGAGATGAAACAACTGTGAGCAATTATACTTCTGGATCTGGTAGTCATCCCTTCTTGAAGATTACCAATAATGTTTTCTTGAGGATGATTCTTCTGAACCCTGATTGATGGAGCTTTGTTTGATGTGATATCTTTGTCTTCCTTTTCATCAGCACTTGTTTCTGACTCATTGTCGAGGGCGGTTGCTGAAGCATCGGTTGGAACATCAGTACCATCATCATCTTCATTCAGAACTGCTTCTTCCTTCTTGCTTGGTTCATCATCTACAGTCACATTCACAGATTCCATCATGGTCCTTGTGCGAGAGTTAAAAACTCTACAAGCTTTGCTGTTCATAGAATATCCCATGAAAATTCCTTCATCACTCCTAGGATCAAGCTTCCTCTTAGGATCACGATCTGCAAGGATATAACATTTACTTCCAAATATGTGAAAGTATTTTACAGATGGTTTTCTACCTTTCCATAGCTCATACTGTGTGGAGGATGTCCCTGCCCTGATGGTGACTCTATTATGTATGTAACAGGCAGTACTCATAGCTTCAGCCCAGAACTGGTGTGGAATCTTCTTAGCATGTAACATTACTCTAGCTGATTCCTGGAGAGTTCTATTTTTCCTTTCAACTATCCCATTCTGCTGTGGAGTGATGGGGGCAGAAAATTCATGGCTAATACCTTCTGTTCCACAGAACTCCAAGAATTTTGAGTTTTCAAACTCCCTTCCATGATCACTTCTGATTCTCACAATCACACAGTCCTTCTCATTCTGAAGTCTCATACATAGATTCTTGAATATTTCAAAAGTCTCTGATTTTTCTCTCATAAACTCAACCCATGTATACCTTGAAAAGTCATCTACACAGACAAACACATACCTTTTTCCTCCCAAGCTTTCAACCTGCATGGGACCCATGAGATCCATGTGAAGCAATTCCAGAACCTTTGTCGTGGTCTGATGCTGGAGCATCTTGTGTGGCACCTTGGTTTGCTTACCAATCTGACATTCTCCACATAGCTTTCCTTCTCCCAAGCTCAAATTGGGCAATCCCCTTATTGCTTCATCTGCAAGAATCTTTTGCATGCTCCTGTAGTTGAGATGTCCTAGTCTTTGATGCCATACATTCACCTCATCTTCTTTAGTTAACAAACATCTGGAAACATGAGCTTTATCTTCTGATGTCCACATATAACAGTTGTCTTTTGATCTGACTCCTCTCATCACAACTCTCTCATCATCAGTGGTCACAACACATTCTATCTTATTGAACTTCACATCATATCCTTGATCACACAGTTGACTTATGCTGATTAAGTTGGCTGTTAAACCATTTACAAGTAACACATTGTTCAAGTTAGGAGATTCTGTGCTAACAAGATTTCCTACTCCCTTGATCTTTCCTTTAGCTCCATCTCCAAAAGTAACATAGTTGGTGGAGTGACTTCTGATGTCTTTCAAGAAGCTCTTGTTTCCTGTCATGTGCTTTGAACAGCCACTATCAAAATACCAATCTTCCTTTGATGATGCTCTGAAAGACGTGTAGGCTACCTGACATCTGACTTCACCCTTGGGCTTCCATTGCTTCCTCATCTGAATAGGCTTTTTATCGTGCATCTGAGGATAACCATATAACCTGTAACAGTAGGGCTTTATATGACCATTCTTACCACAGTAGTGACACTTCCAAGGTACAGTTTTATCAAGCTTAAGCTGGGGTTTCACATGCAGAGGTACATGTCGAGGCAATGAATCTGACACCTGATAATTTCTGGGCTTCTTGAATTCAGTTTGTTTTGCAGCAGACACAAATTTCTTTGAACCTTTCTGATTTTCTTTGTTTGCTGTTCTATAGTCAAAGCCAATTCCCTTCAAACTCCCTCCTTGCTTGCTAGTTTCTTTCAGAATTTCATCAAGCATATCAGAACCACTGTTCAACATTCTAACAGATTTGTGAGTAGCTTCAAGCTTTCTTGTCAGAGTTGCCACTTCCTCTTGAAGTCCTGCATTAATCAACACTAGATTAGCCTTTTCCATAACGTCAGCATTATTAAACTTACTTTGCCATTCCTCCAGATCTTCCTTCAGCTTTGTGCTGAGCTTTTTCAGCCTTTCATTCTGAGAGACAAGTTGTTCTATCTCACTTTGCTTTTCTCTCACAAGTTTACATGCTTCTTCCCACTTGATGTGTAGCAGCTTGTAAGTCTCAGCCAGTTCCTCATCTGTAATGTCCTCATCACTTGTATCAGACTCATAGACGGTTCCAGAGAAAGCATTGACTTTGTTTGCAGATATCTCCTCCTCATCTTCAGTGTCTTCATCTGACCAAGTTACCATCATACCTTTCTTCTGCTTCTTTAGATAAGTGGCGCATTCAGACCTGATGTGACCATATCCTTCACATTCATGACACTGCACTCCTTTATTCTGACCAGATCTTTCTTCTTCTTTGGTCTTCCTCTGTGAATTAGAAAATTTGGGTTTGTTATCGAATTTCATGTCCTGGACATTAGGCCTGGTTCTTTTGTCAATCTTTCTCAATGCTCTGTTGAATTTTCTTGCTAGCATGGCCAGAGCCTCAGAAAGATTTTCACCATCACAATCTTCATCATCACCTTCATCAGTGTTTGACACAAAAGCAATACTCTTATTCTTCTTCTCAGATTTTCCACTCAGTTTCAACTCAAATGTCTGCAAAGAGCCAATAAGTTCATCAACCTTCATGTTCTCAATGTCTTGAGCCTCCTCAATTGCAGTGACTTTCATAGCAAACTTCTGAGGAAGAGATCTCAAGATCTTCCTTACAAGCTTCTCATCTGACATAGGTTCTCCCAAAGCAAATGAAGCATTAGACAAGTCACGGATACGCATGTGGAATTCTGAAATAGTCTCTTCTTCAGTCATCATCAAATTTTCAAACTGAGTAGTAAGCATCTGAAGCCTTGACATCCTTACTCGAGTAGTACCTTCATGTGCAGTTTTCAGAATTTCCCAAGCATCCTTTGCCACAGTACACGTATTGATCAGCCTAAACATATTCTTGTCAACTCCATTGAAGATAGCATTTAGAGCCTTTGAATTTCCAAGGGCAGCTTCATCTTCAACACTGGTCCATTCTTCTTCAGGTTTTTCCACAACAGTAGTAGAGGTGCCTTCAACCTCAGCCTTAGTGGGGTGCTTCCAACCCTTGACAATAGCTTTCCAAGTCTTGTTGTCAATTGATTTGAGAAAGGCTGTCATGCGAACCTTCCAGTAGTCATAGTTAGTACCATCCAGAATGGGTGGCCTATTGACTGATCCTCCCTCCTTGTTATCCATGAGAACTTGAATAAAACTCCCTGGAGCTCACCCAACCAGAACAGGGTGCCTGCTCTGATGCCAATTGTAATTCAGGTTCCCTCTGATACGATTGTCCTGCACGATGCTGGGACAAGAGGTTTGTAAGACCCAAGTTTTAAGCTTAGAATAAGTGGAAGAGACTTCCATTTACGATTAGGCTTGATGTATCGCGAAGGAAAAACCTGAACAAGAGTTTATCGGATGAAATAAATTTATGAAGGAGAAAGTTCAGGAAAAGTCTAAGGATTGTATCAAAATCGATAAAAGGTATAGCACGATCGATTCGCTTAAACCTAGGATAAGAACCTTAGGAAAAGACTATGTTCCACCCTTGGAACACTATAGTAATAAAATTTCCAACAATCTTCCACCCTTGGAACACTGTAGGAATTTAGTCCAAAAATCTTCAGAGAAATGTTAGAACTTCTCTTTTTCCATATATCACAATCATTTCGAGGCGAAACTCTAGGATCTACGAACGTCCGATTCCAATCATCGGAAGTTTGCCGAAACTGAAACCCTGGTATTTCAAAACCCTAGAATCACCCGACAATGAAGACTTTTTCTATTCAGAGCTTCAAACGAAGATTCCACACGCGAAGGCCCACTCTAATCGACGTTCCAAATCTTTCATCAGAAGGAAGTTTCTGCATCCGAGGTCAAAATCAAAAAGTGCATAAAGTGCATTTTAAGCCAGTAAACATTTAAAACAAGCCTCGAAAACCAAAAATCATACTGATATTTCTTTGAAGAATTAGAAGATTCAGCGGGAAGAATATCGTGTCTAAAATACGTTGGAATCAGTAGGAAAAATCGGAATCGCGAAATAATCATTTTCTCGCGTTTTCAATTTCCTATATATAGGACTTCAGAAACTAAGAAAAATCACACCTTCATTTTCTTTCTTCTTCTTCTGCAGACCACGTTCTCTGGTCTTTCTTTTCTTTTTCTTTTCATTTTCTTTGTTGGTTGTGGGTGAGCTTGAGGGAGAAAGGAGGAAGAGTTTTTTTTTCCGGTTCTTGCCTGATCGTTGCTCTGTTCGTTGCTACGCGTAGGCCTCGAGGTACTGATGTTATTTCTTTCTTCTGATCTTTAAATTCCATCGCTTTTTGTTATGTCTTTTTGTGCTCAAGTTTTGAGCTTTTTGTAAAACTGTCCAAATATGTTGATTTTAGTGTCTAAATATATTCTCTTCGTACCCAAGAGTACTTCTAGCGGATTTCATTTTGCCGAATGTCGCCGAAATGCTGCCGAAATTCATTTATGTAGAAAATACCCATTTTTGGCTAAAGTTCCGTCCTTTGGGCTTAAAACTCTCGACTAAGCTTAGCGTTAGTAGGATTAGTCGTCATAATCGTCGTTGGTATCAACCTCATCTAATTTATTTTTCGAAATTCTGATTTTTGAGTTTCCGAGCTAAAAATATTGACCAAAATACCCCTGCGATAGTTTTCGATTCGATAATTTTTCTGAGAGTTTCCCTGGCCTAGATATCGCCTAAGAATACCTAGGAATCGATTTAGATCGAAGGAAAAGTTCGGGAACCCTATTTTACATAGTGGCCGAAACCTATTGCTTAGGGTACCGTGTCCAAAAATAATTTTTGGGTCTCTATGACCTGAGCCATTGAGTAGCTCTTTCGATTGTTGAAATTTTGGCGCTGGTTTCGTGTCATTCCGAGTTCTGTAGCTCGAGTTATACTCGTTTTAGCGAACGAAGTTCTGTTGTCAAATCGTGCCTTAAGAGGAACTCTGAAGCTTTAAAAGCTTTCTTTCCGGTTTCGATTAGCGTTATTAGATAGTGTTACTTCCAGTAGGGCTTGTGTTGATGATTGTGTTTCCTTGTTCTAGGTTCACAACTTCCATGCCCAACTTCTACTCACGAAGGTAAGGGTAACTCGGTTTTAGCGTGTCTTTGAGTCTTGCCTGCTTTTATCGTAAGGGTAACTCGGTTTTAGCGTGTCCTTGAGTCTTGCCTGCTTTTATCGCACTGCATGCGTTTGAGATGAAGATGTTTATATTGATTGGCATTGGATTATGATTATTATGCTTGCAATGTTGTATGCTTGCTTATATTGACTGTTTCTGAGGCTTGTGCCAAATGTTTTCTGAAGGCTTCGGCCGAGTAAACTTATTGAGACGTGTGTCTCCGTTTTCTGAGAGGCTTCGGCCGTTTACTGGTTTCTGTCATTAAACTGAGTTGGTATGCAATTGAATTGAGTTATGTTCGTTGATAAAATGAATAACATGTGGTTACTCCGAATTGATCATTGGTTTGGGCGTTGTTGTTAACTGACTTGGCATATAGGCTTTGGTCCTTAAGTGGCGATGAGGTGGGTGTGGTCCCACGTGATTGTCCCGTCTTTCGAGGCGTTATAAAGTGGCAATGAGGTGGGTGTGGTCCCGCGGGATTGTCCCATCTTTCGAGATGTTCTAAAGTGGCGATGAGGTGGGTGTGGTCCCACGCGATTGTCCCGTCCGGAGTGGCGTTAAGTGGCAATGAGGTGGGTGTGGTCCCGCGTGATTGTCCCGTCTTGAGAGACGTTGCTGATCGATCCATTTTGGTAGAAACATATAGTTGCATTATAGGGAACTAACACCTAACCCTATGTTGTTGGATTTTAGTTATTAGTTTATTGATATCTGATTTGATGTTATATGTTAGGTTGTCGATATCTGAATTGATGTTATATGTTAGGTTGTCGATATTTGAATTGATGTTATATGTTAGGTTGTCGATATCTGAATTGATGTTATATGTTAGGTTGTTGATATATGAGTTTAGTTATGTTGTTGGTTTATTTACCATGATAGGTAGTTAAATTTGAATAGCATGATTTTCTCTTTCATACATGGTAATTGTATGGAGTTAACCCTTTCTATTTGCTACTTGTTGTTTGGGCGCTTAACGCTATTAGGCGATGGAGAGCCTTCCGCTGAAGCTTAGCTGTTCAAGTTGGAGACCGTGACCGTGGGCGGTCGAGTAGAGGTGGATGAAGCAGTTGCTTCTCCCTTTTTGGTGGACTATGTCTGAGTTTCTTTTTCCTTCTGAAAACTCTGTTGTTTAAACCTTATATTCGCCACTTGTCTAAGTGAGCGTACTTACTTTGGAAACTTGTTCATGATGATGTATGACACTATTATTATTATGTCGGGAATGGGTTGTTGAATAAAGTCTATGTTATATATTCAATTATGTTCAGCTGTTTCGAAAAGGAAAAAAAAAAATATATTGTGTTTTCTCAGGATTAAGAAATAGTCCTTAGACTTGTTAGGTTACTAATGTGACTCCTCAGTTGAGAAACCGGGGTGTTACAAGGTTCGACAACCGCTTAACAGTAAAACAAAACTTAACAACTGAAACAATAACACACAGTAATTGTTAACCCAATTCAGTTAAAACTTTCACCTACGTCTGGAGGGTTTTCACCCAAAGAAAGGAAATCCATTATCTCAAGATTCAAGAATTACAGACACTCACGAACAGCTCAGTTCATAGTTCACTTCCTAATCTACCCAGTGTATTTCTACTTAGAATCTCAACCTAAGTATGGGAGCCCCTCTCACTTTCTCTCAATCACTGCCACAGTGATTGGTGAACACAAAGAACAAGTAAAGTTTGAATACAATCAAACGACACAGAATCCTTCTTTGCTTTATAGAATCAGTGAGCAAAGACAGATTCACAACTAACAAAGGATAAAGCACAAACACAAATCCTAAAACACTCGATCTCTCTCTATCAGCTTCGACCGTCTTCATGTTTTAGGTCTTCATCCTTTTATAGACTTCAGCAGCGGTAGCATGGGCTTTAGGGTTGGCACGGGCTGAAGAAACAGATTGCAGTAACAGCAATTCAAAACGCAATCTTGATAGATTCGGTTTCTTATTGCACAAGTAAAGATAGAAACCAATCTTTTAACAAAGATTGTTTCAACAAATAACAACCCAACAAATAAACCCTTCTGGAATAGATACTTGCTCCTCAAGTAACTCAAAAACATATCTTCAGTAAATCTTCAGAGGGCCCACAACAGAAACACAAGCTGAGGACTGATGCCCTAGCTTCACGAGATCAGATGTCACGGCATCTGCCTCGACAATCGGTTGTTTTGACAAAATGCATGGCAACATGTTCCAACAGTTAGATTATCTATCTTTGAATTTGTACTTCTTTGTATAATGCACATTGTATTTAGCGTGCTGTATTTTTTGATCTACTTATTTAAAACATTTTCTAAATTGTTGCAGATTCAACAGACTTTCAATGATAATGGGGCAGCAAGCAACAAGTGGAATGCATAACGTTCATATGACATCTTTTTGTTGCTGATATATATATTTCTGTAATCATCAATCTTTGTTAGATTCATTCAGTTTTTCATTGTTGTGTAAACGAATCAAATCTAATTTCAATTGTTATCTATGGTTTTGTGGTAGTTAATCATGTCAATTTCATGTAAAAATAATTGTCATAAAAAATTAGAAAAATCTTTCGCTGTGCAGCGCACGGGTAAAAACACTAGTACTATCTTAAAAAAGGGTGAACCTAATATGCACCAATTTTAGGTGGTGTAATTTTACACCACCTACTTTGACTGGGTATAGCAGGTCAACATATTATTTTTTTAAAGAAAAAATATCATTAAAAATTTGTTATGCATTAAATTTCTTTAAAAAAAGATGTGTTGACCTATTATAGCAGGTTAAAAAAATGGTCTAAAATTAGACGACTTTAAAAGTGGTCCACATTAGGGTTCACCTAAAACAAAATATTTTGCACGAGTGTGTTGTTGGAACTTAATACTTTTCTCTTTTATTTATTGAAAATGAAAATGTGTTGTTGGAAGTTGGAAGAACTGGTTGGTCATATATTAACTGACTCATTGAGGCAGCAAATGAAACTGAACGTTTTTGTTAAGATAAGCTGATAAGTCAATATCAATCCATGACGTCATGCTGCTTCTTCTCTCCCTCTTCCCCTGACATGCTTCCTCACTCTCTCAAACCCTCAATGCCACTCACCACTCCACTTCCAACAACAACAACAAGAAGCTTCTTTAGGAAGAGAACGAGAACTGGGTCTGTAACTGTGAGACCTCTCTTTTGTGCCCTCAACAACAACAACGCTTTGCAGTACAGGAAGCTTGGTGATTCTGACCTCAACATCAGTGAAATCACTCTCGGTACTGTAAGTTTCAATTTCATACAAATTATGTATATTTCTTGTTCCACTTTTTATTTATTAATTTTCTATGATTTTACTATATAGGATTGTTGATGATTTTGAATGGTGTGGAATGTTTCAGATGACATTTGGGGAGCAAAACACAGAGAAAGAATCTCATGACATCCTCAGTTATGCATTTGAGCGCGGTATTAATGCTCTGGACACTGCTGAGGCTGTGAGTTCTTTGATTCTTAATCTGCATTTGCTGATTGTATTAATAACTGTTGGTGTTGGCGAAATATTTGGACTGGATTTTTCATTTTAGAAGGAAAAAAGAAGAACCAGTTTGTGCTAATTTTAGATGTAATGATTATTTTGCTAAGGGATATGTGGTTCAGAAGCACACCACATTCTCTATTGGTCTCATTATCATTATCGCTGCTTTCTTATTGCTCTAGTTTTGATTTTGTAGAACTATATATGTCGGTTTCAATTTTAGAAAAGTGACTACAAATACTCAGTTGTTTTGAAAATATTTTATCATTTTTGTAACTTAATTGTTCTCTTTTGTGTCTGTTCCTGACTGTGTTCTTGCAATTGACTGTCCTTTCATCCTGTGTTCTAGGTGCCATAGGGGATTATGTAATGATGTGTATATCTCTGATCAAATAGCTTAAGTTCTATCATATTATTGTCTTTTTACCCACCATTTTGTTATCTTTTCTAAGTGCATTGACAATTAGTTATTGGTTGCACTTGCAGTATCCAATTCCAATGAAGAAAGAGACGCAAGGAAGAACTGATCTCTATATTAGTAGCTGGATGAAGTCTCAACCTCGTGACAAGGTATTGGGTGTTCAGTTCACAACTCTGTCTAGTCTAATTTTTCTATGTGCTTTTAAGACGGAAAGTATAAAGTCATATTAATTACTGGACAATTCCCATGTACAAAAATGTCATTAAATTTGGACAACTTTTTAGTAGTAACTATCACTTTTGTAGGCCTTTGGAACTTTCAATAAGTTGTTTTTGCATTCTGCGTTTGGAAGAACATATTTGAGCTTATCTTATAACATAAGCTCTTATGCAAGTGTTTGTATAAGCTGTTTTTAAGTTATTTTCATAGTTGCTAAGATTAGCTTATGAATTACTGCTTGTTTTGAACTTATTTTCCTAAGTTGTTCGGATTAGCTTATGAATGACTGCTTTCACCTACCAATAAGCTATTTTGAGCTTATTTCAATAAGCTTCTCAAATTAGTTTATGGATAAGTACTGATGTGAATTGTTTAAACACTTAATTATGATGTTTACTCAAAACACTCCAAGTAAGAAGGCTGATTATAATATTTTAATTTGACACATTTTGTCATATATAAGGTGCTAACTCTGATTCAGGATTGAAATTTGGCTTTCAGCCATTTTGTAAGAATTTTACTGTGGGCATTGCTTGCTGAGCTCAGATTTTGAAACTATTGTGTACCTTCTTCTGTGGATAGATTATTTTAGCAACAAAAGTGTGTGGTTATTCTGAGAGGTCAAGTTACTTACGAGACAATGCAACTGTTTTGCGGGTTGATGCCGCAAATATCAAAGAAAGTGTGGAGAAAAGCCTTAAGCGTCTTGGCACTGATTATATTGATTTATTGCAAATTCACTGGTGAGTTTACAGCATGTAAACATTGATATCATGCTTATCATTTTCTTCTTACTTTATTGGTGGTGTATCTGATTTGAACGCATGTTAATAAATTGGAAACTTGTATTTAGTATGCATTACTAAAATGGTAAGAAATTTATTGTTTTATGTATCTTAGAAATGATATCGGGCCGGACTTATACAACCTGTAGGTGACCTAGATCATGAGTGCAAATTGGAGTGTTAGGATAGTGCTTTTGCAACACAACACACATTATATCAATATTGTCTGTCATTCCCATCCTTTTCCTATAGTTTGGACTTGCATAATAGGTAACTTTTCATATATCTCATTTATATTCCAATTTTTCAGAAATATAATTTCAATTTTTAGCATATCTTATTAAATACACTGTATGTTGCATCCTGAAAAGCAGATGCGTACTGCTCTCATTTTTCTTCTTATCAGCTCATTGGGTTGGGCTGATGATGCTTTGTTAATTGGGTGTGTATATGCATTAACATGAATTTGCGTTATACTATACAATAGGCTCCCCTCATGTAGTGATGAAAGAGGTGATCATAATGTAAGATGTTCAAAGCAAGACCATATGTATAAGAGATATTCAACAGTATGTATAAGGAATAATTATATTTACTTGGTAACTGCACTTGAGATTTCATACTAGTACAATTTTATTATTCTCACCATTCATTTTCCTTTTTAAGTACCTTTAAACCTTATAATTTCAACATTAACATAAGGAGGATGGGGACCATGTGATTGAAAAAAACATAACTCATTAAGTAACCAATTTTGTACTTTAGTCTAAAACATAAATTTTTCTAGAACATTCCTTTATTTCTGTATGAATGCAGACATGCTCATTTGACAATCTTTTTCATTCAATAAAGTTTTGAATATTTATTTACCTGACGTAATTAGACAAGCTGCATATTCTTCTCTTAGCCAGAAAGCTAAACTATGAAGTTTTTGAACTATTCATTTGACTGAATAAATCTGGTTTTCTGCTTCATTATAGGCCAGATCGCTACGTGGCATTGTTTGGTGAGTTTTTTTATGATCCTTCAAAATGGAGGCCCAGCGTGCCATTTGTTGAACAGTTGCAAGCATTTCAGGAACTTATCAATGAAGGAAAGGTGTAATATTCTTTTGTAAAATTACTTTATGCTTTAGATTTTTAAATTCCTACGGGCCTGGTTACTTTCCATTTTCATTTCCTATTTTTTGTTTTAATTTTAAAAATGTTTCGTGTTTTCAATGTTTTTGTATGGCAAACCATGAAAACAATGAAACATTTTTGCAATTAAAACTAAAAACAGGAAATAAAAACAGAAAATAAAGATGGAAAGTAAACAGGGGCTAAAATAGTCTTGTGACTTTTGTTTGTTTATGCTTGGAGAAGCTGAGCACTTTGTTTTATTTGCTAAATATTTGTTTGAACTGAAATCATGTGATATTTTATTGTAATTCGTAACTATGGCTTAATTTTAATGGATCGGGAGAAAGCTCATTGGAGCAGTGGTGGAATCCATTGTTTCCATCTCGTTTTTTCCTTTTTTATTAGACGTGAGGAGCGAAACTGCCATATCCATACCGCACACTTTTATTACTCCATTATGTTCTGTAGAAAATGTTACTCATCCTTGCTTCCAAGTCTGTAAATAAAGATAAACTATGATATACCAAACAACTATCAGCATAAATCTATAACCTTCTAGTTTAACTAAGCTAGGATTCACAACCTCCTCTCATTTTTTTTTTTTTGGGATCCCTTGTGCCAATTATAATGTAAAATTCCTATTTTCTGTTCTTAGTGTCATGTTCTTTCTCTTATACATGTTTGCGGGATTCAGTTTCTTAGGATTTTTGCATGCAACAGGTACGCTACTTAGGTGTTTCAAATGAGACTTCATATGGAGTGATGGAGTTTGTCCATGCAGCTAAAGTTGAGGGGCTTCCAAAGATTGTCAGCATTCAAAACAGCTATAGCTTGCTTTTTAGATGTCATTTTGAACGTAAGTATGATTCTGAGATTGGTTAGATCTCAGAATAGCTATTCTGATTCCTGAATTTTGTCTTGCTTGGTGATGCAATGTTTCAGCACCTATTGTCCTGATAGTTATAAGATTTGTGTCAAATAGCTAAGCTATTTTTCATCATAATAAGATAACACCTAAAGCAGTAATAAATTGTGGAATCTAGAGTCGAAAAGAAACAACGGTTTGCACGTAGATTGTGGAATACTTGGTTGCTTTTGTTACCGGTTCTATATGCTGAATTAATGGAGACATATATCAAACAAATGATTATTGATAACTTGGTTTACTTCTATAGCAAATATGTTGCCTGAGATGCAAGGTTGAAGGTACTAAGAGAAACAGGTGTATTGAGTCAGATTCCTATCAATAATTTCTGCTCCACTCATTGTCCTCATTTCAAATTTGAATTTCACTTTAGTAGAAATTAGTTTTAGTGGGGCAAGTGAGTTAGAATCCTTTTAGAGGGGCAAGTGAGTTTTAATTTCACTGTCCGTAAATTTTCCTGTAAATCTATCTTTCAGTCCAAAGTCTCCCTCTTATGGTAAACACCTTTGTCTGGACGATGTTATTGATGCATGCCAAACTGTACGATCCAGTTCTCAGTGGTTAGCTTAGAATAGTTAGAACAGAAACTGAATTCTGATATCAACAGAATTCAGTTAAAGATTGCTAGCACACAGCTTCTAGTTGATAAGTTCTCTCTTGTACAATTCTCAATGCAATGCAAAATACAGAGTCAGTGGTCAGATTACATTTCGAAACTCTTGAATTCTCTCTATTTGTTTCGCTTATTTTCTGATCTGGTCATTCTTGCTTGGACAATTTACTACGCATTTGCTGATCTCGCATCACCGTATCCCTATCGCCCTTTTAAGCATCTTTAGATTCTTTATTGGTTTAATTTTTTTGCAGTTGATCTCGTGGAAGTTTGCCATCCAAAGAATCACAATATTGGGTTACTAGCTTATTCCCCACTTGGAGGTGGAACACTCTCGGGGAAATACATAGATATAGATTCTGAAGCTGCAAAAAGTGGAAGGTTGAACCTCTTCCCTGGCTACATGGAAAGATACAACAAATCAGTGTCACGGGTACAGCTTAATTCTACTCAATCCTGTATTATGTGGAGTTTAGATTAGCTATGGTAATTGTCATGAACCAACTATCACAAAAAAATTAAGTTGTTGGGTAAATGACACATGAATGATTTTATATTATCCTTTTAAGTTAACACACACTCACACAAGAGCTTATTGGTAGAGTTGTCAATATGAGTTGGAGCCCGCGAACTAACCCAGCCCAACCTGGCTCGTGAGTGGGTTGGGTTGGTAAAAATGTGACAAACGGATCCAGCTCACCTAACTCGAGTTATATTACCTTTTATCATATTACATCTATTAATTTTTATAACCTTGTGTTATTTTTTTTCGAAAAAGTTTTTACTAATCAATTTTATACATTTTTAATATTTTTATTCAGCTCTTCATTTTTTCATTTTAATTTTTTTTAACTTTTACCTCTAACCTGGGGTGACCAAACTTGGGTGAGCCGGGTTGGCCTACTTTGACAACCCTACTTATTGGTAGTCTTAGAGGCTCTGATACCATATCATGAATCTACTATCCTAAAAACTTGGGTGTTCTTGGTTATGCCTGGGTGTCTGGCACTCGAATATAACTTGTAATTTTATTGTGTATGTGGGTTATAGCACCCATTGTGCTATTTTATTAATTCATTTTGGCTTTCCAAAAAAAAAATACTCTCCCAAAAACTAAACTTATTGGGTAAAACGTTTGTGTATAGTTTTATATTGTATTTCTAAGAGTAGCGACTAACGATAACTAATTGAGAACTTCCCTTTCCTCTTTGTTATGCTGGATTTCAGGAAGCAACTATAAAGTATCTTGAGGTGGCGAAGAAGCATGGTCTAACTCTTGTTGAGCTTGCGCTTGGATTCGCAAGAGACCGTCCATTCATGACAAGTTCAATTGTGGGCGCAACCTCCGTGGATCAACTAAAAGAAGACATTGATGCTTTTACAACAACTCAGCGGCCTTTACCAGCAGAAGTCATGGCAGACATTGAAGCTGTCTTCAAGAGATACAAGGATCCTGCTATTCTTTAAAGACTATACTTCTCAATTTTTCATGGATTACTAAATCACTCCTATTGATTTATCCTGTGTCCTCATTTCTCCAATTTTTTTGACAGGATTAAAATAAGAGGACGAGTACATAATAAATCAATACATGAAAACTATAGTGTATTAATAAAACTAACTGCATTACTTACTTCTAAGGGCATTGTTATTGGCGCCACCCCCTTGCATTATGGCATCCCTTTCCCGAAAATGCTCTCTTTGATTTTTACA
Source organism: Lotus japonicus (assembly GCF_012489685.1). Classification (NCBI taxonomy): domain Eukaryota; kingdom Viridiplantae; phylum Streptophyta; class Magnoliopsida; order Fabales; family Fabaceae; genus Lotus; species Lotus japonicus. Next base: position 1,029,486 of record NC_080046.1, read on the forward strand.
TTCCGCACACTAAACCGTGGAATGTAATTTTGAAATTAATGCACTGCACACACAAAATGGAGCATTACTTTCTTGCTTTCTCTCGGTGATTTTCCCTGTTTCTGGCATTCAGTCCCTTTGTCGTCATCCCTTTAGAGTTTCCTGGGGTTAAGCCTTGTGTTTCTTTATTCTGATTTCTCTGCCAACTGTGTTGATCAGAGCAGTTATAACTCCGTTAATTATAAAAGTTTTAGCAGCACAACTCCAAGACCATAAACTTCACTTTTTGCAGTCAGCACATTTAGACCATAGTACTAAAAATCAAAATCAAATACTCTTGCAGTCCAATTGGCATCCAGAAGAATGTTGGAAGACTTGATATCTCTGAATGATAGATGGAACTGCATAATTAATTGTGGAGGTACTCTACTCCCTGGGAAGCATTTAAAGCAAACTTGATCCTCACTTTCCATGAATGATCATAAGTGCCCCATTCTTCATGTACTCATACGCCAAGAACATCACATCTTTCTCTTCACAGTACCCAATTAGCCTAACCAAGTGCTTGTGGTGTAGGCGTAACCAGAGCCAGAGCATAGGAATTGAGAATCAGGATTTATACCACACTCATTATAAGAAGATTGAACACAATGCCTGGAAGAGTAGCAGGCAGAGGAAGCTCAATCCAGATAAAATCAGAATCAGTCATTGTTAGATCAACTGAGGCCCCAACGGATGGATCATGATTCTCTCTAAGAAATATAATCATTCATTCATATAGGCCCCATCAGATGGATCATGATTCTCTCTTTTAAAGGTTAGCTCACACAACTCTTGTTTTTAAAAAATAATTAGATCTAATGGACGTGATATATTCTTATTTTCTTACATAAAATTACATTCTTTACTTTTATTAATAATTTATAAAGAATAAATTAAAGATATTGAACCGAATGAGTTTGCGTAGTGGTTCCCTTAAACAAGTAGTTGAGAATTTGATTTTCAATTCTTGTGAATGCAGAAAATTCTTTGGCCCCCTATCAGTAGTGTGTTGATAATGAAGCCAATGGTTAATCTCACGGTTACGAGAGGATAACTTGGTATCACCAAATAAATAATGTTATTGTTTAAATAAGCGAGACTGCGACTGCGACTGCGAGAGTATGTATGTTAAAAATAAAATTTTATTAATTTTGAAATTTATTAAATGTATGTAACGGGGTGATGTATAATCAGTTGGTGAATGGGGAAGCAATTTAAGCGCGCCAATATCTCATTCCCTTTCCTTTTACGTAACTTTCGCATCTTCTCTCTCTCTCACAATTGCTGAGACCAATTTTTCCCAGAAATTGATCAACCACTTTTTGATGCAAATTTCACACCCCCTTTTTCCAAGTTTCAATCTTTTTGGCAGTGGCATTCAAATCTTCTTCTGGGTCATTCATTCTCATTATCTTTCTTTCTGGGTTTGAGACATTTTTTCTTCATTTTTAAGAAGAAAAAAAACTTGTCTGGATTATATTTTTCTTGAGAAACTTTTCATCTTTGAGGTTTTAGGAGACTTTGATGAGAGACTCAAGCAGAAAGCATGACGCTTGAGTTTTGTGGTCTCCAGTGGTTTCCTAACAATTACTTTCAGATGGAATGGCAGATCCTGCTAATATTGAACAAGTTAGTTTCACAATCAGATTACTCTTTTTCTCTTAAATTAATTGTTTGGTAGCTGGAAAATATTAGAATTTTTGACTTAATTCATGCAAAGAAAATCATTTTGTTACCATCAAGACCATCATGTTCATGCTTACAATGTTGCAATAGGAATTTGTTACTGATATGATATTCTAAAGATTATGTTACTTAGGCTTTCCACTCACTCTAATTAAATTTCTGTTTTACATTTTCTGAAGGCATTCTTTGCTTTGAAAAAGGGCACTCAGTTTATTAAGTATAGTCGAAAAGGGAAGCCAAAATTTTGTACATTCAGGCTCTCAAGGGTGAGTTTTTTTTTCCAGTGAAATATTTATGTCCAAACCAAAATGCATATGCATATTATATATGTGGAATTTCATTTCTTTGTATGAATGATTTCATATTTAGTGGTATTAGCAGGATGAAACAACACTGATTTGGATTTCTCATGGTAAGGAAAAGAATTTGAAGTTGTCTTCCGTTTTACGCATCGTCTCAGGACAGAGAACAGTAAGTTAAATGCTTGGTCTTTGGACGCTATATTTATGAGATGGTTATTGGTTATGTTAATTAGAACTCAGGTTTCCTTTTAACTTACACTTTGCAGGCTGTCTTTAAAAGATATTTGCGCCCTGAAAAGGATTATCTGTCATTTTCACTTATTTATAAGAACGGGGAACGATCACTTGATCTGGTTAGAAAAGAAACCTTGACTCTCATATTGAACCTAAACTTTTAAATTTCATACAAATTTTGAAATTATTGCTTCCCTTGTCATTTTTCTAGATCTGCAAGGACAAAGATGAGGTAGAGGTATGGCTTACAGGCCTTAAGGCATTAATTTCTACTGGAGAGCGTAGCAGGCAACACACTAGAAGCGATTTAACGGATGTGAGTGCTAGCATTGCTTTGTATCTAGGTTTTGAGTTGTTCTAATCCTGCTACAAATTGTACACCTATTCGTTTCTAAATCTATTGAGCCCTTATGCTATTTCACCAAGTCGTAAGTGTGATTCTCATGCAAGGAATTTATCTCATCCCACATGGCTTCCATCCATTCTTCATTGTACTCAATCCTTCATAGGTTTATCTAAATATTTCAGTTCTCCATTGTTAATCACCAAAACATACTCATAAAGTAGTGTGCCTTTAAGAACATTGTATTTTCTCTAGCGGATTTTCTCCATGTAACAAATTTATTGTATTTAAAACTCTTATTCAATAAATTTATTAAAAAAATGTAGCTGTAGTATGTGAAAAAACCAAATTCTTATTCATAATAAGATTAGATCTATATATACAAGTCAAATTATCTCAGTGCTCAAGATGAGATTAGGTTAAAGTGGTCATTGTAGCTCTGGTTCCATGACAAGGAAGAATTGTGCTTTAGCATAAAGTGGTCAATGTAGCTCTGGTTCTATGACAAGGAAGAATTGTCCTTTAGCATAGAGTGGTTTGGCAAAAACACATGAAAAGGGTTCTTTTTTCTAACATTTATATTGAGAATTTTCGAATGAAGTAAATTTTTTTTTCATTACAGGATAGTGTTGACTTTGCTCTGAATGATCATCCTTTTGGTGGTGGAACACTAGATTTTACTTCAAGCAATCCCCAGGAGAGGTCTTCTTTGGATTCAGGCTCTCGAGAATCTTCAGTGTATTTTGCAAGATCAGATGTGGGGTCAGAATATGCAAATATGCCAATAAGGACAAGTGTTGGAGATGGTTCCCGCGTCAGTGTGTCGAGCATTGGCCACGCAAGTATAGCATCAGGACCAGATGACATAGAATCTCTAGGTGACGTTTTTATATGGGGAGAGGTTTGGGCAGATGGCACTTCATCTGATGGGTCAGGGAGTCAAGTCCCTTCTAAGATAGATGTGCTGACTCCTAAGCCATTAGAGTCTAATGTTGTTCTTGATGTTCATCAGATTGGGCCTGGTGTAAGGCACATTGCTCTAGTTACTAGACAAGGAGAGGTTTTCACCTGGGGAGAAGACTCTGGGGGAACACTTGGTCATGGGCTTGATAAAGATTTTGGTCAACCTCATCTTGTGGAGTCCCTTGCAGTTACTAATGTTGGTTTTGTTTCATGTGGCGAGTATCATACATGTGCTGTTTCTTCATCTGGTGATTTATTCACCTGGGGTGATGGCACACATAATGCTGGACTTCTCGGCCATGGCACCGATGCTAGCCACTGGATACCGAAGAGGGTCGCTGGCCCTTTAGAGCGACTTCAGGTTGTATCTATATCATGTGGCACATGGCATTCAGCATTTGCAACATTGAATGGTAAGCTTTATACCTTTGGTGATGGAATATTTGGTGTCTTGGGCCATGGAGATCGAGAGAGCGTGTCGTACCCAAAGGAGGTACAGCTATTGAGTGGACAGAGGGCTATGAAGGTGGCGTGTGGAGTGTGGCACACAGCTGCAATTATAGAGGTTACGGATCAATCAGGTTCTTCATCCAGGAAGCTCTTTACTTGGGGTGATGGTGACCAATATCGTTTGGGTCATGTTAACAAAGAAATCTACCTTCAACCAACTTGTGTAGCTGCACTTTCTGAGTATAGTTTTCAGCAGATTGCATGTGGACACACTATGACTGTGGCACTGACTGCATCTGGTCATGTTTTTACTATGGGAGGCACAATGTATGGTCAACTAGGGAACCCAATGTCTGATGGAAAAGTGCCGAATCTAGTCCGAGATAAGTTAGTAGGCGAGTTTGTTGAGGAAATATCTTGCGGAACACATCATGTTGCGGTATTGACTTCAAGAAGCGAACTATATACTTGGGGGAGAGGTGCTAATGGAAGATTGGGACATGGAGACACAGAAGATCAGAAAACTCCAACTTTGGTTGAAGCTTTGAAAGAGAGACATGTAAAGAATATCTCATGTGGATCAAGTTTTACTACTTGTATATGCATCCACAAATGGGTTTCTGGAGCTGACCAATCTGTTTGCTCTGACTGTCGACAACCGTTTGGTTTTACTAGAAAAAGGCATAACTGCTATAATTGTGGGTTGGTGTATTGCCATCCTTGTAGTTCAAAAAAGGCGTTGAAAGCAGCATTGGCTCCAACACCTAGCAAACCGCATCGCGTGTGTGATTCTTGTTATGTTAAGCTTAAAGGTTCTGAGAGTGGTAATGCTTCCAATTTTAATAGAGAAATTACTCGTCCTTCCAGTTCCGCATATGGAAGGGAAAAATTTGAGCGGGGAGAGGTAAGGCCTTCGAGAATTCTCTTGTCTCCTGTCACGGGGACAGCAAAATTCCTTGAGATAAGGAGCAGTAAGCATGGAAGTGCACATGACTCTCCTTCCATATTCCGAGCTGCTCAAGTTCCTTTCCGTTTACATTTGAAAGATGTTGTATTTCCAGGTTCGTCGAATTCCATGCAAAATGCTTCCAAGTCTTCTACACAGCCAAGTCAACATCCAATTCCACCTGCACCAGCTTTAAGACCAACATCACCATACTCAAAAAGACCACCGAGCCCGCCTCGTTCTATTTCCCCTGGATTTTCAAGAAGCCTCATTGACAATTTAAAGAAGAAAAATGACAATTTGAATCAAGAAGTGTCCAAGTTGCAAAACCAAGTATATTTTTCATTGTTTATTTTATACAACATTATTCTCTGTGGAACTTAGTATGACCCCCACTAATAAGTTTAATGAGTATTTATTTTCTCACATATAGATTAATCGCTTGAAGAAAAAGAGTGACATGCAAGATATGAAGATTCAAGAGCTTCAGAAAAATATTGAGGAAGCCACCTCATTTGCTGGAGAGGAATCTTATAAGCATAGCGAAGCCAAGTCATTTATTAAGTCCATCGCAGATCAGGTATCTTGTTTCTATATTTTGACATAACAATTGATCTTTTACCTGATAAGGTTTAAACAGAAACTTCATTGAATTCTGTATAATGAGAACACAAACACACATTTCATAGAAACTTTAAAAAAAGCATAATGCACACAAAAACTGGCAGAAATCCTCCCAAAGATTCACCACATATAGTTAAATACCTGCTACATAACTGTTTACCATATAATTGCATTGTTACACAATTAAGTCACTACTAAATTTATGTCCTATCATATAACTGTCTCATTATAATTTTGAGCCTGATGGGAAAGAAAGAGGTTGTTGATCAGGCTTTCAGGTAGGCCATTTAAAATATCTAAACTCGCTTGTACATTTGATTTTGTTTAGTTGAGAGAAGTGGCCGCGAAGTTTCCACCTGAGATTCCTGAGAGTGAAACCTTGAAAGCTGTGCATGCTCAAGCTGAAGATTTCCTTAGGGGAAAATTAGAATTGGAATCTTGCGCGTCTAGCTTTGAGTCTGAGCCACAAAATGCAGCTGATATACCTGCCTCGGATAGCAAGCCTTTGAGCCTGCAAGAGCAAAGAGTGGAGGAAAATGATGAAGCTTCTTCTGGGGTAGTGCCATCTATGGATGGAGGAAATGTTCTTCAAGAAAGTAACAGCTTTGGATCTGCCAATGGAGTGAGTCCACCGAGTGCGGATATTAGTTCGAGATCAGCCGACTCTTATAATACGCCTGCGAATGAAGGAGAAAGAGAAACAACAGTCATTGAACAATTTGAACGTGGTGTTTATCTCACACTCATAGTACTACCTGGTGGTATCAAAATCTTCAAGCGAGTTAGATTCAGGTATGGGAGCTAGTTGCTAATCTGACAAATTTTCACTTATATATTCTTCCTGTACATGTTGAGTATCTCTGAACCATTGTTTTTTACTAGTTACAACATCTTTTTCTGTCATCAAATTACTGACTCTCATCGAATGTATGTAAAAACATATGCATGTGTTTCTATGACTAAAATTGTAACTACATTGTTGAAATCATCATGGTGTGCAGTACAGGTGTTATTATTTGACTAAATTTGGTTCTTGCTAATTTCCCCCATGTAGTTTGATGACAATATGTTAACACCTTGTAAGTTGTATATTATAATCCACTGGTTTATACCATTACGTCGGGGGAGTTTGTTTCAAGCTATAGAATCATATTCCCAGGAATGTATTCTTGGGTAAAATGAAAAATGTTTGGCTTGTATTTATTATTCCCATGAATGTTCCTCTAGAAATTCGACAGTTCCTGGCTCTCCTAACTAATTTCCTAACTTCCCTCCCTTTCTCAAACTCTCATATAGGACTGGGTAACTACCCAGTCAGGTACAACTGACAACTGTCCTAACTGACTCACAACTAAGGGTTATAATCCCCTGCATGCCTTCTTGTTTTCCTCTGGTAGACCCTCACGATAGGACCTACTCCTATCGAAGTTTTAGTGTAAAATAATTTTCATTCCCTTTGGAATGTAAGATTCTCTCTCTGTGATATGGGAATGAAATTTATGGAAAACATAGGTAAGTTATATTTCTGGGAATCCATCATACCCAGGAATAAATTTTTTGAAGCTTGTACAAAAACCTAGAAATGTTACATTCCTAACCTCACTTCCCCATGAATGTTTTGAGATCCCTTGAAACGAACGCCCCCTTTGAGTATTGGTTTTCTTATTTCAGTTCTTGCTATTTTCTTTTTTTCTCCTTTAATTGTTTTTGACTTTCCCTTTTTGAGTGCAGTAGGCGAAGATTCAGTGAGCAACAGGCAGAAGAATGGTGGATCCATAACAAAGATAGGGTGCTTAGTAAATACAATCCAGCAGCTATAATGAATGCAATTACAGGGTCACCTATCAGCCCACCTCAAGATGAAGAGAATGTTGAGGCATTAGCTTCTTCCTAAGATTGTCTCTTTGGTCTACAAAGGAATCACCATAGTGTGATGAAATTATCCACAATGGAGGAAGCATCAATCCACCAACTGTAAAGAAATCTATACTAGGAAAATTAGTGCAAAATCTTGGTAGGGTAGGATATGTATTAGGAACAACATGAGGTTTAGAGGTAGCATAAATTTCTTCTCAATTTAACATTCTTTGGATCTCACTCTTTTCTTGTAAACCTTCCAATATAAAAGCCCCTTAAGATTGTATTCTGTCTTCAGATGACACAACTTTCTTTCCTGGTATTGTACATCAGTGTATGTATAATGTAACTCCTCTAACAACTAATAAGTCTAGAGAAGCAGGTAATATATGATGACAGAATGAGGACTAATGTTACATGCAAACTTAAAAAAAAGGAGTAAAAACTCATACTTACTGTTTCTATATATTTGATTAACTAGGACTAGAAGCCAAGAATTTGATTATAACCAATACTGAAACCAAATTCATGTTAAGTTATTCAGTTAAATTTGATGTTGCAGGCTTTTGAATTGGGTAGAGTGGTAGACGGCTATTCCTGATGCTTAAGTGCTTGTTTGGGAATTCTTCTAGAATTGATTTTAGAGGCAAAATCAATTTTAGGGGTAAGCTTCTGTGAGTAACTTCTGGGTGCTAGAATTGATTCTGAGAAATAAGAAATTGATCTAAACATTCTAAAATAAGCCATGAGTTACAATTTTCAACAGAAAGGAAAAGGCTATGTTGTTTGTACTCAATAGACAAATGACATGTGGATCCATTAAACTCTTAATTTCTAAATGAAATTATGAAAAACATATAAAGACTCTACTTTTTGTGGTTGTGGCTTTCTAAGTAAAGTGGAGGTAGGGGCTGGTGCTGGTAGTGGTATGTCTTGTGGCGAGTCACTGTCTTGTCCAATTGACTGCCAAACACAGCCTAACCATTCTAGTTCTATATCAGAGGGGGAAGCAATGGTCTGAAGTCTTCACTTTCAGTGCCAGCTAGTGGCGGTCTTTTTTTGTTCATGTAGTCAATTCAACAGGATACACTCAAATTCCCATTGTCTTCTTTTGGAAGTTGAAAGCAGATGTGTACATAAGATGGTCGTTTTATATTAGTTAGTTAGACTGACACAGAGGGGATAGAGTTCAACTTATGGAAACTCCTTTTTATTAATATAATTCAAATGATTTTTGCCAATGTAGGAGATCTATGATTTAGTATAGAGGGTGGTTGCACTTTAAGCATAGATGGAGTGGTTTAATAGATTTGGTATCACTAAGTTATGACATTCAGATTGAAATTCAAAATGAGTTTAGTGTTATGTAAAACCCAAATTTAATTACATTAATAAATTTTCATAATTGACAGTGAAATTATATAAATAAATTTACTCAAACTTTAATGCTAAAAAAATATAAAATGAATAAAATGTGATTTCTTGTTCTCTTTTTGCTGTGGGAGCGGGTTATAGTTTGCCTTTACATTTGTAAAATAGAAGTGGGACCTAGAAGGACACAACCAAAAGTTGCATAGACACACCACATGGGAAAGCCTTTACAGAATTGAGCTTACCTTATTCTCACTATACTTAGCACCCAAGGTTGCTTCCATGCTGTCAATTCTGCACTAAAGAATGACCTTTGGACCAAAAAACTACACCTTTTTAGATTAAAATTTCATTATATTGCAACTTGTGCCATCAATGTATATTACTCTATTATGTTCCACATTTGCTGCCTCTGGAAATCAAAGCAACGGCACTTCTGCAATTCTATTATCAAATTATGTGCCAATTTGGACCAAAAAGATAGTAACAACTGTGTAGATTAAAATTTCATTAATTGCATCTTGTGTCATCAATGTATATTACTCTATGTTCCACATTTGCTGCCTTTAGAAATCAAAACAATGGCACTTCTGTGATTCTATTGCTAAATTATGTGCTAATTTGGTACCAAAAAGATACTAGCAACTTTGTAGGCCTTGATGGTTATATAAAACTAAAATGGGAATCAAAAGTTTCCTTCAAAGGTTTGAGAACCATTTCCTAATTCCTATAGCTCCTTGCATTTGGAGACATTCTTTCTTCAAAGCCTCCCCCCCCCCCCACCATCAAACTCTTTCTCTCTTCCTCTTTCAAACCAAAAACTCTTCATTTTGTGATGTCTCGCCTGAAGCTAGCAAAGAAGCTTCAACCTGCCAAGAAGGCATGGAAGTGCTTTTCCAACAAACTCCAATCCAAAATCCACAAAGTCAACCTCTCCAAGGCCATCAAAACCACCCTCCAGAACCTCCTTTCAGCCTTCAAATCACTCATTCATCTCATAAACTCAAGCCTTCACCGCACCCTCGCTGCTACTAGAACATATTCTACTTATCATCACTATCATGTTCAAAGCAAGAACATATCAGCAATACACATAGATGACCTCTTTGCTGAGAAGGGTACTCATCATCATCATCATCATCATTCACAAGGGGAAACAAGCAGAGAAGTGAATCATGGTGAGAGCAGTGGCTTGAATAGTATTGAGGATGCATGGAAGGCTGTGGTTGCTAGGTCTCCACATCTGCAAGTGGATCAGAGGGCAGAGGAATTCATCTCCAAGTTTCATGAAGACATGAGGCTTCAGAAAGAGAGGTCCATGATTGAATTTCAGGAGATGCTAGCAAGGAGTGCCTAAAAATTTGATCTCAACTACTATTCTTTTTTCTAATTAGACATTAAGTACACAATTTAATATATGATGATGATGCATAGAGCATGATGGTTACATTTTTTTTCTTTCATTTTCATTGAGAAGCAAAGTAAGCATGCACAATTGCACATAGTGGTTTTGCAGTGATGTGTGGAGAAGTGAAGATGTATAGGAAACAGAGGCTTTTGTGAGACTTTTTTTTTTTCATTATTTGTATTCTTTTTTCTCTTGCTTCTCACAGTAAAAACCTGATCGATACCAACGGTGGTTCGTTCAAGGGGTATGTTCTCCATAATTCGAGTCTTGTACACGAAAAATAATCCTTGCTGAAAAATCTTGCCAATCTAAGATGTAGATGTTCCCGTGGAAGATTTATGTATCAAACCAAACAAAACTGATCAATTGTGCATTATGTTTAAAAGTTAAATCAGATCACAAGGGTGTGTAAGTGTGTATGGAATCTGTGTTAGCAAGTGAGTGTTCAGAATTATTTTTTTCGTTGAATAATACACTGGTTGGTATGAGTTGGTTGCTGCAAATTATTAATTTGACTTTACCTAATCATGTTCTTCTAAGTTCTATCTATGTCCATACATCCAAGTTCTCTTCTAGCTAACCTCAATTATTTTTATTTGCTTTATTAGGCAATTAATAATGGTTTGGCATGCCATTTCAGCTAGCTTATAACTTATTTGACTAGCTTAAAACTTATTTTATAACTTCGTATATTAAGAGAACATATTGAGTACCCTCTCTGGAAGCTAAATATTTGCATGTGCTTGACAATTTTTTCAGGAATATATACGAGATGGCATTGACTGGGCTAAAGTTGAATTATACCTGTACCCTTCCTTGGATGCTGTCATTTCGGTTCAAACTAATTTACGGAAGGCACACTTCCATTGGCAATGGATTCACTCTTCTCCTTATCTCTCTATGTGGATAATGATGTCTTATGCTTGATTGTGTTGTGTTTATTAGGGTTTCATTTCGATTACATTTCAAATTTGTTGTTTTGTATTTGATTTAGGTTTGAAATTGATATTGTTAACTTATAATTTTTATTTCAGATCTTTCTCTCTTTGAATGCTGCAATTTAAGATTTGGATTTGTGGGAGATGGTGATTCCGGTGTTGTGTTGCAGGTTTTGGATGCATGTGTCGATCATAAGATGCGTTCAGTCTCTCATACAATACTTTCTTGATTCTTCACTCTACTCCACCCTCACAACATCGATTCTCAGAATTGAAGGGAATATGAAGAACACCTCTGTCCAAGCATAGTTGCCTATGCTACAGTCCCCGGAAAAGAAGCAGGTACCACCAGTATAAATAATAATGCTAGGAAATCATCTTGCTCCTGTTCAGGTTTCTATTTGTCTATTCGCTTTGTGTATTATTCCTAATCTAAAGAAATTAAAGCTAGGAAATTCCAGATAAATTTTGTTATAGATGCATGTGTCTCTTAGTTGGATAGTGAGTCTAAATTTTAGATGTTAATGTCCTATAATGATAATTCCTATGATTTCCATCTCAGCTTACATCGTCTTGTGATATCATAAACAGGTATTGATTTTGCAGCAATATATTTTCTAAATTTGGATAATTTTCATATAAATAGGTAACTTTTGTTTGTAATCAATGTATGGTATTGGTGAAATTTAAACCGTGCATTTTTTATTTTTCTATTGAGGGGCTTGTGTAGGGTGTCCTGCAGGTGAAGAAGGAGTATCCGATTCATTTTCTTTTCTTCTTTTCTTTACCTTTATTGTCTTAATTTCTTATCATGAGCTCATGTGCGTCTATATGCTCAAGTCGGTGTATATTGCTCATGTTTGTTCAATGTTTATGTTATTGTTTAGGTTTTCATTTGTCACCACTAGCCAATAATATGAGAAAACTGATGTGTGTGTTCTCTAAAACCACACAAGAAACTGTTAATTGCATTTCATTCTTAAGTACTTTTTCTGATAATATAGTATGTCGGTGTATATCTGCATAGCATGTTGATTTCACTAATCTTGTAGGTAACATGTATATGCAGGTAGCTTGTAACATCCACTTCACAAGTGACAAGAAGAACCAAATTAACACCATCTTCTTTTAATGTGACAAAGTAATGTGAGAAAGTCTTGATTTGATCATTTATGTGAATGACAACTTCAAAGGCCATCTCTGTTTCTTAATGTAAGAACTGCACATTCTCTTTTTGCTTCCCTTTTCTTTTCAAATAGTTAGAATTAGAATGAACTAATGTTGTTAAGCTCATTTTATTAGCTTTCAATTTTTCTTTTTAATTTGGTTTTAGTTTAAATATGTACTTAGTTATCTATTATGTGAATAAAGGTTGATTTGTTGTAATCATGAAAAATCAATCGTTATTCTTTTTTGTTCGTGTTCATTTTATTCTATATTCCTTTATGAAATGCTGACATGGGTTCACCAGTATAGTATAATAGTCCTTGCTTCTATTGTAATACCTGTTGTTGGACAGTGAACACCAAGGTGGACATGTGCTTCAATGTTAAAAATGCATATTGGCTAAGTGACGGGGTCAGAGAGAAGATTATACAAATGGTTAGTTTGCTGCCACTTATCATTTCTCATCCTTATAAAATCAAATGATTATCTAATTATTTGTTTGATGTAAAACCATTATCTACACTTTCTCCTACATGCTAACTTTTTGAACTAGTTGATTTATCATATGATATATGCTCATTACTCACAGCTCATCTAGCTTATAGTTTAATTGTTTTGAATTCCTTAGCATGATAAAGACCATATCAAGATGGATGAGGAGCTTGAGATTTCTTCCACCAGAACTAGAAAGCAGAAGTTTGTCTTCTCACATTTGTTGTCTGCTTCCTTCTATATTGTAAGATTGATCCTTATGCTATCATTTTATCTTCAAGGGTCTTTTATTAAATTCTTTAAAAGCATGCTTAAATTTTTTAACTTGATCGAATTTAGCATTATCAGAATGTGTTTGTTTGATTATTGACCTTATTTAGGTATATATGTTGTTCAATTGTTTGGTATGGCTCTTCTCGGTTATCCATACAAGCAGCTCAATGATGTAAATCATTTGTGCATTTTATTTATGTTATTTACTGGCGGTTTGTTGCTAACCAGTAGGCACAATGAACTGGCAAAAATTCATGTCAATGGCCATCTGATTAAGGTATTACATCAATGAGATGTTACTGTGCTTATATGCTATACCTTGTTTTAGCTTATGTTACTGTGTTATACCTTGTTTTAGTTTGGTGATGTGTATTGATTTTGCAGTCAGCTTTCATAGCTTTTGAAATGTGTACCCTTTCGGTTAAATTATGATCAATATATCTTATTTTCAGAAAAAAAAAATGTTGATCTTTTGGCTGAACAGGTGTGGTAATTAATTCAACAAAAAAAAAAAACAAATTACAGCGGTTCCGTGGTGGAACCGCTGTAATATATATAATCAAATACAGCGGTTACCGCCTGAAACCGCTGTAAAAGAAGACTCAAGTACAGCGGTTATTTTAGAGAACAGCTGTTGTAGGTATGTATTTACAGCGGTTTTATTAAATCAACCGCTGTAAATAATGAGTCTTTTACAGCGGTTAGAACCGCTGTTAAGGCTTTTACAGCGGCAAGATCTACAGCGGTTCTGGACCGCTGAAAACCGCTGTAAAAGGCCAAAAAAACCGCTGTAAAAGCCATTTTTTGATGTAGTGGTTGTCACAATTGTTCAACAGAATGGTTAAATAAGTTTTTAGTCCTCATTTTACAGATAAATTTGGTTTTGGTCTCTATTATACCTTTTTATGGTTTTTAACCCTTGTTTTACATATAACTTTGATTTCACTCTCTCATTTATAATAACTCACTATTAATTTTTTATGTGGCTAAAAGAGTAGTCGAAGTTAGATTTGAGCCCAATTCGATCTTAATCGAGCCCATTAGATTTAAGACCGGCTTTGACCGGTTTATAATTGTTAGGTCGTTTTACAACTTAAGCAAGTCATCGTAAGAGTCAGATGGGTTGGGTTGGTTATGGACCAACATTGGGTTGAGTAAGTTTTCGGCCCAATTTTTTTTTGCCTTTTAAATCCGGATCTTTTGCTTTGGCAAAAATATTCGATCTTTTGGGTCTATTCCTAGCAAACAATTTTTCACCATTTTTAATATTACTTTGCAACTATTTTTATCAATTTTCGTACTTTTAATAGGCCACTTGAAATTTAAATTGTGAAGCTCAATGACCTTTTCTGTATCACTGAATAAGGTAAAAATAATTAGGGGTGTAAGCGGGTATGGTCCGATCCGTGAATCCGATCAAACCGAACACATTATGATGGGTTGGATTGGATCATCGGTTCGGTTCAGATTTTTTTTACTGCATCCGATCACTATCGGTTCGGGTATCGGATTTGGGGATTGAAAATTCAATCAATCCAAACAAACCCAATGAATTGAGAATTGTCATTTACATTCAGCACAAACACTCCAGCCCATTACATTGCCTATTTATATTTGTATTAGAGATGTTGGTTATATTTAGATTATATGGATTATGTCATTATCGAATGTTTTGTTCTTTGGAAATGCTGGGTTTTTATATATTTTTATAATTTTTCACATTTTTGGAATAATTTTCATGCAAATTTCTAAATAATATTTTTATATTTTTAATTTGACCATCCGAACCAATCCAATTGAGACCGGGTTGGTTTGGTTCGGGTTTAGAAGCAAAAATTAGGAAATACGAACCAACCCAAACCGAATATATTTGATTGGTTCAGACATTTAAACACCACAAATCCGAACCAATCCGGTCCGATTACACCCCTAAAAATAATTGTACACTTACACACAAATACTGATATAGCAATCCAAACACAAATTATGCAAATTGCAAATTTACAATTATAACTCGATCTAAAGTTTTAATACATTTTCCCTAAAAAAAAAAGTTTTAATACATTAAGTGGCCTGGCATTGATGATTGAAACATTGATGAGAAATAAAGTTTGGGGTGCTCTCTCCTCTTTGAACATTGAACAGAGTACACTATTTAATGAAATCACATCTAACTTGTACATTCTTTTTATAAGATGCATTAAATATAAATTACGATGAGTACTTCAATTCAATAAAAAAATAAAATATCACCTGGAAGCATAAGGGCTTCAACATTTGTAAAGACTAAGTTTTTAAGCAAGAATAAACTTAAATACTCAACCTTTTAATAAACAAATACTATCATAAGAAAGATCCTGAGATGATCTACTTTTCTATGAAGAGATTGAGAGCAGAAGATGAAGCAATGGAAGTCTTAGTGGTAGTGGAAGGTGGCGGTTGGAAGGCTAAAGGAGAAGATGATGAAAAATGAGTTTTTCTTTCTTTCTCTAACTAAAATAAACTAAGGGATGGAGAATTGGAGTACACGGCCAAGAAGGAACGAAGAGGCATCACTTAATCTTATCTTAACTAGGTTTTTGTGTGGTTAATAACTTGGAAACATATTTAGTTCCTTAAGTGGTAATAGTAAACCATCATGAGATTTTCAAATCTCTACACTATTCACCCAAGCTTTTGTTGTCGTGAGCTAAAAGACTATCTTGGCTGCCCTTAACCTCACACTACTAGCACAAAAATTACGAGGTGCGACTCCGAAATTTTTATCTCGTTTACGAGCTAATATTATTTCCCCATTTCGGAAATTTTTTATTTTAAAAATGGAACTCTTAAGACATTTCGAAGACATTTCATCTCGTTTGGAACTCTCAAAATTGACTCGCTGCACCATTTTCCTACTATTGAGATTTTTCTATGAAACCCTTACGACACGTAAGAAACTTTTAACCTGACTCCAAAAATGAACCCTAGCAATATTACAATCAAAATTCACAAAATCAAACACACATCTTAATAAAGAATAAAGAAAATGTCAATTTCCCTTTTTAATAATATTCGGGAGATAATTAGGTTTCTAAGATGCCGTACTATTTTTAAATGTTTCAAAACATACTCGAAACTCTTCGTTGGACAGCTTTCAACTTCTAGAATTCCATTTAGCCGTACTTACTTTCATATTGAAGTTTTAAAAAAATAAGGTTTAAAAGCACTTTTCACCTACGAGGTTTCAAAAATGTGCAAAACATCCCTTTTGTTTTTTTATTTTTTCCCATGAATTGAACAACGGGTAAATAGCCAAGTTCGTCCCTGAAAGTGTCCACCGCCTTCAACTTCGTCCCTAAACTTCTAAAATGACGCCCGTGGTCCCTAGAAGTGGCAAATCTCCCTCATTGATGGTCCTTCGTTAAAAAAAAGTAACTTCCGTTAACGGAAGTGTGACATGGATTTTCTTTTTTTATAAATCCATAGCTGATGTGGAAATAAAAAAGTTTCCCCCCAAAACTAAAAAACGTAGGGTACGTGTCAGATCAGGGTAGGCAGATAATATGGTCAAATAGGTCCTTACCACCTTCCTCCTCATATTAGCAACCTCTACACTTCTTACATTTCCAGTTGCACTAACAGAGAGAAGGAGTGACGGAGAGCGCTAGGTACGACGGTGAGCGTGAGGATAGCGGTGGTTGTTCGTCGGAGGCGTACGAGCACTCGACTTTGGCGAAGAAGAACGATCGTCTACGGTGGTCCTCACGAGAGGAGCAACGGTGCTCTTCATTAACGTACAAAGGTAACATTTTTTCGTTTCAATCTTGCAATATGCAGTTGAAATCTGTATAATATGCTTATGTAAACCCTAAATTTCAGATCCCTAAACTATGTTTTCAACTCTAACCGGAAGTTGTACCTGAACTAGTTATTCTGAAATGGGTTTTGTGTCTGTGTTAAAGTTTCAATTTTTATGGGGTTTTCTTAACATTGGGATTTCTGATGCATGATTCTATGCATGTAGGGATTTTACTCTATTCTATTCGTTAGTTTCTTTGTGAGTAACCTACCATGAGTTTGAAACCCTATTTTGTGTTGCAGTTCTTGACTGTTGGATATCTTCATTTTTTTACAGATGGATGATAACAATGTCACTCTGATATTGTATCATGGTGGATTGCTAGAGTTTAGTGGTGAGAATGGCAGTGTGTCCTATGAAGGGGGTCAAATGTGTGTCTGGGAGGATTTGGATTTTGACAGAATAAATGTTAACATTGTGACGTTAATGGGCAAAGAACATGGCTATGCAGTGTTTCAGAACATATGGTGGCGTGACCCAACAGTTTCAGAGGACATTGTGTTGAATGAACTTTCCACTGATCGTGATATCATGGATATTTGTAAAGCAGCCAAGTTGAACAATGGGGAGATTGAGATTTATTTTGAGCACCCTCACCATAAGCCCTTATCTATGATTCCTCCACCCCCACCCCCACCCCCACCTGCTGATGAAGATGGTGCAGTTGTGGTGATT
Source organism: Lotus japonicus (assembly GCF_012489685.1). Taxonomy (NCBI): domain Eukaryota; kingdom Viridiplantae; phylum Streptophyta; class Magnoliopsida; order Fabales; family Fabaceae; genus Lotus; species Lotus japonicus. Next base: position 1,047,077 of record NC_080046.1, read on the forward strand.
GAGTCTATTGTTGCTGATGAAGATGGGCTGGGTTGTGGTGTGGGAAATGTGTCTGAAGAGGGAAGTGGGATTGGTGCTGAAAATGGGAATGAGAGGGTGACTGGTGAGGGAAGTGAGATTGGTGCTGATAATGTGAATGAGAGGGTGACTGGTGAGGGAAGTGGGATTGGTAGTGTTCATGGGAATGAAAGGGTGACTGGTGAGGGAAGTGGGATTGGTGCTGGTAATGGGAATGAGAGTGTGACTGGTGAGGGAAGTGGGATTGGTGGTGTTCATGGGAATGAGAGGGTGGCTGTTGAGGATGTGAATGAGATAGTTAATGAAGAGGAGAATAGAAGAAGAAATGACAAGGGGAAACAAAAGGCTTTTGAACAGTATGACTTCCATGGCATGGGGAGGAGAATCAATGATCCAGTCTCAGATGACAATAGTGGCACTGAGTCAGATGGTGATGCATTTAATATGGCTCATACAAAGGGAAAGTCTGTATTAACTGGTACTGAGTCAGATAATGACAGTGACTACATACCAGATGAAATTGAAGAGGAAAATTGGTCTTTGGATGATGACAACAACTCTTATTGTAGTGAGGACCTCCATAGTCCTGTGAGTACAGATGATGAGGGCAATTGTAGGGTTAAGCAAACTTTCCCACAGTTTGATGAAACTGCAGGGTATGGCAATATCCATCTAGAACTTGGCATGGAGTTTCCTAATTTGCAATCATTCAAGGAAGCTGTTATAGATTACACTGTTGAGGTGGGGAGACAAATCAGGTGGTTGAAGAATGATAAGGACAGGTGTAGGGCTGAGTGCATGGGAGAGACCTGTAAGTGGAAGATCTACTGTGCATGGTCCAGGGCAAGACAAAGCTTTCAGATAAAGACCTATGTAGAAGAACATACCTGCAGCAGGTCTTTCAGAAATAAGCAAGCATCAACTAGATGGGTTGCAAAGAAACTTGAGAAGAAACTCAGGGCACAACCAAGTATGACTCATGCTGAGGCTTTTGATTACATGAAGACTGAGTTTGGAGTGCACTTATATGAGACTAAGATTTGGAGGTCAATGAAGAAAGCAAGGAAGATGGTGGAAGGCAGTGAAGCAGAGCAATATGCCAAACTTTGGGATTATGCACATGAGCTTCTTTTAAGCAACCCTGGATCTACTGTGAAGATGGATACCATTCCCATTAGTGAAACAGAAAGACAATTTAAGAGGATTTACATATGTCTGGATGGATGTAAGAGGGGATTCAAAGCTGGATGTAGACCCCTCATTGGCCTTGATGGATGTTTCCTCAAAGGTTACTATGGAGGGCAGCTTCTTTCTGCAGTTGGCCAGGATGCAAACAATCACCTCTATGTGATTGCATATGCTGTAGTTAATGTGGAGAATAAGGACAATTGGAAGTGGTTTCTGGAACTACTTCATGCTGATTTGGGTGACTACCAGCAGTATGGATGGTGCTTTATTTCAGACATGCAGAAGGTAACTTTTTCTGTTAAGTATTTGTTATATTTTTTTAGGACTTGTTTGGAAGATTGTTTATTCATTTGAGGACTGATTGGAATGATCATGAGACCTATAAGGACTAATGTGAAATGTTTTATGTTTTCGATCAGAGTCTTATTCCTGCAATGCAGGAAGTTATGCTGGTGTGCACCATAGGTTCTGTGCAATGCACCTTTGGAGGAACTTCACAAAGCAATGGAAAGACAAAGAGATGAAGAATGTGGTGTGGGAGTGTGCTAGAGCAAGAACAATCCCTGAGTTCAATGATAAGATGGACAAGTTGAAAGCTAAGAATGTCCAAGCTTGGAACTATCTGAACAAGTGGCCTAAAGAAGCATGGACTAAGGCTTACTTCAGAGACCATCCAAAGATTGACAACATTTGCAACAATGCATGTGAGGCCTTTAATGCAAAAATCCTCAAGTATAGGGGGAAGCCAATTCTGACTCTGCTGGAAGAAGTGAGGTGTTACATTATGAGGACAGTGGCCAATAACAAGATGAAGCTGAGGGGGCACCAAGGCATGCTTCCACCATTGCAGCAGAGTAGACTTGAGCACCAGAAAGAAGCGAGTAATGGATGGACACCAGTATGGTGTGGAGATGGTGATGGTTATGAGTATCAACTGCAATGCTGGGGTGAAACAGTTGGTGTGCATCTCTCAAATGGGACCTGCCACTGTAGGTTTTGGCAATTAACTGGGATGCCATGTAAGCATGTGGTTGCTGCATGTGCACACAAGAATGAGCCTCCAGAAAATTATTGCCATGCTTGGCTGACTATGGGGGCATACAGAAGCACTTATGAGTTCTATGTGCACCCCACTATAAGCCAGCAATACTGGGAGCCAAATGATTATGTTAAGCCACTTCCACCCAATGTGCCAAAGAGGAAAGCTGGAAGACCAAAGAGGAAGAGGAGAAGAGATGCAACTGAGCAGCAAGTGGCTGGAGGATCAAGGACAAGGCTGAGAAGAACTTATCCAGACATTACATGCACAAGGTGTGGTTTGACAGGTCACAACTCAAGGGGCTGCCACCGCCAAGGTGTGTCACGTATGCCCAGGAATTGGGTTCCACCACCACCTGAGGAGACAGAGAATGGTGAACAAACTGAAAATGGTGGGCAAACTGAAAATGTTGATGCACAGCCAGGGCTACAAACTGAAATTGATTTGTCTCAAAGTGCACCTAATGAGATTGATGTCTCCCAGCCAAGACATCCAGCACCTGAGGTAAATTATTCTCACAATTTTACTTCTTCCTTGTACTATAATGAAATTATTAATTCTATTTAATTTCTTGTCGTAGGGAACTTCAAATGCTCCAGCTGATCCAATGCCCACTCCAGCAGCTAGAGGTGGCAGAGCAAGAAGGAGTTCAAGTAGGGGCACAAGAGGTGGTACAGGAAGAAGAGGTGGTACAGGAAGAAGAGATGGAAGAGGTGGGAGAGGTGCAAATCCTGAAGTCATAAGCCAGCCAACTCATGAAGCTCCACCTCTACAAAGCCAACCCACTCCAATTCCCCATAGGCCTACATCAGCTCATGCCCCAGCCCGTGGACCTGCCCCTATTGGATATGTTATCTGGCCCAATGCTCCCACTGGAATTGTGCATAGGCCTTCAACAACTGCCATAAGAGCTCCCACAGGAGGGTATAGGCCACCCCCTATTAGAGCTCCAATGTTTAGGCCTCCACGCCAATCAAACCCAACTCCTCCCCAAGTCCAGCCAAATTTCCAAGGTAGGAGGAGTTCACCTCCCCCAGGTCCAGGTCCAGTTAATCAACAACTCAATGGAGGCCCTATGAAATTCATGCCAACTCCTTCAGTTCCATGGAGGCCCTAATGAAGATGCTTAGGTTTCATTAATATATTACTTTTTGATATCCTCATCCTTAGTATGATGGTGGAAAGTTGTACTTTTTTTAATAATGTCTCAAACGTGTGGTTTAACTTTGATAATGCTCTATGGTATCCCCATCATTAGTATGATGGTGGAAAGTTGTTATTTCTTGGGATCCTGTCTGTTTATGTAGCTACTTATTATGGTTATGTGGCCAGTTAAGTTATCTTGCATGAAAGGCCTAGTAGCCCTTTTGTTTATGTTATAAACAAGTTGTCTTGTTATGTTATAAACAAGTTGTTTATGTATGTTGAGCAGGTTGTTTATGTATGTTGCAAAAATTTTGTTATAAGTAGGTTGTTTATGTATGTTGAGCAGGTTCTTTATGTATGTTGCAAAATTTATGTTATAAGCAGGTTGTTTATGTATGTTGAGAAATTAAAATTCATTGGTATACTGTGATAGAAATTTAAATTCATTGATAGAGTTCAATAGACTAATACAGAAAAATAATACATGATTACAAACTGCTTCCCTCCCCCCTCTCCCCTAGGTTCACTCATTCTACACAAACAGTTTCAAAAACACCATAAACAACACAGCAAATCCCATGAATATCACACATGATTTCATGAAGTGAATTTGTTGCATATGAGTGTCATTGTTCTTCAGCATAATTCCCTTCATGATCCTAATCTCTTCAACCAAAAACTCATTCTTCTTCTGCATAATCTCCTTCATCATCACTACCTCCTGCAACAAGGTCTGATTCTGCAACAAAATTTCCTTCAACAGCCTCACTTCTTCATCATTGTTGTTAGGGTTCTGCCCATTTGAAACCACTTCACCTTCTTCTTCAACCCAACGAAAAAAATTACAATTGGACACATGACCCTGCAAACAAACACAACAAAGTTACAAAATGAAGCTTCCAGGTCCATATTCAAGAACAAACTTTGGAAACAAGAGTTACTAACCTTAGGTAAATAGCAACTATAGAAAGCTTTTCCTGGGTTCAAATCAGTCCTCGAGACCCTAACCACAGCCTCTTGACCACATTTGCAGTGGGGAACAACAGCATGCACACGAGAGGATGAAGAAGCACAGTAATTCCTGCAATTGTTCGGTTGAATCCGCGACTTGGAGCTCCCACTCATTGTGTGTTCAATTGCGACAGAGAGGGAAGGAGAATTCAGAGGAAATGACGAAGGAAGCTTGGAAGGTTAGGGTTATGCGAATTAGGGGAATTTGAGATTTTAGGGTTCATCATCATATAAAGGGCTGGAAGGACTAAATTGAACCCTTCCCAAACATCCACAACGTTAACATTCCACATCAGCTATGGATTTATAAAAAAAGAAAATCCATGTCACACTTCCGTTAACGGAAGTTACTTTTTTTTAACGAAGGACCATCAATGAGGGAGATTTGCCACTTCCAGGGACCACGGGCGTCATTTTAGAAGTTTAGGGACGAAGTTGAAGGCGGTGGACACTTTCAGGGACGAACTTGGCTATTTACCCATTGAACAACCCTTGATGTTGGCTTAGGCCCTTAGGCTCTAGGCCCTCTACTTTATAAAAAAAAATGAAAAGAAAGAAAAGAGTCTAACAAGAAAACGGCATGGAAAAAAGAAGAAAACGGCATGAAAAAACGTAGCAAAGCAATGCGGTGTCGTTTGATGATGTGTTATCGTGGCATTGTTTTCTCCACATGAATGAATAAATAAAAACAAAAACCCAAGTGCCTAGGCTAGTCCAACACCGCATCACTCACTCTCTCAAACACTCTTCTTCTTCAACTCAAACACCTCTCTCTCTCTCTCTCTCCGATCCCTTCCAAAATGGCCAAAGATCCAGTTCGCGTCCTCGTCACTGGTGCTGCAGGTACTCTCTTCATCCCTGTAGTGTAATCTCTTCTCTACTCTACTGTTCTTACACTTGCTTGCTTTCTTTCTTTAGATTCACCACACACTTGGATCTTACTATTTTTCGCTTTTATACACGAGATCTCTCATCCTACCATGTTCTCTATTCGATCTTTCCATGTTTTTTCTATTCTGGATCTGCTAAGGCTTTAGATCTAGATCTGTTCCTCTCATGAATCATGATGCTTTATGCTTGTTTATTCTGATTTATTTCTGATTCTGATCTAACTGCTTCCTATGCTTAAAATTGATCTATCTACTGATGTGGTTTTATAGGGGAATCATTTGTTGATGCATCATGTAGTCTGTCATTTTGATAACGTTTTGTATGAATTACAGGGCAAATTGGGTATGCTCTTGTACCTATGATTGCTAGGGGAGTCATGCTGGGTCCTGATCAGCCTGTCATTCTCCACATGCTTGACATTCCTCCAGCAGCAGAGTCATTGAACGGGGTTAAAATGGAGTTGGTCGATGCTGCATTCCCTCTTCTTAAAGGTTTTCATTTATAGTTTACCCTACTCGACGTGATCGATCGAATCGCAATTTATTGATGTTCTCTGATTATTTTTGTTTGTTTGTTTCAGGTGTTGTTGCTACAACTGATGTGGTTGAGGCATGCACTGGGGTCAATATTGCTGTGATGGTTGGTGGATTCCCAAGAAAAGAAGGTATGGAGAGGAAAGATGTGATGACCAAAAATGTCTCTATTTACAAGTCCCAGGCTTCTGCCCTTGAAAAGCATGCTGCTGCTAACTGCAAGGTAATCCCTTTCATCATGTATTTTAGTTTCTACCGCTTTTTGCTTGTCAACGCATATACTTGATTTTGCCTGCTTTCTCTTCCCTGTTATTGATGAATGAGTTAATTATCATGGGGCATGTTGATTTTATCTGTTTATTGAAAATTATCAATTTATTGATTTCTGTGGCACTATGCTAGATGAAAGACCAACATATTATTAGTGCATGTGTTAGTTTTATTTGTAATTTTAGGCCAATGAGATGTTTGGAGTGCAATGGGTTTAGTTCTATCCTTGGGGTGTTTGTTGAGTTCTTCTACTTGTGTTGTCAAACATCAACCTCTTTTTAGGACGAGATGCAAATTTTCATATAAATTAAACTTTTTTGTGTAAAAGGCTCCACATAAATCATAGATGTTCAGGGGTATTTTGGATGGTAAGTCCTTCTGGTACCATTGTCACGGAATCTACCTCTATTCATGGAATAAGCACTTGTTTTTGTTTGTTTGTTTGTGGTTTTTGAATAAATATAGAAGACTTTGCGTGTACTTGCAGGTTTTGGTTGTTGCTAATCCAGCAAATACCAATGCATTGATCTTGAAGGAGTTTGCTCCATCTATTCCTGAGAGAAACATCTCTTGTTTGACTAGACTGGATCACAACAGGGCTCTAGGCCAAATTTCTGAAAGACTAAGTGTTCCAGTTTCTGATGTAAAGAATGTCATCATCTGGGGTAACCACTCATCAACTCAGTATCCTGATGTCAACCACGCAACTGTGAAAACCCCAGCTGGGGAGAAGCCTGTCCGTGAACTTGTTTCTGACGATACCTGGTACGTGGCAAATTATATAACGTGACAACTATTGTAATTTGTAACTAATAATCTTTAGCAAATTCTCTCTTTCATATTGTTTTTAACTGAATCATCATTGCAACCTTCCATTATCAAGGTTGAATGGGGAATTCATAACTACTGTTCAACAACGTGGTGCTGCAATTATTAAAGCTAGGAAGCTTTCAAGTGCACTATCTGCTGCTAGTGGTGCTTGTGACCACATCCGAGACTGGGTTCTTGGAACTCCTGAGGTTGGTTTGGGTTGGTATTTTTTATCTTCAATTCAGATTCTGTATTTGTCTCTAACTAAATTTGTTTCCCTATTGCAATGTCAGGGCACCTGGGTTTCAATGGGAGTATACTCTGATGGTTCTTACAATGTACCAGCTGGACTGATCTATTCATTCCCTGTGACCTGTGCCAATGGAGAATGGAAAATAGTTCAAGGTAAGTCTGTAGTCTTAAATGGATATTGAATATTAAACATGAACAGTGTTTTCCTCTTACTATTGGTACTTTATTTATCCGTATCATTATGGTTTGATTTATTCAGCCGATTTCTCCCAATGGGAAAAGACCATTTTTTTTTTCTTTTTCTATGTAACGGTAGTTGCAGATTGGATTGGATCTGTTTTGAAGACAAAAATTGTCCAATTCAATTCCTCAAGTCTTGTTATTTTATCTTCTGATCAGTTTGGTTCTAAATTTGAAGAGTAATGATACGTATGCATAAAAATATTGAGACATCCAATAGTTATATCTTTCTCTCTATCTTTCTCTTCTACCATACTATATCACATCCATTACTTCTCTCTTCTCTTTGAATGATATAATCCATCTGCACTATGCGGATGCTTACAAATCATTTTCCGAATTTGAATGATATAATCCAATCTTAAAGCAGTTTGAAAACATATAATAATTAGACAATTTTCCTTCTATGCTCATTCAAACACTTTTCGCCATATATATAGATTGCTGAATGCATTTGATCTGATATAAATTCTTATTTTTTACCCAGGACTTTCAATTGATGAGTTTTCAAGGAAAAAGTTGGACTTAACAGCAGAAGAGCTTACCGAGGAAAAGGCTTTGGCTTACTCATGCCTCTCTTAGATTGCTTGGTTTTGTCTACTGCCATTTGCTGGTTCCCACCTTTTCTCTGCAGAAGTAGCTTCAATTTTGAATAATGCTCCTTCTAGTTTTAAAGGAACTATCAGTTTTGAGTCTGCTTTGATTCAGAACAACTTGTATTTCAACATCTAATCCTCTTGGGATGATATTTGAGCTCACGAATTTTAGTCGTGATTACATAATTGTGGGCCACATACTAAATTGGATTAGGACTAATTTTACATGCATTGATGCCCGTTCTTCAGGGCTTGAACTCTGTTTGTGGTGGCTATACAGGAATTTGGATGTTTGTGGGAATGATGCACAAGCGTGCATACATTGTGATTGAGTATTATGCATTTGAATAAGGTCATCATTAATGCTTTTTAACGCTTTCTCTCAGCACTTTCATATAATGAATGTTAGTAGAGTCAATGTTTATAATTTAATCTTGCATAGCTAAATTAAGATAAGTTGTTTAAAGATGGCATGAATTGCTTTTTTTTGCAAAGGAAATTTCCTCACAAGATTATAAGTTGCTTTAATAAGCATGGGCTGTCCAATTGCAATGAAAATAATTGTGACAGAAAGATGCCATGTATTGCTTTTTTATTTTGTCGGATGCAATTGGGATCATGCATTAAGTTTGCATTTGCAATAAGCATTTATTTGTAGCACCCTTTGGATTGTTGAAACACCAAGTTGTTGTTACCACGGCCTTTCTGCACTGCAAGGGCTACTTACTTCCTTTTGTTTGCTCAAAGAGGTTCATTCCTGGTTCAACTTTTCTTCGACTAGGGACTACAATGACAGTGACTGTGTAGGTATTTAGGAAAAATAAGTTGCATACTTGTAATCGTTTTTAGCGAAGTTACTAATATTTTAGCTGCCACAAATTGATTTTTAATCCCCACAAACTAGAGGTGTTTGAGTGTTTAACACTATTTTCACTAATCATTACTCTTGTATTTGAGTTTTTGTCGTCCATATTGATCATACTCAGCTTGAATAGACTGCGATTGTATTCATAGTGATCCAAGTAGATTAATTAGTCTAATGTTTTTTTAGGTTAAGCAAATATCTTGAATTTGAGTCTTTGTGGTCCATATTAATCATGCTCAGCTTGAATAGATTGCAATTTCCTAACTGGAGAATTTTTTCGAACCAAATAATATTCTACTGGAAGATATTGAATATCATACATACATAGAATGTCTAAATGCTAATTGGAAGAGAGTTACTTTATTTGCTTTTCTCAAATTGTGGTTGGAACGGGTACAAATAAAGTAGATAAAACAAAGAAAAAGTGGAGAAACTTTGCCAAGTACATTCCATATAAGGTTTTCATATTCATATATAGCATGGTCCATGCTATCCAGATTTCAATCTGCAAAGCATCTTGCTTTGGAATATGGACCATGCTCGTTTGCTTTCTGATTCTCACGCACAAGCTTATTTTCCTTTCCGGTCCTAGATTTTTGTTTCTGCAAGCTGTAAGTGACTTAAGGGCGTGTTTGATTTTTAGGTTGGTTTTCCATTTGAGTCTTCTATCTTTTACCACATTGTAAAGCTACTTCCCTCCTTTCAAGGCAATTAAAAAAGTGAAAAGAGTCACGGGAACTCCGTTTCAGTTGAAAATAAATCAACCATAAACCAAATTTGGATAAGCACTAACAGGTGTGTTGAGGTTTTCAACCTTGCACATGTCTAATCTTTGTCATGTTTGTTCATTACGTTAGTGTCAGGCTAGAATTTCACAGAAATTAAATTAGGCTTAAATAAGTTTTTGGTCCCTAACCTTTACATATGTTTGGTTTTCGTCCCTCGCCGGAGCAAAGGTGGGTTTTAGTCCCTAACCTTTGTCAAAAGGTTGGTTTTGGTCCCTCCGAAGTTCTGGGTCAACGCCGGAGCTCCGGTGGCCCATGTGGCATGGCCATGTAGGATTAATGAGGCCAGGTGGAATTTTTTTTAGAAAAAAACCTAATTTTTTTTTGGTTAAAAAAAACCTAATTAACCTCACTAATTAATCTCTTTAATATTTAATACAAAATAATTAAAAACCTTATCATCATCTTCATCTAGCGTTTCATCTTCTTCATCTGTATCATCATCATCTTCTTCATGTCAATCTCATCCACTCCCTTCCCTGCTCTCCCTCATCCCTCGTTCATTCTTCACCATTCAAATCGATCATCTCTACTCTTTACCTATGTTCATCATCTCTTCTTCTTCAAAATCCAACTTTCAGATCTACGACTTTTACCATCCAAATCTCTTAAATCTGCTTGGTTATTGAGTAAAAATGGATCATTTGCCTCTCTTCTGTGTCGATTTTGTCTCTAGAGTGGTGATGGGTATGGTGGGTGGGGGTTGCGGTGGGCAGGGGTTGGGGTTGCGGGTTGTGGCTTCTAGGTTGCGGTGGGTGGGGGTTGCGATGGGCACGGTGTGGGTTGTCGGTTATGGGATACGATGGGTATAGTGCGGTGGGTGTGGTGCGGTGGGTTTCTAATTTTGAACTTCTGGGATTTCGGTGATAAACACACCTTGGAAGCTTCTCAACGATTTGAACCACATTGATTTTCTGATGATGGAAGTGAATTGTTTAGGGGTACTCCATATCTATAGAGAGGCTAATGGAATCAGATAAGCTAGCTAAGGAGGGATGCAATCGAATTTCAAATCTATGGGTGTGTTCAAAAATTTATTTAAGCCATTAAATTATAGGCTATAACAACAAAACCAAGAAAGTAAATAAGAGGAAAAAAGGGCATAAAAAGAATTTCACACAAAAAAATTCAATAATTTTCGATCATTTAGACATCTCATGTATTATCAATGAGTTGTTAGTTCAAGTGGTACATGATTGATTGCCGTTAAAGAATGTCATGTTCTTGAATTCCCATTGCTTCTCTAAGTTGTTGAAATCTTCCTCTTGGTAGTGCTTTAGTGAAAATGTCGGCTAGTTGCTCTTCTAAATTGCAGAAAATAAGTTGCACATCTCCTTCTTCAGCAACACTTCGAATGGAGTGATGTTTTATGTTATTGTGTTTGGTCCGGCTATGAAAAATTGGATTCTTCGCCATGGCAATGGCTGATTTGTTGTCACAATGAAGCTGGAGACTTCCTTCTTGCTTCTCTCCAATGTCTTCTAATACTCTTCTCAACCAGTGTGCTTGTTGTGAAGGCAACAAGCTGATAAATACTCAGCTTCAGCTGAAGATTGCGCCATAGTATCTTGCTTCTTTGAGCACCTAGAAATCACACGTGAACCAAGGCTGAAAACATAACCTGAAGTGCTCTTCATGTCATCAACACTTCCAGCCCAATTACTATCACAGTAGCCTTTAGCTTCAAGCTTAGAATTCTTCTCAAATCTGATTCCATACTCTATGTTTCCCATGATATATCTTAGAACTCTTTTTACTGCTTCAAGATGTAAATGATTTGGTTTACTCATGAATCTTGAGAGTAAAGTAGCAGTAAACATCAAATCAGGTCTTGAAGTTGTAAGATAAAACAAGCTTCCAACTAAGCTTCTATACATGCTTGTATCTACCAATCTTCCACCTTCTTCCTTTTTTAATTTTTCATTCACCACCAAGGAGATATCAACAGGTTTGCAGCCATACATGCCAAGCTTTTTCATGATATATTCAGCATATCTCTTTTGACAAATAAAAACTTCATTTACATCTTGATAAACTTCAATACCAAGAAAATGATGTAGCAAGCCAAGATCACTCATCTCATACTTTTTCATCATCTCTATTTTAAAGTTCTCGATCATTTTCTTGTTGTTACCGGTATACACCAAATCATCAACATAAATGGCAACAAGAAGGATAATATTTTCACCTTGATGCTTTACATACAAGGTAGACTCACTGACTTCTTTGAAATTCTTACTAAATGAAGTAGCTGTCAATTTCACTATACCATACTCTAGGGGCTTGGTTCAATCCATAGAGAGCTTTCTTCAACCTGTAAACTTTCTCCTCTTGGCCTTTAGTCACAATGCCTTGACGTTGTTGCACATATACCTCTTCTTTTAATTCTCCATTCAAGAAAGCTGATTTCACATTAAGTTTGTACAGATTCCAACCTTTTTGAGCTGCTAATGCAATGATTGCTCCCACGGAGTCCAAACGTTCTACCAGAGCAAAAGTCTCACTATAGTCAATTCCATGTTGTTGTGCATAACCTTTGACTACTTTGACTCTTTGGAATGAACCATCTGAATTATGGTTTACTTTGTACACCCATTTTAGTCCAATAACTTCTTTGTCATTTGGCTTCTCAACTAACTGCCATGTTTTGGTGAACTTGGAGAATTTGAAGAGGATGAAGTGTTTGGTGTACATGGGATTGGTTGCTCATTTCTAGTTGCTCGACTCTGCTGTAAAATAATTGCAGGGATTGTTTTCTCATTCACTTTGTCTTCTTCCCAATTCCAAGAAGTCTTCCCATCAAATACAACATCCCGGCTGATTATCACCTTGTTTGTATTAAAGTTGTAAAGTCTATAGCCATTTGACATGAAACTATAGCGAATAAAGACACATCTCTCACTTGTTTCTTACAGCTTTGTTCTCTTCTATTCAGGAACTTGAGCATAGCACACACACCAAAAAACTTTAAGATAGTTCATTGAATGTGTTCTCCCATTCCAAACTTCAAATGAAGTTTTATTCCATACAACCTTTGTTGGACAACTATTCTGCAAATATACAACAATATTAACAACCTCGGGCCAAAAGGTTTTAGGAAAACCTATCTCAAACAACATACACTTCGTCATCTCCATTATAGTTTGGCTCTTTCTTTCAGATACATCATTTTGTTGAGGTTTATAGCCAACTGTCAGTTGCCTTTCAACACCTTCAGCTTCAAAATATTTGTGAAATTCATTTGAGGTTTAGTCCTTACCCCAGTCACTTCTCAACACTTTTATAAACCTGCCACTTTCTTTCTCAGCAAAAGTATTAAACTTCTTAAAGATTACAAATACTTCATATTTTTGTCTCATAACATATACCCATGTCATACGAGTAAAATCACCGATAAACAATATAAAGTATCTGTTTTTGGCATGAGACAAAGTATTTATAGGTCCACACTCATCTGTGTGTACAAGTACGTACCACCACTCGTTTGGCTCTCCATGCTCCTTTATTTGGAAATGGTTGACGGTGGTGTTTTTCTAGCATACATCCTTTACACACACCGGATTTATCTTCAATTGTTGAGAGTCCACACACCATATTATTATGAGAAAGCAACTTGAGAATATTATAGTTCAAGTGATTACGTCTCTTGTGCCATAGATAAGAGTCATTATCTTCTCTAGCCATCATGCTGAAATTTTTCTCATAATTAAGAGAAAGTGGAAAGCTTCTATTGCTGATCATTTTTACAACAACAATTCGTCCATTTGAATAAAAAGTTATGCACTCTCAATTCTCAAATTTTAGAGAATAGCCATTCTCTAAAAGTTGTCTAATGCTCAACAAATTTTCATCCAACTCCGACACATAAAGAGGATCATAATGACTTTGCTTCCTTTATTTGTTGTAACTCCAATGCTGCCTTTGCCTTTTACTTCAACGTGTTCTCCATGCCTTTGCCTTTTACTTCCTTCCTTTTCGGTCATATGGTTGTTGCAACTGCTATCCAAATACCACAGATTTTTACCTTATGTAAAAGCTTTTTGACAAACAAAGAACAAGTTACCTTCATATTTCCTCCTTCTGCAAATGAATCATGTTGTATTGAAGGTATGAAAAACACTAGAAGGGGGGGGGGGTTGAATAGGGTTTTACGTTTAAAAACTTTCCCTTTAAGATTTTAGCAAATCTTCTCGGTTTCAAGAACACAACGTGCAAGAGATAAAGAGATGAGAAAAACACACAAGTGTTTTATCCTGGTTCACTTGATAAATCTCTCAAGCTAATCCAGTTCACCCGTTAAGGTGATTTCTTCCTTTGTAGAATGAAGGTAATCCACTAATCAAAGATTGTTACAACAGCTCTAGCACACCTTGCTTAGTGTCTAACAAATCTAAGAACTAGCAACACTAAGATACACAAGTCTTAGTCTTCTCAAGGAATCTGGCCTAACCGGTCCCTTAAGGAATTACAAACAGATTTGTAAAATGTTTGAGTTTACAAAGAGTTGTTTCTAGACAAGCAGGAGTAAACACAATAAGAACAATGAAGAAATATTGCTAAGGTATTCGCTGGTAAGTTTCACTTGGATTGCACAATAGTTTCTTAGCCAATTTCTTCTCTCTTCAGCCTTTAAATACTCCAAGGTCTTGGTGTTGTATCAGTTGAAAGAATCTAACCGTTGGAGGGCAATTCTGGAAATTACAGAACCTGTTGTGGCTGAACCTCGTTAGGTAAGGCGGCAGAATAGTACACTTCTTTTGTACTTTTGATAATGACATTTGTCTTATCCTAGTTGACTTCTGATCTTAGGAGACGCTTCGAGAACATCTGAAGCAAATTGATCATAGTCACGAGGAAGCTTGGATCCTCTGACCTTCAAAACTTCTGTATCTTGACCGTTCACTCAGAACTTCTGGTCTTCAGAATCAGAAGCACTTTGGTCTTGAGAGACAGCTTTTTCTTGGACTTCAGAGTCTTCAAGTCTTCAGCTTCTGGACCGTTCGCTCAGAATTTCTGGTCTTCATAATGTTCAGAGCCCACATCAGAGCTTTGATCTTCAGAACATCTGAAGCCTATACTACCATTTAGAAGAACGTAGTGATTGCAGAAGCGATTCACTGGTTACTCTTTGGTCTTTAACTTTTGATGAATATGTCTTTGAATCAGAATCAGAACCTGTTTGTCAAACACCTAAAAGACAAACGTTAGAGTACCATAATTGTTCATACACAAATATAAACTTGTTATCATCAAAACATAGAGTTGTACAACCTGACCAAAACTTAGTCTTACAGTTGTTGAGGGCCAAAGTAACAATCTTTATGCATGTCCCCGAATTTCTTGAAATTGTACGTGACATTATGGTTTACCTTTGTTCTAACAATCCTCTTTCTTCATGTGTGTTGCTCTTACGAATTCTGCACAATTTATTTGATACTACTTCATTCCATCATCCTCCATAGG
Source organism: Lotus japonicus (assembly GCF_012489685.1). Classification (NCBI taxonomy): domain Eukaryota; kingdom Viridiplantae; phylum Streptophyta; class Magnoliopsida; order Fabales; family Fabaceae; genus Lotus; species Lotus japonicus. The sequence continues at coordinate 1,062,184 of NC_080046.1, forward strand.
TGCCCCTTTCTCTTCCTTGTGAGTTTCTTACCCTTCCTCTGTCTCTTCCAAATCTGCCACCTCTAGAAGACTCACATTTAGATTGTGTTGGGGGCTTATTTTCACCATCATTGGACTGAATGTTGAGTTTATATTGAAAAACACTCACTCTCAAATGATTTCTCGGAGTGTCGTAAAAACCTTTGCTTATAAGACCTCAAAGACCCCATCAACCCTTGAATTGTCATAGTGGACAGATCTTTGGTTTCTAGAGCCACCATAGGATCACATTTTTGGGGGAAAGGGTAACTCACTTGGTGAGCTAAGGGAAATGAAGGGATTTGCAGGGTGAAGGGTCACAGTTCAAACTATGGCGTAGAAACTAATTTAGTAACATTTAACAACTAAGACTTTCCTATAAAAAAACCATAGGATCAAATTTTTCTGTCAAACTGATCAGAATTTTATCAACAATTTTGCGATCATCTGTTGTATCTTCATTTGACTTCATTTGATTCACCAATTCAAAGAGTCTATTGAGGTATTTATTCAAACTATTCTCCTTCATTTTCTCATTCTCATAATCTCTTAAGAGATTGAAGTTTCATTATTCTCACCTTTGAGTCTCCTTCAAACTCTTGTTGTAGAATATCCCATGCTTCCTTTGATTTTTTTTCTCTCATAATCCTTGGGAAAATGGAAAGAGAGTCTCCTCTTTGAATCATGCTGAGAACTCCAGCACCTGTGATTTTCTTCTTGTTCTTCAACTGTTCAAGTTGCACAACTGTTTCGTCTGTTTTAGATACTAGTTCTTCATATTGTTTCTGGACTAACTCCAAGACATCTAAAGAGGTGAACAAAGTCTCCATTTTTACAGACCAAACATCAAAGCTTTCTCTTTCGAACAAGGGAACTTCGACATTACTATAAGCTGTTGAAGAGTTGTTTGTGGAAGCCATGGTTCTTCACCTCCTCACTTCTGTTTTCTGGATCTGCAGCTCTGATACCTCTGTGTTGCTGATATTATAGAGGTGGAAAAAGTGACTAACACATACAAATATCAACTGCATAACTTAGAAGAAAATTGGACTACGAGGAAGTGATTTGGGGCTAAATCTCTTTGTATTTCTCTTGTTATTTTCTACATCAGATACACATGTACTTTTAACATGTAGAGTGATGGTTAAAATTATCCATGAGTCACCACTAGTAGCTTAGTGACTAGTTAATCACTCCACTAAGCATTAATTGCTTTCACAACATCAATAACAATAAACTCATGTAACTCTTCACCAACAATAGTTAATTTTCACTAAGATAAAAGCACATTACTCAACAAGGAAGATGACAGAGAACACATAAACTAAAGTGAAATTTTAGGGACACCGCATCACATTTGTAAGGAGGGAAACAAGACACCCTATGAGTGTTTTTGGATGAGGTATTTTTAGCGGTAATGTGTGAATATTTAAAATGATTTGCATAAAATACCTTGTTTGGATAGTAAATACAAAGGATTAAAAAAATACATGGATCTTAATTAAGGATTCTCGGGGAAGCTTGTTTCAAGGTTTGGGATCGAATTCTCAAGAATGATATTCCTTTCTTTCCACGTTGCTTGATATTGCATAGTTAAATGTGTCGAAATTTACTGAATGAAGCCAATGTTCTACACAAATAGGATACTTCATAAACCTAAGTAATTTAATTGATGTATTTTAATTTCGTTTGAAATTTCAAATGCTTTATCAAAACATATGGAAGAGATAACCAAGGTCAAGAAGTCGAGTGAGCTTTGTGGAAGGATGAGGAACTTTCTTTTCTTGGACTAATTCTACCTCCAAGTAACATGTTGAAGACACTTTTCCGACACACAATTCTCCTCCGCAAAGCAATATCCATCTCATGAGCTCTAATCAAGACACCATGTTGCTACCTCTTATAGAAACGATCAAACGACCATGGGCATGCCCAAGAAGACAAAAAGGTGGAATGCACTAGAAATGGAAAAATTCCTATTATTTTGCCACCCATGGCCTCTAACACTTTTTATTTTCTTTTGTACTTTCTAAAACAAAAGTTTTATTGAAAAATGAAAACAACCTCATCATAATAGGCTTGGTACTAATATATAATTAAAAATATTATTATAATAAAATATTTTAAAAGAAACTCGTGCATCACACGTGCAAAGCACAAGCTTTTATATTTCAACCTTTTCGTTTATGCTCTTAATTATGAGCTTTGTAGGGCTGAGATGATACATATATAATTTATTATAATGTCTGTTTCTTTTTTTAATAATCACTTTTTAAGAAACTTTATGAAGCAGCTGAACATGCCGTCTCCACCAAAGCCTTTCCATTTGTGCTACGATGAGTTGGAACTCTATGATGTTCCTCCCATAACCTCACTTGGGAGCTGGAACTTCAATTTTGTTCCCCCCACAAAATTTCTATATACCCATTAGAAATGGGATTTTCCTTGCAATTGTCCCACACAACAATAACAATGTCTTCTCCTTGCTCGGCAATGTTGCGATGAAGAATTATGAGGTGGAGTTTGACCTTGTTGGAGGGAATGTCTCCTTTGCTCCCAAGACAACTTGTGCTTAAGTGCCAGTGACTCCTTTTAAGTTGAATTGAATAATGTTTGGTTAATGTATTTGGTATAAGCGTGCCTGTGTTGTTTTCTGAATGAATATATCTAATTAAGCGTGCCTATGTTGTTTTTTGAATGAATATATCTACTTGTGCTTAAGTGGCAGTGACTTCTTTTAAGTTTGAATATTTATGAATGAATATATCTAATTAAGCATGTATGTGTTGTTTTAAAAGAAACTCGTGCATCACACGTGCAATGCACAAGCTTTTATATTTCAACCTTTTCGTTCATGCTCTTAATTAAGAGCTTTGTCGGGCTGAGATGATACATATATAATTTATTATAATGTCTGTTTATTTTTTTAATAATCACTTTCTAAGAAACTTTATGAAGCAGCTGAACATGCCGTCTCCACCAAAGCCTTTCCATTTGTGCTACGATGAGTTGGAACTCTATGATGTTCCTCCCATAACCTCACTTGGGAGCTGGAACTTCAATTTTGTTCCCCCCACCAAATTTCTATATACCCATTAGAAATGGGATTTGCCTTGCAATTGTCCCACACAACAATAACAATGTCTTCTCCTTGCTCGGCAATGTTGCGATGAAGAATTATGAGGTGGAGTTTGACCTTGTTGGAGGGAATGTCTCCTTTGCTCCCAAGACAACTTGTGCTTAAGTGTCAGTGACTCCTTTTAAGTTGAATTGAATAATGTTTGGTTAATGTATTTGGTATAAGCGTGCCTGTGTTGTTTTCTGAATGAATATATCTAATTAAGCGTGCCTATGTTGTTTTTTGAATGAATATATCTACTTGTGCTTAAGTGGCAGTGACTTCTTTTAAGTTTGAATAATTATGAATGAATATATCTAATTAAGCATGTATGTGTTGTTTTAAAAGAAACTCGTGCATCACACGTGCAATGCACAAGCTTTTATATTTCAACCTTTTCGTTCATGCTCTTAATTAAGAGCTTTGTCGGGCTGAGATGATACGTATATAATTTATTATAATGTCTGTTTCTTTTTTTAATAATCACTTTTTAAGAAACTTTATGAAGCAGCTGAACATGCCGTCTCCACCAAAGCCTTTCCATTTGTGCTGCGATGAGTTGAAACTCTATGATGTTCCTCCCATAACCTCACTTGGGAGCTGGAACTTCAATTTTGTTCCCCCCACCAAATTTCTATATACCCATTAGAAATGGGATTTGCCTTGCAATTGTCCCACACAACAATAACAATGTCTTCTCCTTGCTCGGCAATGTTGCGATGAAGAATTATGAGGTGGAGTTTGACCTTGTTGGAGGGAATGTCTCCTTTGCTCCCAAGACAACTTGTGCTTAAGTGCCAGTGACTCCTTTTAAGTTGAATTGAATAATGTTTGGTTAATGTATTTGGTATAAGCGTGCCTGTGTTGTTTTCTGAATGAATATATCTAATTAAGCGTGCCTATGTTGTTTTTTTAATGAATATATCTACTTGTGCTTAAGTGGCAGTGACTTCTTTTAAGTTTGAATAATTATGAATGAATATATCTAATTAAGCATGTATGTGTTGTTTTAAAAGAAACTCGTGCATCACACGTGCAATGCACAAGCTTTTATATTTCAACCTTTTCGTTCATGCTCTTAATTAAGAGCTTTGTCGGACTGAGATGATACGTATATAATTTATTATAATGTCTGTTTCTTTTTTTAATAATCACTTTTTAAGAAACTTTATGAAGCAGCTGAACATGCCGTCTCCACCAAAGCCTTTCCATTTGTGCTACGATGAGTTGAAACTCTATGATGTTCCTCCCATAACCTCACTTGGGAGCTGGAACTTCAATTTTGTTCCCCCCACCAAATTTCTATATACCCATTAGAAATGGGATTTGCCTTGTAATTGTCCCACACAACAATAACAATGTCTTCTCCTTGCTCGGCAATGTTGCGATGAAGAATTATGAGGTGGAGTTTGACCTTGTTGGAGGGAATGTCTCCTTTGCTCCCAAGACAACTTGTGCTTAAGTGCCAGTGACTCCTTTTAAGTTGAATTGAATAATGTTTGGTTAATGTATTTGGTATAAGCGTGCCTGTGTTGTTTTCTGAATGAATATATCTAATTAAGCGTGCCTATGTTGTTTTTTGAATGAATATATCTACTTGTGCTTAAGTGGCAGTGACTTCTTTTAAGTTTGAATAATTATGAATGAATATATCTAATTAAGCATGTATGTGTTGTTTTAAAAGAAACTCGTGCATCACACGTGCAATGCACAAGCTTTTATATTTCAACCTTTTCGTTTATGCTCTTAATTAAGAGCTTTGTCGGGCTGAGATGATACGTATATAATTTATTATAATGTCTGTTTCTTTTTTTAATAATCACTTTTTAAGAAACTTTATGAAGCAGCTGAACATGCCGTCTCCACCAAAGCCTTTCCATTTGTGCTACGATGAGTTGGAACTCTATGATGTTCCTCCCATAACCTCACTTGGGAGCTGGAACTTCAATTTTGTTCCCCCCACCAAATTTCTATATACCCATTAGAAATGGGATTTGCCTTGCAATTGTCCCACACAACAATAACAATGTCTTCTCCTTGCTCGGCAATGTTGCGATGAAGAATTATGAGGTGGAGTTTGACCTTGTTGGAGGGAATGTCTCCTTTGCTCCCAAGACAACTTGTGCTTAAGTGCCAGTGACTCTTTTTAAGTTGAATTGAATAATGTTTGGTTAATGTATTTGGTATAAGCGTGCCTGTGTTGTTTTCTGAATGAATATATCTAATTAAGCGTGCTTATGTTGTTTTTTGAATGAATATATCTACTTGTGCTTAAGTGGCAGTGACTTCTTTTAAGTTTGAATAATTATGAATGAATATATCTAATTAAGCATGTATGTGTTGTTTTAAAAGAAACTCGTGCATCACACGTGCAATGCACAAGCTTTTATATTTCAACCTTTTCGTTCATGCTCTTAATTAAGAGCTTTGTCGGGCTGAGATGATACGTATATAATTTATTATAATGTCTGTTTGTTTTTTTAATAATCACTTTTTAAGAAACTTTATGAAGCAGCTGAACATGCCGTCTCCACCAAAGCCTTTCCATTTGTGCTACGATGAGTTGGAACTCTATGATGTTCCTCCCATAACCTCACTTGGGAGCTGGAACTTCAATTTTGTTCCCCCAACAAATTTCTATATACCCATTAGAAATGGGATTTGCCTTGCAATTGTCCCACACAACAATAACAATGTCTTCTCCTTGCTCGGCAATGTTGCGATGAAGAATTATGAGGTGGAGTTTGACCTTGTTGGAGGGAATGTCTCCTTTGCTCCCAAGACAACTTGTGCTTAAGTGTCAGTGACTCCTTTTAAGTTGAATTGAATAATGTTTGGTTAATGTATTTGGTATAAGCGTGCCTGTGTTGTTTTCTGAATGAATATATCTAATTAAGCGTGCCTATGTTGTTTTTTGAATGAATATATCTACTTGTGCTTAAGTGGCAGTGACTTCTTTTAAGTTTGAATAATTATGAATGAATATATCTAATTAAGCATGTATGTGTTGTTTTAAAAGAAACTCGTGCATCACACGTGCAATGCACAAGCTTTTATATTTCAACCTTTTCGTTCATGCTCTTAATTAAGAGCTTTGTCGGGCTGAGATGATACGTATATAATTTATTATAATGTCTGTTTCTTTTTTTAATAATCACTTTTTAAGAAACTTTATGAAGCAGCTGAACATGCCGTCTCCACCAAAGCCTTTCCATTTGTGCTGCGATGAGTTGAAACTCTATGATGTTCCTCCCATAACCTCACTTGGGAGCTGGAACTTCAATTTTGTTCCCCCCACCAAATTTCTATATACCCATTAGAAATGGGATTTGCCTTGCAATTGTCCCACACAACAATAACAATGTCTTCTCCTTGCTCGGCAATGTTGCGATGAAGAATTATGAGGTGGAGTTTGACCTTGTTGGAGGGAATGTCTCCTTTGCTCCCAAGACAACTTGTGCTTAAGTGCCAGTGACTCCTTTTAAGTTGAATTGAATAATGTTTGGTTAATGTATTTGGTATAAGCGTGCCTGTGTTGTTTTCTGAATGAATATATCTAATTAAGCGTGCCTATGTTGTTTTTTTAATGAATATATCTACTTGTGCTTAAGTGGCAGTGACTTCTTTTAAGTTTGAATAATTATGAATGAATATATCTAATTAAGCATGTATGTGTTGTTTTAAAAGAAACTCGTGCATCACACGTGCAATGCACAAGCTTTTATATTTCAACCTTTTCGTTCATGCTCTTAATTAAGAGCTTTGTCGGACTGAGATGATACGTATATAATTTATTATAATGTCTGTTTCTTTTTTTAATAATCACTTTTTAAGAAACTTTATGAAGCAGCTGAACATGCCGTCTCCACCAAAGCCTTTCCATTTGTGCTACGATGAGTTGAAACTCTATGATGTTCCTCCCATAACCTCACTTGGGAGCTGGAACTTCAATTTTGTTCCCCCCACCAAATTTCTATATACCCATTAGAAATGGGATTTGCCTTGTAATTGTCCCACACAACAATAACAATGTCTTCTCCTTGCTCGGCAATGTTGCGATGAAGAATTATGAGGTGGAGTTTGACCTTGTTGGAGGGAATGTCTCCTTTGCTCCCAAGACAACTTGTGCTTAAGTGCCAGTGACTCCTTTTAAGTTGAATTGAATAATGTTTGGTTAATGTATTTGGTATAAGCGTGCCTGTGTTGTTTTCTGAATGAATATATCTAATTAAGCGTGCCTATGTTGTTTTTTGAATGAATATATCTACTTGTGCTTAAGTGGCAGTGACTTCTTTTAAGTTTGAATAATTATGAATGAATATATCTAATTAAGCATGTATGTGTTGTTTTAAAAGAAACTCGTGCATCACACGTGCAATGCACAAGCTTTTATATTTCAACCTTTTCGTTTATGCTCTTAATTAAGAGCTTTGTCGGGCTGAGATGATACGTATATAATTTATTATAATGTCTGTTTGTTTTTTTAATAATCACTTTTTAAGAAACTTTATGAAGCAGCTGAACATGCCGTCTCCACCAAAGCCTTTCCATTTGTGCTACGATGAGTTGGAACTCTATGATGTTCCTCCCATAACCTCACTTGGGAGCTGGAACTTCAATTTTGTTCCCCCCACCAAATTTCTATATACCCATTAGAAATGGGATTTGCCTTGCAATTGTCCCACACAACAATAACAATGTCTTCTCCTTGCTCGGCAATGTTGCGATGAAGAATTATGAGGTGGAGTTTGACCTTGTTGGAGGGAATGTCTCCTTTGCTCCCAAGACAACTTGTGCTTAAGTGCCAGTGACTCTTTTTAAGTTGAATTGAATAATGTTTGGTTAATGTATTTGGTATAAGCGTGCCTGTGTTGTTTTCTGAATGAATATATCTAATTAAGCGTGCTTATGTTGTTTTTTGAATGAATATATCTACTTGTGCTTAAGTGGCAGTGACTTCTTTTAAGTTTGAATAATTATGAATGAATATATCTAATTAAGCATGTATGTGTTGTTTTAAAAGAAACTCGTGCATCACACGTGCAATGCACAAGCTTTTATATTTCAACCTTTTCGTTCATGCTCTTAATTAAGAGCTTTGTCGGGCTGAGATGATACGTATATAATTTATTATAATGTCTGTTTGTTTTTTTAATAATCACTTTTTAAGAAACTTTATGAAGCAGCTGAACATGCCGTCTCCACCAAAGCCTTTCCATTTGTGCTACGATGAGTTGGAACTCTATGATGTTCCTCCCATAACCTCACTTGGGAGCTGGAACTTCAATTTTGTTCCCCCAACAAATTTCTATATACCCATTAGAAATGGGATTTGCCTTGCAATTGTCCCACACAACAATAACAATGTCTTCTCCTTGCTCGGCAATGTTGCGATGAAGAATTATGAGGTGGAGTTTGACCTTGTTGGAGGGAATGTCTCCTTTGCTCCCAAGACAACTTGTGCTTAAGTTCCAGTGACTCCTTTTAAGTTGAATTGAATAATGTTTGGTTAATGTATTTGGTATAAGCGTGCCTGTGTTGTTTTCTGAATGAATATATCTAATTAAGCGTGCCTATGTTGTTTTTTGAATGAATATATCTACTTGTGCTTAAGTGGCAGTGACTTCTTTTAAGTTTGAATAATTATGAATGAATATATCTAATTAAGCATGTATGTGTTGTTTTAAAAGAAACTCGTGTATCACACGTGCAATGCACAAGCTTTTATATTTCAACCTTTTCGTTTATGCTCTTAATTAAGAGCTTTGTCGGGCTGAGATGATACGTATATAATTTATTATAATGTCTGTTTCTTTTTTTAATAATCACTTTTTTAATATATGTCCTAAAAAATAGCAATTTTTTAGAGAACTGAAGAGATTTATTAATAATCAAAAGATGCTTTAAAAGGGAGAAGAGAGGAAAAACAACAAAATTACCGAAAAAGAAAATACACCACCCCACCAAAAGAAAACTAAAAGAGAGAAAAAGAACACAAATATTAAACTGAAAACACCAACAGAAACCCTGAAAAAACCCGCACAGCCAAATTAATGACATCCACTTTTATTTTTAATTAAAATATATCTAATGCAAAATATTTGTTCAAAAAATTTTAAACAAAAATTTGAAATTAAACTCCCCGTGCAAGGCACAGGTCATAGACTTTTTTTTTTGAAACTAGTACTATATATATATATATCATGGTTATTAAAACCGGACCGGACAGGCCGGTTTAACCATATGAACCGGGAACCGGTCCAGTCACCGGTCTGAAACGGCCCCAAAACCGGACAGTAGGAAAACCGGTCAACAACCGTTTAAACCGGTCAAAAACTGGGAAAACCGTTGAAAACCGGCGGTTTTCCGGTTTAGACCGGTTCACAAAATCATATTAAAAAAATTCAAATTTTCATCTTTCTACTTCCCGAGACTTACGGCAGTGGCTCTTTTTTGCAATAATGATCAGTTATTACTTATTATTAGGGTTAAAGGTCATATTAGTCTCTGTGTTTGTAAAAGCGTTTGATTTTGGTCCCTCAGTCAAAAAACCGCCAGTAACTGTATTATAAACCGCCAGTAACTGTAAAGAAAACCGCCACTAAACGTCATTTTTTAACTAAGGGACCAAATTCAAACACTTTTACAAACACAGGGACTAATATGATCTTTAACCCCTTATTATTATATGCATCTCAAATCTCAAGCTGTCACATTTATTTATTTTTTTGAAAATTTGGAATTTGAAAACTTGGAATTTGAAATTTGAACTTGAAAGTAGTAGCAAGTTTGACCAAAGTGAATCTTTTGTTTCCTTCCTCCTGCTGGTTATGATACCCACTTTGACTTGTTCAATGTCTTTTTTTATTTATTCATATTTCTATATTTTCTTATCAAACTTACAATAGCACACAAAATTAACAATTGATAATAATATATTAGATGTAATTATTTTTAAGCTTTTTTCTTAGCATTTTTTTATGTTTACGGGTGGGCTATATGCAAGCCCATGTTTTATTTCATAGAAGATAATGTGAATTATAAACAAAAATGTGACTATTGTTATTTTGGACCTACTATTTCTATTGTGTAATTTTATTTATAATATGAAGTTATAGATAGTATAAAAAAAGTTAATGATATTATTATTTTTTTCATTATTACCTTATATATTATATATCAATTTTAGAATAACATTATTTAACTTATAGTGGTAGTACCGGTTCGACCACGGATCAACTACGGTTGGACCAATGAACCTTGAACCAGTTGTAAGATCAAGTTTTGATCTAGTAGTACAACTCTATGTTTTGATGATTACAAGTTAACCTTTTGATATGAACAATTGTGGTACTCTAACGTGTTTTTCTGAGTGTGCTATTTACAGGCTCTGACCTCAACTCAATCTCACACAAATCAGAAGCACTGTGTATAAAGAGTGACCCAAGCAACGCTTTCGCATTCACCATGTTCAGTATGAACAGTGGAAAAGCTTCAGAAGTTCTGAAGCTATACAAATTCTGATGAGGACTCAGTCACTAGAAGCTCTGAAGATCCAGAAAGTCTGATAACCAAGAAACACTGAAGGCTCAGATATTCTGATGGTGTAGAAGACTCTGAAGATCCAGAAGCTGATTAGTGAAGTTCTGATGTCCAGAAGCAAGATACTCTGAAGACCATGTTCTTCCCTCTGAGTTCAGAATCAGAAGAAACAATGGTCAGAGGATCTGGGCTTTCCCTCTGACTCTGATCAACCGGCTTCACAAGTTCCAATATGAAGCATTCCCCTGATCAGAAGTCTCCTAGGTTTAAAGGTCGCGTCGCTATCCAAGTACAAAAGCAACTGTACCTTCCTGACGACCTACCTAACGTTCTCAGCCACAACAGAAGCTGGATTTTCCAGAACTGCCCTCCAACGGTAGCATTTCCCATGCATCGCTCAACCCTAATCCTTGGAGTATATAAAGAGGCTGAAGACTGAAAGAAACGGCTAGAAGCATTCACATACGCAAGACATATTCAAAATCTTCTAAGTTTTCTTTCATCTGAAATTCATTGAGTTTACTATCAGCTTTTTAGAAGCAAATTTCTTGTAAACAATTCTTTGATAAACAGTTTGTTTAGTTCCTTTAGGAGATCAAGGTTGATCGGATCCTAGAGAAGACTAAGAGAGTGAATCTTAGTGTGAGCTAAGTCAGTGTAATTGTTAGTCACTTGTAGGTTTCAAGTGCAGTTGTAACTCTTACCTGATTAGTGGATTACCTTCATTCTAAGAAGGAAGAAATCACCTTAACGGGTGGACTGGAGTAGCTTGAGTGATTTATCAAGTGAACCAGGATAAAATCCTTGTGTGCTTTTCTATCTCTTATCTTTAGCACTTAAGTTCTCGAAAGATTTGTCAAAATCTTTAAGGTGAAAGTTTTATACTGAAAACGTTATTCAAACCCCCCCTTTCTACCGTTTTTCATACCTTCAATTGGTATCAGAGCGCAAGTTCTGATTACCACACCTAACAGTGTTCAGTGATCCGGGCCGGTGTGAAAAACAATGGCTGCCACCACCAGTGAAACTCAAAGAGATGGTTACAATGCAAAGCCTCCTATGTTCGACGGTCAAAGGTTCGAATATTGGAAAGATAGACTGGAAAGTTTCTTTCTGGGTTTCGATGCAGATCTCTGGGATATTATTGTGGATGGCTACGAGCGTCCAGTTGATGCAGATGGCAAGAAGATCCCAAGGTCAGAGATGACTGCAGATCAAAAGAAGCTGTACTCACAACATCACAAAGCAAGAGCAATTCTTCTAAGTGCTATTTCCTATGAAGAGTACCAGAAGATTACAGATCGTGAGTTTGCAAAAGGCATTTTCGAATCTCTGAAGATGTCTCATGAAGGAAACAAGAAAGTCAAAGAATCAAAGGCATTGTCCTTGATCCAAAAGTATGAATCCTTCATCATGGAGCCAAATGAGTCCATTGAAGAAATGTTCTCCAGATTTCAGTTGCTTGTAGCTGGCATACGACCTCTCAACAAGAGCTACACAACAAAAGATCATGTCATAAGGGTCATCAGGTGTCTTCCTGAAAGTTGGATGCCTTTAGTGACTTCAATAGAGCTCACGAGAGATGTTGAGAATATGAGTTTAGAAGAACTCATCAGCATTTTGAAATGCCATGAGCTGAAGCGCTCAGAGATGCAAGATCTGAGGAAAAAGTCCATAGCCTTGAAATCTAAATCTGAAAAGGCTAAGGTTGAGAAGTCAAAAGCTCTTCAAGCTGAAGAAGAGGAATCTGAAGAAGCGTCAGAAGATTCTGATGAAGATGAGTTGACTCTGATCCCCAAGAGACTCAATCGCATCTGGAAGCACAGGCAGAGCAAATACAAAGGCTCTGGAAAGGCAAGAGGAAAGTATGAATCCTCAGGTCAGAAGAAGTCCTCGCTTAAGGAAGTCACATGCTTTGAGTGCAAAGAATCAGGGCACTACAAAAGTGACTGTCCAAGATTGAAGAAGGACAAGAAGCCAAAGAAGCACTTCAAGACGAAGAAAAGTCTGATGGTGACATTTGATGAATCAGAGTCAGAGGATGTTGACTCTGATGGTGAAGTCCAAGGACTCATGGCTATTGTCAAAGACAAGGAAGCAGAGTCAAAGAGAGTTGTTGACTCTGACTCAGAATCAGAAGGAAATCCTAACTCAGACGATGAAAATGAGTTATTCGCTTCTTTCTCTACCTCTGAACTGAAACATGCATTGTCTGATATTATGGATAAGTATAACTCCTTATTGTCTAAGCATAAGAAGCTTAAAAAGAACTTATCTGCTGTTTCCAAGACTCCTTCTGAACATGAGAAAATTATTTCTGATTTGAAAAATGATAATCATGCCTTGATCAATTCTAACTCTGTGCTTAAGAACCAGATTGCTAAGTTAGAAGAAATTGTTGCCTGTGATGCCTCTGATTGTAGAAATGAATCTAAGTATGAAAAGTCTTTTCAAAGATTCCTAGCTAAAAGCGTGGATAGAAGCTTAATGGCTTCAATGATCTATGGCGTAAGCAGAAATGGAATGCATGGCATTGGCTATTCTAAACCAATTAGAAATGAGCCCTCCGTGTCTAAAGCTAAATCCTTGTATGAATGCTTTGTTCCCTCTGGTACCATATTGCCTGATCCTGTACCTGCTAAAGTTGCTAAAAACCCTCTTAAAAAGGGATCATTCTCTATGACTAAATATCATGCAAATATTCCTTTAAAATATCATGTTGAGACACCCAAGGTGGTCAGAACCTCTGGGGTAACTAACAAGAGAGGACCCAGAAAGTGGGTACCTAAGGACAAGATTATCTATGTTGCAGATATCCTTGATAGCTCCACTGAAACACCAATCATGGTATCTGGACAGTGGATGCTCGCGTCACATGACGGGAGAAAGGCGTATGTTCCGAGAGCTGAAACTTAAGCCTGGAGGCGAAGTTGGCTTTGGAGGAAATGAAAAGGGTAAAATTGTTGGTACTGGTACTATTTGTGTAGATAGTAGTCCATGCATTGATAATGTGTTATTGGTAGACGGCTTAACACATAACTTATTGTCTATAAGTCAATTAGCTGACAAGGGTTATGATGTTATATTCAATCAAAAGTCCTGCCGGGCTGTAAGTCAGATCGATGGCTCTGTTCTGTTTAACAGCAAGAGGAAGAACAACATCTATAAGATCAGATTATCTGAGTTGGAGGCTCAGAATGTGAAGTGCCTTCTGTCTGTTAATGAAGAGCAGTGGGTATGGCATAGACGGTTAGGGCATGCCAGTATGAGAAAGATTTCTCAGCTGAGCAAGCTAAACCTTGTCAGGGGCTTACCCAATCTGAAGTTCGCTTCAGACGCTCTTTGTGAAGCATGTCAGAAAGGCAAATTCACAAAAGTCCCTTTCAAGGCAAAGAATGTTGTCTCAACCTCAAGGCCGTTGGAACTTCTGCATATCGACCTTTTTGGACCAGTGAAAACTGAGTCTATAGGTGGCAAGAGATATGGGATGGTTATCGTTGATGACTATAGCCGCTGGACATGGGTAAAGTTTCTAACCCGCAAGGATGAGTCTCATGTTGTGTTCTCTACCTTCATTGCTCAAGTGCAAAACGAGAAGGCTTGTAGGATTGTGCGTGTCAGAAGTGACCATGGTGGAGAGTTTGAGAATGACAAGTTTGAGAGTCTGTTTGATTCCTATGGAATTGCACATGATTTCTCTTGTCCCAGAACTCCTCAACAAAATGGTGTTGTTGAGAGGAAGAACAGAACTCTTCAGGAGATGGCTAGAACCATGCTCCAAGAAACTGGCATGGCTAAGCACTTTTGGGCAGAGGCAGTAAATACAGCATGTTACATTCAGAACAGAATCTCTGTGAGACCAATTCTGAATAAGACTCCTTATGAATTGTGGAAGAACATAAAACCCAACATTTCTTACTTTCATCCTTTTGGCTGTGTTTGTTATGTTCTCAATACTAAGGATAGATTGCATAAATTTGATGCTAAGTCTTCTAAGTGTCTATTACTCGGTTACTCTGAGAGATCTAAAGGTTTTAGATTTTATAATACTGATGCTAAGACTATTGAAGAATCTATTCATGTTAGATTTGACGATAAGCTTGACTCTGACCAGTCAAAGCTAGTTGAAAAGTTTGCAGATTTAAGCATTAATGTTTCTGACAAAGGCAAAGCTCCAGAGGAAGTTGAGCCAGAGGAAGATGAACCAGAGGAAGAAGCTGGTCCCTCTAACTCACAAACTCTGAAGAAGAGCAGAATCACTGCAGCTCACCCTAAGGAATTGATTCTGGGCAACAAAGACGAACCAGTCAGAACCAGATATGCCTTCAGACCCTCTGAAGAGACCTTGCTCAGTCTGAAAGGATTGGTGTCCTTAATTGAACCCAAGTCCATAGATGAAGCTCTTCAGGACAAGGATTGGATTCTGGCCATGGAAGAAGAATTGAATCAATTTTCCAAGAACGATGTTTGGAGCTTAGTGAAGAAGCCTGAGAGTGTCCATGTTATTGGAACGAAATGGGTATTCAGAAACAAGCTGAATGAGAAAGGAGATGTAGTCAGAAACAAGGCAAGGCTAGTTGCTCAAGGCTACAGCCAGCAAGAAGGAATAGACTACACTGAAACATTTGCTCCAGTAGCAAGACTGGAGGCAATCAGACTGTTGATCTCTTTCTCAGTAAATCACAACATAGTTCTACATCAGATGGACGTAAAGAGTGCCTTCCTAAATGGTTATATCTCAGAGGAAGTCTATGTTCATCAACCCCCAGGTTTTGAAGATGAGAAGAAACCAGACCATGTGTTCAAATTGAAGAAATCACTCTACGGTCTGAAGCAAGCTCCCAGAGCATGGTATGAGAGACTTAGCTCATTCCTTCTGGAGAATGAGTTTGTAAGGGGTAAAGTAGATACAACTCTTTTTTGCAAGACTTATAAAGATGATATCTTAATTGTGCAAATTTATGTTGATGATATTATATTTGGTTCTGCTAATCAATCTCTATGCAAAGAATTTTCTGAGATGATGCAGGCTGAATTTGAGATGAGTATGATGGGAGAATTAAAGTACTTTCTGGGAATACAAGTTGATCAAACACCAGAAGGAACATATATCCATCAGAGCAAGTACACTAAAGAACTTCTGAAGAAGTTCAATATGCTGGAATCTACAGTGGCCAAGACTCCAATGCATCCTACATGCATTCTGGAGAAAGAAGATAAAAGTGGTAAAGTATGTCAGAAGCTCTATCGTGGCATGATAGGTTCACTTCTATACTTAACTGCATCTAGGCCAGACATACTATTTAGTGTTCATTTATGTGCTCGTTTCCAATCAGATCCAAGGGAAACCCACTTAACTGCTGTTAAGAGGATCCTAAGGTATCTGAAAGGCACCACTAACCTTGGCTTGATGTATAAGAAAACATCAGAGTATAAGCTTTCAGGTTACTGTGATGCTGATTATGCTGGAGATAGAACAGAGAGAAAAAGTACTTCTGGAAATTGTCAATTTCTGGGAAGCAATCTAGTCTCATGGGCAAGCAAGAGGCAATCAACCATTGCACTATCAACTGCAGAGGCAGAATATATCTCAACAGCAATATGCAGCACTCAGATGCTCTGGATGAAACATCAGCTGGAGGATTATCAGATCCTTGAGAGCAATATCCCAATCTATTGTGATAACACTGCTGCAATCTCATTGAGTAAGAATCCTATCCTGCATTCAAGGGCAAAGCACATTGAGGTAAAGTATCACTTTATTAGAGATTATGTACAGAAGGGCGTACTTCTTCTGAAGTTTGTTGATACTGACCATCAATGGGCAGATATCTTTACAAAGCCCTTAGCAGAGGATAGATTTAATTTTATTCTGAAAAATCTAAACATGGACTTTTGTCCAGAGTGAAGATGGATCAGAACCTCTGACTACGATACTTCTTGATCAGAAGATGTCTAGTCCAGAAGGTAACTCAATCAGAGTGTGTGTACCCACTGGTACTGACTCTGAAGCTGAGACAACAACACGTGTGTCAGTATTTCTGATGCATAGTTCCTTGTGCCCGTGTGACAGTCTGTTATGATTGCGTGTAGATGTGCTTCTCTCCTGTGTGTGATTTGTGTATTCACTGTTACTATCTATCTTTAATTTTCAACCGTTGATCTTAAATTGCTTTTTGAATCAACAACGGTTATTTGTCAAAACCCACTATACACACACGATCTCTTTCACTTTCGGTTTTTACTCTCGCTCTCTCTGCTTTTCAAAACCGCTTATTCTCGATTTCTCTCTCGATCTCTCTTCATCTTTCAACCTTCATCTTCTACCTCAAACCTTCAACCGCTTCAAAAATGGTGAGTCAAACCAGAAGATCTACTGCAGATGCACCCCAGTTCCCTCACATGGTAGTTGGTCTAGCAACGGGTCAAAGGGGCCCTGAGAATCCGACACCAGATCAAGGTCAAGCTCAAGAGCAGATTCTTCCTATTGCAGAACGGGGCTGTGCCGTTCACTGCGTATTTTCTCCTGAGGAACTTCAAGTCCTGGCAGAATGGAGATTCGACCTCGACAACCTGGCTACAAATGGGTATGATCTTCGTCCTGAAGTCCAAGTTCAAGGTTGGGGAAATTACTTCAACAGACTTCGAGGACCGGTGTATGATAGACTGGTCAAGGAATTCTGGAAGCACGCCGACTGCGATGATACTCAGGTGGTATCTTACATTCTTGGAAGAAAGCTCATCATCACAGAGAAGTCCTTCGTAAATTTGCTGGGTGCAGACACTGCTTTTGGGTATCGTTTCCAACTCACGGAATCGAAGCTGAAACCCAGCACCAAAGATACAATCAACCAGGCCCTGTACACAACTTACAAACCAGGCAAGACGAACTACAAGGTGATGGATCTTCATCCCAAGCTCAGGATCTGGCACAAAATCCTGCTCCACTGCATAAACCAGAGACCAAAGGGCAGTTCTCCAGACTACATCAACTTCAACCAGAAGGTGATGCTGTTCTTCATCCAAGACCAGAAGAAGATATGCCTTCCCTACTTCCTGTTCTCCTACTTGAAGGAATGTATCCGGAAGTCTCGTACCACTGCCTCCATCAAGTCAGCGATCAAGTATATTCCCTTCGGGAGACTCTTGTCTGATCTCTTCATTGAGAGTGGCCTCGTTCAAGATCTGATAAATGCTGGATGCACAGAGGATCTGAGCACCATTGTCAGTGATGTCTTCACGGCAAACTCTCTAAAGAAGATGAGCCTAATCAAGAAGAAGATTGCTCCTGCCCATGAAGACACATCTTCTGAGATCAGAAGCAGAAGGATGCCTCTGAATGACTACCCTCTGTGGACACAGGCAGACAATCCTGACGCCATTAGGTGCTATGTTGAAGACCTAAGGGCTCAAGGATTCGAGATTGATCTCGATGACTTCTTCAGCAGACTGCCGCCAGCTCTAGAGTTTCCTTCTCCTCCCAAGAAGAAAGTTCAGAGGAAGATGGTTCTAGAAGAATCCTCTGAGGAATCAGATGTCCCTCTGGTCAAAAAGAAGAAGAGAAAGCCTGATGATGGTGATGATAGTGATAATGAGGATGGCCCTCCTAAGAAGAAGAAGAAGCAGGTCAGAATCGTGGTGAAGCCTACTCGGGTGGAACCCGCTGCTGAAGTGGTCAGAAGGACTGAACCTCCTGCCAGAGTGACTAGATCATCAGCACATTCAAGTAAGTGTGCACTTGCTTCTGATGATGATTTGAATTTATTTGATGCACTCCCTATATCTGCCATGCTCAAACACTCCTCAAATCCCCTCACTCCTATTCCTGAATCCCAACCAGCTGCACAAACCACCTCACCACCACATTCCCCAAGATCTTCATTCTTTCAACCTTCTCCTACTGAAGCACCTCTCTGGAATTTGCTTCAGAACCAACCCTCTAGGTCAGAAGAACCTACCTCTCCCATTACCATTCAGTACAACCCATTATCTTCTGAACCCATCATTCATGCACAACCAGAGCCTACCCACACAGAACCTGAACCCAGAACCTCTGATCACTCTGTCCCAAGAGCATCAGAACGTCTGGCTCCCAGAACTACTGATACAGACTCTTCCACAGCCTATACACCTGTATCCTTCCCAACCAATGTTGCTGATTCTTCTCCCTCCAATAACTCTAAATCCATTAGAAAATTCATGGAGGTCAGAAAAGAAAAGGTGTCTACCTTAGAAGAGTTTTATCTCACTTGTCCAAGCCCTAGGAGATATCCTGGCCCTAGACCTGAACGTCTAGTTGACCCAGATGAACCTATCTTGGCCAATCCTTTACAAGAGGCAGACCCTTTGGCTCAACAAATTCACCCTGCCCCAGACCAACAAGAGCCTATTCAACCAGAACCTGAACCCGAACAATCAGTGTCTAACCAATCCTCGGTTAGATCACCCCATCCTCTGGTTGAAACTTCAGAACCTCACCTTGGAACCTCTGAACCCAATGCTCAAACATTTAACATTGGCTCTCCACAAGGTGCCTCTGAAGCTCACAGCAGCAATCACCCAGCCTCTCCTGAAACCAACCTCTCCATCATTCCTTACACTCACCTCCGACCCACATCTCTCTCTGAGTGCATCAATACTTTCTATCATGAAGCTTCTTTGATGCTACGCAATGTGCACGGTCAGACTGACCTCAGTGAGAATGCTGAACGTGTGGCTGATGAGTGGAACAATCTGGGCACTTGGCTAGTGGCTCAAGTTCCAATTATGATGCAGCTCCTGCATGCAGAGGGAAGTCAGAGCATTGAGGCTGCAAAGCAAAGGTTTGCTCGAAGGGTGGCTCTTCATGAACAAGAATAGAGAAATAAGCTTCTTGAAGCTATTAAAGAAGCCAAGAGAAAGAAAGCTCAAGCAGAAGAAGCTGCACGTCAAGCAGCAGCTCAAGCTGAACAAGCCAGACTAGAGGCAGAACGACTTGAAGCTGAGGCTGAAGCCCTTAGATGCCAAGCACTTGCACCAGTAGTGTTTACTCCTGCTGCTTCTGCTTCCATTCCAGATCCTCAAGCTGCTCAGAATGTTCCTTCCGGTTCTACTCAGTCAAGCTCATCCAGACTCGACATCATGGAACAACGTCTTGACATTCATGAATCCATGCTAATTGAGATGAAGCACATGATGATGGAACTTCTGCGACGAACTGATAAACCTTAGTTTTTAGGATCTCTTCGTTTTTCTTTTTCTTTAACGTTGTTTTATTTTTGTTAAACTCTGTTTCTTTTTATTTACTTATTCTACTTTGTTCGTTTGTGATTATCTATGCATATCTATATATATTTGTGTCACATCTGTTTGCCAAAATCTTTTTATTCATAATATCTTTATGTTTACATCATACATTCTTTCCCTAAAGTCTAGAATGGAGGATCTCTCCTCATTCTTCTGCACTCCTGGCGCTGCTCTGACCTATCTTTCTCCAGACGCTCCAGTGCATGCTGGATGCTGTTGAGCCTGTCCTTTAGCTCATCCCTCTCCAGAATCTCTTCTGCGGTCTTGAGCTTCTCTTCCAAACTCTCTTTTTCTTCCAGCAGCTTGAGTTCAAGCCGGCTGAGCTCTTGCACCTCCTCCACGAAGGCAAGAAATTCCCTCAGGTCTCTCTTCACCTCTGGACGCAGGTCCTCTTCCAGCAGTGTCCGTGTTAGCTCCGAGATGGTCGTCGTACCCTCTGGATGCCTGATGTTCAGGAACAAGTCCTCCTCGAAGGCCTTCTTCCTCAGCTCTTCTAGTGCTACGATGTGTGATGCCATTTTTTTTCTACTGAAAATTGTTCGAAGTGTGAAGCTTACCTTTCTCTCCAACGCTTTATATAGGCTTCACTTTCTCTCTGAAAGTTAATGCTCCTACAGTTTCTCGAGGTTAAGTTCTTGGTAACTGACCCTTCTCTTTACTCCCTTGACCGGTAGTAAACGTTCTTCTTTTGCATTAACTCTTCTATTTTTTTCGCCTAACTCTGTTTCTTGCATCGTTTTCATTTTCTTTAAACTTAGACCTTCTCTAAGGGGGAGTACCTTGTACTTCAAGCTAAGTTTTTCACACCCCAAGCTTTTTGCTTATGACAAAAAGGGGGAGTAAACCCAGTTTTTGATGTGTAAGATGTGTTAGTGTGATTTATTTTTCTTTTGGAGAATTTAAGAGTTCCACCTTCATGACCATAGATGTGTCACTGGGCAAATACAAGGAATACATTTCACTTCTTCTGAAGTGATTCTAAGTTGACTCTGATACCCAAGACTCTGATACCTTGTCCGTGACTCTGATTACTTATGCGCTCTGATTATTCGATTTTCATCTATGTCATAAAGTTTTTCACTCTGAACTCTTATATCATTTAGCTCAGAATTTAGACTTTACTAACGTTTTCATCAAGTATTAGATTCAGGGGGAGCTAAGCTCAGAATCAAGCAGTGACTTGAATTCAGAATGAGCAAGATAAACTATTCACATCAGGATAAGTCTTATTCTATATCTCTAAACTCTGAGTGAATTCAGTTTAATGTTTAAGAATTGTTCATCAAAAATCTTAGTTTTGTCATCATCAAAAAGGGGGAGATTGTAAGATCAAGTTTTGATCTAGTAGTACAACTCTATGTTTTGATGATTACAAGTTAACCTTTTGATATGAACAATTGTGGTACTCTAACGTGTTTTTCTGAGTGTGCTATTTACAGGCTCTGACCTCAACTCAATCTCACACAAATCAGAAACACTGTGTATAAAGAGTGACCCAAGCAACGCTTTCGCATTCACCATGTTCAGTATGAACAGTGGAAAAGCTTCAGAAGTTCTGAAGCTATACAAACTCTGATGAGGACTCAGTCACTAGAAGCTCTGAAGATCCAGAAAGTCTGATAACCAAGAAACACTGAAGGCTCAGATATTCTGATGGTGTAGAAGACTCTGAAGATCCAGAAGCTGATTAGTGAAGTTCTGATGTCCAGAAGCAAGATACTCTGAAGACCATGTTCTTCCCTCTGAGTTCAGAATCAGAAGAAACAATGGTCAGAGGATCTGGGCTTTCCCTCTGACTCTGATCAACCGGCTTCACAAGTTCCAATATGAAGCATTCCCCTGATCAGAAGTCTCCTAGGTTTAAAGGTCGCGTCGCTATCCAAGTACAAAAGCAACTGTACCTTCCTGACGACCTACCTAACGTTCTCAGCCACAGCAGAAGCTGGATTTTCCAGAACTGCCCTCCAACGGTAGCATTTCCCATGCATCGCTCAACCCTAATCCTTGGAGTATATAAAGAGGCTGAAGACTGAAAGAAACGGCTAGAAGCATTCACATACGCAAGACATATTCAAAATCTTCTAAGTTTTCTTTCATCTGAAATTCATTGAGTTTACTATCAGCTTTTTAGAAGCAAATTTCTTGTAAACAATTCTTTGATAAACAGTTTGTTTAGTTCCTTTAGGAGATCAAGGTTGATCGGATCCTAGAGAAGACTAAGAGAGTGAATCTTAGTGTGAGCTAAGTCAGTGTAATTGTTAGTCACTTGTAGGTTTCAAGTGCAGTTGTAACTCTTACCTGATTAGTGGATTGCCTTCATTCTAAGAAGGAAGAAATCACCTTAACGGGTGGACTGGAGTAGCTTGAGTGATTTATCAAGTGAACCAGGATAAAATCCTTGTGTGCTTTTCTATCTCTTATCTTTAGCAATTAAGTTCTCGAAAGATTTGTCAAAATCTTTAAGGTGAAAGTTTTATACTGAAAACGTTAATCAAACCCCCCCTTTCTACCGTTTTTCATACCTTCACCAGTGCCCTCACCGGTTTCATCACCGGTCCGGTTTTAATAACCTTGATATATATATGTATTTATACAACTACATTTATTAGAAAAACTCACTTCAAAAAGTATTAATAATAAAGTAGATTAATTTTTAAGTATCATTTTAGTTGGAAAACTTTAGATATATTTATTGATATTTTATGAAAACAAACGTAGTATATTTTTTGTTTCAAATGACGTAATATATTTTAGTACCAATAAATTTTAAATATAAATACATAAATAGAGTTTTTAAATTTCATGTTTTATTCTATAATGTGTGAAATACTATTTCACTGCATCAAATGATATAGAAAATATATTAATAAGCAAAATAAATTTAAAAGGGATGTACAATATTAAAAATGCTCATTTGTAACAAACAAATGAGGAAAAACATAATTACCAGTTTTATTCTCAATTTTATTATGGTGATGGGAAAAAATATATATGATGATTTACTGAATGATTTTTATAAGCTAAAATATATGCTACTTTAAATATTCAATTGTCCCCGAAGGTTAGCTCAAGTGTGAAATAAGCAAAATAAATTTTAAATATAAATACATAAATAGAGTTTTTTAATTTCATGTTTTATTCTATAATGTGTGAAATACTATTTCACTGCATCAAACATTCATTGATTGTCGTTTAATATGAGCTTTTAGAATTTGTAATTTCATTTGAATAGTAGTTCTTATAAATTTAAAATATAAATATATTTTGATTTCATCATTTACTTATGTTGCCATTTAAGATTATAATTTTGTATTAGAGTATTTAAAATACCAATATGTATTGAATCGATGCACAAAGTTAAATAATATTTATGTGTAACTTATACGAAAAAATGAAAGTTATAGACATATTATCCGAATATATAATGAAAATAAATTATTCTTATGTTTATCCAATTCCAAAGAATAACTATTTAATGAAAAAAGTTAACATGCAAAATACTATGAAAACGCAATTGAGGTGGTGACAATGCTACAAATTGCGGTTTAGAATATTAAATAACATGTAAAATGCATGCCTTTTATCAATTTTAAAAAATTCATATTTTTTAATTAATTATTATTATATATAAACTTATGTTTAAAGTTGATAGGAAGAAATCTGATGTAAAATAATGTTTTAGCCTATTAAACTTTATGTAATTTTTTTATAAACTTGTAATTGAATAAAAGATATTAATTAATCTAATTTATAAGCATTGTTAAATGATCGGAGATCACAATGATTAATGTTAATATAGTCATATCTTATTCATTTTTTTTATACATCAGAAAGTAGTCATATCTTAATCATGCTCGTATTAAAGTACGAAAAAAAATTAGAAAAAAATTTCAAATTCTAAGAATTAAACGGGGTAAAAGCTTAAAAAACTCACTAAAAATTTGACAAAGAAACTTACAATTTACACCTAATTAATGAAAATATTTAAATAAGTCACAGCTATAAAATGAATACCTACCACCCCTCAATTATTAGTTTTGTGAAATATATACCATTATACCAACTATAAGTTTCAGTGCTGACTCGGTGTGGGATATGCATTATACTCGCGTGGTGGGTTAAATCCTGGTGGTGGAAGTGCCCGTACAGTGCTATGCAGTTTGCAACAGGTTTTCAGCACATTATGCTTCCAAAGAAACATAAAGATCGGAGAGAACAACAATGGGAGCCACCGGAAGAGCCGATTCTTAAATTTAATGTTGACGGCTCAGCATTGGGGAGCCCGGGAAAGAGTGGGGTGGGGGGGTGTTTTGAGAAATTGTCGTGGTGAAGCTATTGGTTTCTTTGCCTTGGAGATGGGGATCATGTGGGCTTATGAAGCGGAAGTCCATGCTATTTACCATGCTCTGGTATTCTGCAAGCAGTTCAATTTCTCATCAATAATTACAGAGAGTGATTGTAAGGTGGCAGTAGGGTGGGTACAAAATGGAGGCAAAAGGCCCTGGCGATTGCTTCCACTGCTGGACAGAATTGATATTATGCTATCTGAGGTGAATTGCAATTAAGGAAATAAAACATGTGCTGCGTGAGGCAAATGACGTGGCGGATTTTTTGGCTAAAAGTGGCCGGGATGGGGTGGTCGTGCTTTGGCAGGCTTGTGATTGATTAAGGGGTGGGGTGAGTGGCTACTGCTGGCATTGGAGTCAATGTGGTCTGTCCTGTTTAATCTGGTATATGGTATTCTGCTAATCTGATATGATTTCTCAAGAGTAGCAAGGTGTTGTTATTATGTGGACCAATGTTGATTGCCAGTGGAGATGCTTCAGTAATGGTACGTCTTTACATGATGGAAATGTTATGGACTGGTTAACTTTCATGTGCTCGTGTGGAT
Organism: Lotus japonicus; assembly: GCF_012489685.1. NCBI lineage: Eukaryota > Viridiplantae > Streptophyta > Magnoliopsida > Fabales > Fabaceae > Lotus > Lotus japonicus. The sequence continues at coordinate 1,087,038 of NC_080046.1, forward strand.
GGGGATTGATTTTTTCATGCTGGGAAGTAGCTTATTTTAAGGGTCTATGTACTAGTTATATTTTAAGGTGGCATTTGGAGTTGGCTGTGTAAGTAGTATAGTGTTTTGTGTACTCTTTTCCCTACCCGAGGTTTTTATCCCACAATGAGTTTTTCCTTGGGAGGTTTTAACGAGGCACAAACGCTAGTCGGGTTTTTGGGTGCTCTTAGTTGGTGTGTTCAAATGACTTTTTCATGAGAGGATTGTTCTAATGTTTCATTTGCTATTAATAATATTCATCTTTTGTTGTCAAAAAAAGTTTCAATATAAATTCAAAAAAAAAACTATAAGTTTCAATATAGTCATTTCAAAAAAAAAGTTTCAATATAGTCAACATCGCTATTAAATTAGAGAAAATATTTTAGTATTTTTTTTTATAAGCGAGAAAATATTTATTAGAGAGAAAAATATTTTAGTATAATATATACTAAATATAAATACATACTTAAATAAAATATAATAAATAATTATTAGAGAGAAAAATAAAGAAAGACTGAAATCATTAAATTTTATTCAAAACAGTAATTATTTTTCATTTCAATTACTTTGTCTTACCTTATAGGATAATACTTTTAATATTAATTATGATTTACTAGTGTTTTTTTACACGCGCGTTGCACAGGGAATTTGTCTATTATATTTGATACATTGATTAATATTTTAAATTGTAAAAAATTTAAGATAATAAGAATGTAAGATTGATCATAATAAAGATGAAGATATTTAAAGAGCATAAATTCAGACACTCAATTCTAGTATTTTGTAAGCATACACTGAATTAACTAATATAAAGATTTTGAAAAACACAGAAGTTAATAGGTCAATATCTTTATGTTTTGCATATGTGAGGTATATATAACTGAATTTTGTTTGCGAATATGTATACTCGTGTTACATAAATATATAATTATTATTTAAATTATTTAAAATACACTTAAGTTATAGAAAAATGAATTTTTATTTTATTAGTAAGGAATAATCTAGGTAAATCTTAGATAAATGTGGCAAATCTTTTAAAATTTTAATATTTTATGAAAAAAATTCTCAGATTTAAAATTTATAAATTAGCCAAGATAGATTTGTGTTGGAAATAATTTTAGGTGCATAAATTTATCCTCTCTATTAATAACTGGATGCATTCGGTTGGTATCTCATTTGATTTTATTTGAAATTTAACATAATATCAATCAATTAGTTTAGAATATTATGATTGTTTAAAAAGTATGGATACTTATTATATAAAACAAAATCTCACGTTACATATACATAAATAAAGAATCCCATAAAGAAATCTCTAAAGTTAAAAAGAAGATTTAAAAATTTTATATTAATATTTTATGAAAAAGTTTATCAGGCTTTATATTATTATTCGTTTTTCAATTTTTCCGTTATCTTATAATTCAATTTTTTCTACATATATTAGTACATTCCCCAACAATAATCACAAATCTTCGTGTGATATCATCACAAAATAGATTATATTGCTATGTAGAACATGTTTAATATTGAGTTTTTTAATTTAGATTTAGAATATGAAGTTACATTGTAAAATAGTGACATCTTATTAAAATTTATTTTTCTGTAAATTTTACATGAAATTGTTCCTCCCCTGGGAACTCTTTACCATGTAGTTTAACTTAAACAAAAATACAATATATATGTATTAATGTTTTCTAATCTCAACACGACACATTTAATCATCAAATTATCATGCCTTTATATTTATTTCCTTTTAAAACTTTCAAAAGGTTATGAAAACAGTAATGACATTATATTGATTTTTAACTTACAACTCATAGGAATTAGATTTTCAACCTATGAGTTCAAACAATCACTTTTTATCTGTGCGTTGCACGAAGAACTTTCTCATATGTTTAAGACATGTTCAATACCATACTTTAGCAATATTTTCAAATACTAAATGACATACTTAATGAGAGATATATAATGCTACATAATGTGTCTATCTAATTTAATTTCCCTCTATTTATAGCTCATATTGTAACACCCCGATTTCCAGGTGTCACTTTAGTAACCAAAAATAAACTTTCGCGGAAAAACAGGTAATTTTTTTTTCGATTGATTCCTTTTAATCAACGCAATATAAAATAACAACATAACCCAACCACTAACTAACCATTATATATCAAATATAAACATGTACAGCCTAAGCTGCACTCTCCCGTCACGCGCACTCGCAGTGACCCCAAAGTAGTGTGCCCGCAGGCAAATATATACAAAACCAGAAGTGTGAGTAAGAAAGTGTATAATTACAACACACTAGGAGAAAGTCGGCCTCAAAATGGCCTAAGCAAAGACCCCTATGGTCCGACTGACTCACTGTGATCCCTCAGTAAGAGAACCACACAAAAGCCATGCGTCGGGAACCTACCCTGTCCCAAAATATGAATGACGAACCAGAGCTATTACAGTAACAACTAACTCAAAAGGCTCTAACCACCCATAACCCACACTACTATCATCGACCCTCCCTCGAACAGTCATGAAGTCCGGGTCCTCGTCGAAAGCTTCAGTAATAGTCGTTCCGCTCCGGCTCTTTCCCGCACAACGAATCATCACGAACCGGCTGACGGACGCCTGGCGGCAGGCCGACCGCCCAAGCACAAACATACAAACAAAGCCAAGGCGCTAGGGTCAACTTACAGAATACAATAGATATACAATCCACATGCGATAAAAGGGGTATATATATATGTTGTATATATACATATAAGTTATGCACTGCTTACCCTAAGGTTTATACATAGCATGTTATCAAATCTCTTACACAATTCAATCATAATAAGATGCATTGTGTGCCAGTGCAGAATATGCTGACACAAATCCGAATAACGTCACTCTGCTTGGCGACGGGACAAAACAACAACGTCACTCTGCTTGGCGACGGAACAAATCAACAACGTCACTCTGCTTGGCGACGGAACAAATCAACAACGTCACTCTGCTTGGCGACGGAACAAATCAACAACGTCACTCTGCTTGGCGACGGAACAAATCAACGACGTCACTCTGCTTGGCGACGGGACAAACCAACGGTATTGCCACTTATAGGCTGGGCACCTCGAGACGGTCGTAACACTGGCCTCGTGTTTAACCATTTCTGCTCGGGCGTCGCTTATCACCTTTGGCTATAGTCAAGACGATACAAACTCTACATGGTTTGACCATTTCTGCTTGCTATGCCGAACATCAACAGGCACGATGCAACTCTACATGGATGATCGTTACCTCCTGTTGTGCCAGATATAGTCAGGACCGATTCAACTCTGCATGGCTGATCGTTACTTCCTGCTATACCGAAGTACTCTGCTTGGCACTTCATCGCGTATATGCACGTGTGCAATATGATTATCAAAACCAGAGTCAGTGTCGGTCAATACAACACGACTTGGAGTTAGTGTCGGTCAATACAACACAACTCCCACCACAAAACCCACAAACAAAACCCAGAGTCTGTGCCGGTCAATACAACACGACTCGAACAACACTCCCAAGAGTACTAAAGTACTCGGTGACTTTCAATCATCACCATAGCTCACCTTAGTGGCTTTCCCCAATTCCAAACTCTCCAAACCCACCACATAAGTCGACTTTTCCCCGCCTTTCGTAAATATTTTCCCCTTCAGTTCTCCTATGCTTAAACGTTAATAAAAATTGTTTCAATTCGAATTAGTCAAGTTATGAGTTTATTTCTCAAAGTCTAAGTTTCCCAAGTCTTTAGTTTTTCAAAGCTCTATCATTCTAAGTTTTCAAAGATCAACCACCCAAAATACATTTCCCGGGGAAAGTCTAAGAATTCCAACATATGGCTAAGTCTCAAACCCCACATTTGGACTTGCCTAGGGTTGTTCATCCAACCCGAAATATCAAAGATCACCAGATCAATGAATCTCCACTCCGAAATTGCGTCAAAACGCTCAATCCAACAAAAGCACAACATCACAAGTATGGAAAAGCATCATAACATCAACTCATCATCAAAAACAACATCAGATAAAACATAAGTCGAATTTATCGACGCCTATCATGCAGTCATAGCTAATATATAGTAAGTTGCCCTAACCTCGAGCTGTTCCAGCTTCGCAAACAAAGTTCTCCTCAAACAATTGCTCTGAGTCTTCCAAAGTTCCCTCAACTGAACCTCGGAGAAAAACAAAGCAGAATCCAAACAAAATCGATTAGTTCGATCGCAATACAATACATAAACGATAGACAAAGCATTAAAGCTTCAGAATAGGACAATCAGGTACGAAAAGACAAGTTTTCGAAACCGAAAAACTCCCCCCTAAAGGAAATAGTCCACGGCCTCAAAGGAAAAAGGGCTTCGACTCTTTTTCTTTGATCAAATCAATTCACAAGGTAGTTTTAGGGTAAAACTAAGGCAAAGAAACTGTCAGAACAATTTTCGGACAATCGGGCCGGAATACGACCACGCAGGGGCATTTTGGTCCAAAATAAAGGCTCAAAACTTCAAAGTTATCAGTTCTGAAAACAAATTTGACAGCAACGATCCTCATGACATCCGTGACAACAAATCCTAAAGGCACGAAGTCAGATTAAGTCTTTTCGACAATAAAGTTTCGAAATGTGAGACAAAAAGAGTTTTGAGTCAATTTTTCAGATCCTGGACAACTGAATCGCAATCAGAGTTTACTGACAGAGGTTTTAGACTCAGGGAAACATAAGGAACATAACCCAAGCAAGAAATCAGAGAAATCGGACAATTTTAGAAAAAGCTCAAAACTTAGAGCACAGAAACGACTTCAGAAACGCAACAGAAACAACAATCAGAGGTAGGAATCGTGTTAGTTACCTTGATACCTAGAAGTAGGGACGAACTGCACGAAGATTGGTCAAGTTTTCGCGAAAAACTTTTCTCCCTCACCCTCCTTCAAACTCGCGGCCAAGGATGGAGCAAATGAGGATATTTTTGCTTTTTCGCCTATTTATAGGCGGGTGAAATCGCGGGAAAATGAAAATTTCGCGATTCCGATTTTTGCAGCACGATCACCGAGAAATTCTAAGAGAGATTCTGGCGTCGGAATTCCAGAACTCAAAACAAATATCTAGGATTTGGGAAAAACGATATCGAAAAACTCAAAAGCGGTGTCGGTTAATCTGCCCCGAAAAACTACTTTTTGCTGTGATGCTCAAACGACAAAACTTCCAACAGAAGAAAGATTGGAAATGTCGAAACAAGTCTGACAACGCGGACGGAATCTTTGTTAGAAGTCCCGAATAGAAAAAGTCTTCATCCATTGCTCGAAAATAGGGTTTCGAAGCAAAGAAATTAGCGTCGGCGGACATCCGAAAAGTGAAACCTATCGTGCGTACAGTCCAGAGTTCCGAAATGAAACGCTGGTCGATGGAAAAATAAAGAGAATCTTTAAATTTTCCAAGAGTTCGAAATCTCACTTAAAACGTTGCTTTAAGAGCGAAATAGCCTATTCTGGACATGCTCGCCATAAGGCAGGTGTGCAGATGACTCGCACTAGCTCCGAAAGAAACAACGCCACATTCCTCGAGCAATTCCTGAACTTTCTTCTTCATTAATCTTTCTCAAATATCAAACTCCTGTCACGCTTACACTGATTCCACGCCTGAGTCAGAAATTAACTTGCCTCGAAAATCCGGGTCTTACAATACTCCCCTCCAAAAAGAAAGTTTCGTCCTCGAAACTCAGAGTTCTGAGAAAAGTCCGGAATACAGTTCCTTGATCTGGTCTTCCAATTCCCATGTAGTGGTGCCTGTGTCATTGTTCCTCAAAATCTTTACTTAAGCAATCTGCCTTCCCCTTAACTGTTTCACTCTTCTATCCCCACTGCTAACTATCGGCGTCTCAAAAGACAAAACATCATTCAACCTCATGTCGTCTGACTCGATTACTTGCGTCGGATCTCTGCTTGAAATGATATCGGTTGGCATTCCGTGCAGTCGCACAACCTTAGCCACTTACTTCTTTACTTTCGGTCGTCCGGAATTCCTCTTAAACTCAGTGCCTCTCTGTCATCATAAAGTAGATACTCAACTTGTCCTCGTGATCTTCATCTACAGTCCAAAACTTCACTTGTCCGTTCGATAACTCCTAGACGAAATATTGCGTTGGAATCTAGTAGTCCATTAACGTCACATCCAACTTCGTAACTATCATCACTCGCACAATGAAATCAATCTCCTACTTAGTCACCATTCGAATTAAAAAAACGACTTATGTCCTTATTTCTTGTCCTTCACTTATCTTATCCCCTTCAACATCAAGTTATCAACAACTTATAAGATAATCCTCTTCTTAATATCTAACAATCCATTATTATCGTCTTCTTCCTTAGAACTTCCCTCACTCAAACCTATTTACACTTACTGAAATCCCTAACACTTCGCACGAATCGAGACTTATCCTCTAGAAGATTAAATCATAACTATACCTCAAGGGACTTAACTAGCCATTACATCTTCCGATCCTTCAACATTCTGAGATTTAACTCTTATCGTAACCGCTAACACCACTAAATCTCTTATGTGTACATGAATCTCAGCTCACTAGGTCAACCTTAGCCCTAGGATTCTCATTCAACTTTAGTAAAATTCACTTGTTACCCGTAATATGCATCATCAAAATCCATAACAAAGTCCCATTGACTCTTATACTCTACGAAACTCGTCAAAATATAACAACCTCAGGTATTCATCTTAATACTAACACCTTCCTTTTTGTGACTCAATCACCATCTCGTCAATCAACTTCTTAATCTCTCAATCAAATTCTGACAACCTTCGAGTCTTACACACCTTAGACAGACATTCATAGATTTAAAACCTAAACCTTCACCAAGTTTGGTCCTCTAGTGACCTTTAATCCTTCAATACTTCTTAAATGAATATCCGTTTCTTAAAAACTATAACTCCTTCACTTACCCAAACGACCTGACCAGTGGCGTCATGCTTTCACATTCACAACTTATTATGCTAACATCATTCAAATCTTGTCACATGGTCATTATGTCCGTAACCTCATAATCAACATCAATCGATCACCAACCTTAACACTCCACACAACCCAGAATTCCTTTACTTCAAGATCTCTCTTATAATATACCTCAATGGTCTTAACCCGAAACTCACCTTCAGGTCTTCAATCTTCTAAGATTCAACTCCTATTGTCACACCTACAACCATAAGATCTCCTACTCGTACGCGATTCTCGACTCTCAAGATTCAATCTTAACCCTAAGATTTCAATCCAACTTAGTATATCTCACTTAGTAATCTCAGCATATTTCTTTGGAATCCATATCAACAACCTCAAGTATTCAACTTATGCTAAAACTTTCTTTCTCCAACTTAATCATTAATTCAACACTTTTCAAGCGAAAATTCATCTCTTAAGACTATAATGTCTCCACATATTAATCCAACGCTTAGCAAAACTTATTCCTCGAACTCGACTATAACAATCTAGTTCAGAGTTAATTCTTCTCACTCTCGCTACCATCAAGCTATCATCTAAAACCTGATTACATTCAACTTATTTAGTCTCTAACAATTCCACTCAGTAATCACATAACCTATGACTTCATAACTTCCGAGAAACTACTTAATACTTTTCCGGCATTAAACCTCTTGACTTAGTCTACCTCTACTTGGAGTAATCACACGAACTAACCAATCAATGTCTATACGACACTCATCGACTTCCAAAGATTTAAATCTTAATCTTTTACAATCAAATGCTTAACACGAACTTTCCTCCCAAATCCGACTAATCCTCAATCAATTCAAATTCATCTTACACATCCTTCTATCAAAGTCCATAACCAGCTGTGATTCCGAATATCACCCCCTCAATATTAGGTTGATCAGGCCTAATACATCGAAGGTGGAAATTTAGAAAAACCCACTGGAACAGTCAATGAGTTCCTATCCTCCAGTAGTCACAAATATCCTGATACTAAATCCTTTAATGATCCCGCTACGGAACTACACACCCTCAACATAACACGTATACTACCTATAAGGAATCTCCCTAAGATTCGTTCTTCAACTACTAGCTTCCTCATAAACGCAACGGTGGAAGACTACTTTCTAGACTTAGTGTGCTATTCCCAACCTCGTGTAACTTCTATAGTTAAATCACGAGCAACCTCGAATAAGGTCCTACATCGTTCCCACGTTCTTCCTCGTTCAACTCCTCAGCTCTTGCCCTCCTTGGCATGAATCCTTTCCTCTGTAGCAAATTGTTTTCCTTTCCCAACATTCCCTGATGATTCGCCCTTGAGTGCCTTGCAATCTTGGGAGAAATGTCCCGGTTGGTTGCAATTAAAGCATAGTTTTCCCTTGATCTTGCACTTACTAGCATAGTGCCCTACTTCCCTGCACCTGTAACACGTCACTGCTCTTCCCGAAGTCTTGTTTCCTGTCCCTTCGGTAGCATCATTCCCTTTCATCTTACTATCAGACGTTTCCTCCTGGGGTGTCTTGCAGTTCACAGCTAGATGCCCCTCTCGGTTACACTTGAAGCATCTCCATCCAGTCACTGAGCACTTGTTAGCAAAATGCCCAAACTTTCCACAATGAGTACATGTCACACCTTTGTCACCAACTGGCTCCCCTCCAGTATCAGCAGTCGTTGGTTTGTAGACTCTTGAGATAAGATCTCTTCCCTTGAAACGCTGATACGGTCCCCACTGATGGTAGCTCTCCCTTCTGTTGTAGCCTTGAGATCCTGACCTTATTGGTCCCCCAGCTCCAGTTCGGTTCATTCCTCTTTGTTGATACATTGCTGTCGCCATCAGTCGTTGATGATGCTCACGTGTAGCCTCCGCCATCCGGTTAAGATCCACCATCCTATATCCCATCGAACGTCCGATTAGTACTAACCATACGGTAGCACTAGACAAACCACTCAATCCGATTGAGTAGTAACGCAAGCAATTAGAGCGAAAATCGCTCTGCAGACAATCAATTTTCACTCTTTGCAGAGTCACACAACCTAGCACAGAAGACCTATTCCCCAAAGACTCCCAAAAGACTCGACTAAGCTCTGATACCACAATGTAACACCCCGATTTCCAGGTGTCACTTTAGTAACCAAAAATAAACTTTCGCGGAAAAACAGGTAATTTTTTTTTCGATTGATTCCTTTTAATCAACGCAATATAAAATAACAACATAACCCAACCACTAACTAACCATTATATATCAAATATAAACATGTACAGCCTAAGCTGCACTCTCCCGTCACGCGCACTCGCAGTGACCCCAAAGTAGTGTGCCCGCAGGCAAATATATACAAAACCAGAAGTGTGAGTAAGAAAGTGTATAATTACAACACACTAGGAGAAAGTCGGCCTCAAAATGGCCTAAGCAAAGACCCCTATGGTCCGACTGACTCACTGTGATCCCTCAGTAAGAGAACCACACAAAAGCCATGCGTCGGGAACCTACCCTGTCCCAAAATATGAATGACGAACCAGAGCTATTACAGTAACAACTAACTCAAAAGGCTCTAACCACCCATAACCCACACTACTATCATCGACCCTCCCTCGAACAGTCATGAAGTCCGGGTCCTCGTCGAAAGCTTCAGTAATAGTCGTTCCGCTCCGGCTCTTTCCCGCACAACGAATCATCACGAACCGGCTGACGGACGCCTGGCGGCAGGCCGACCGCCCAAGCACAAACATACAAACAAAGCCAAGGCGCTAGGGTCAACTTACAGAATACAATAGATATACAATCCACATGCGATAAAAGGGGTATATATATATGTTGTATATATACATATAAGTTATGCACTGCTTACCCTAAGGTTTATACATAGCATGTTATCAAATCTCTTACACAATTCAATCATAATAAGATGCATTGTGTGCCAGTGCAGAATATGCTGACACAAATCCGAATAACGTCACTCTGCTTGGCGACGGGACAAAACAACAACGTCACTCTGCTTGGCGACGGAACAAATCAACAACGTCACTCTGCTTGGCGACGGAACAAATCAACAACGTCACTCTGCTTGGCGACGGAACAAATCAACAACGTCACTCTGCTTGGCGACGGAACAAATCAACGACGTCACTCTGCTTGGCGACGGGACAAACCAACGGTATTGCCACTTATAGGCTGGGCACCTCGAGACGGTCGTAACACTGGCCTCGTGTTTAACCATTTCTGCTCGGGCGTCGCTTATCACCTTTGGCTATAGTCAAGACGATACAAACTCTACATGGTTTGACCATTTCTGCTTGCTATGCCGAACATCAACAGGCACGATGCAACTCTACATGGATGATCGTTACCTCCTGTTGTGCCAGATATAGTCAGGACCGATTCAACTCTGCATGGCTGATCGTTACTTCCTGCTATACCGAAGTACTCTGCTTGGCACTTCATCGCGTATATGCACGTGTGCAATATGATTATCAAAACCAGAGTCAGTGTCGGTCAATACAACACGACTTGGAGTTAGTGTCGGTCAATACAACACAACTCCCACCACAAAACCCACAAACAAAACCCAGAGTCTGTGCCGGTCAATACAACACGACTCGAACAACACTCCCAAGAGTACTAAAGTACTCGGTGACTTTCAATCATCACCATAGCTCACCTTAGTGGCTTTCCCCAATTCCAAACTCTCCAAACCCACCACATAAGTCGACTTTTCCCCGCCTTTCGTAAATATTTTCCCCTTCAGTTCTCCTATGCTTAAACGTTAATAAAAATTGTTTCAATTCGAATTAGTCAAGTTATGAGTTTATTTCTCAAAGTCTAAGTTTCCCAAGTCTTTAGTTTTTCAAAGCTCTATCATTCTAAGTTTTCAAAGATCAACCACCCAAAATACATTTCCCGGGGAAAGTCTAAGAATTCCAACATATGGCTAAGTCTCAAACCCCACATTTGGACTTGCCTAGGGTTGTTCATCCAACCCGAAATATCAAAGATCACCAGATCAATGAATCTCCACTCCGAAATTGCGTCAAAACGCTCAATCCAACAAAAGCACAACATCACAAGTATGGAAAAGCATCATAACATCAACTCATCATCAAAAACAACATCAGATAAAACATAAGTCGAATTTATCGACGCCTATCATGCAGTCATAGCTAATATATAGTAAGTTGCCCTAACCTCGAGCTGTTCCAGCTTCGCAAACAAAGTTCTCCTCAAACAATTGCTCTGAGTCTTCCAAAGTTCCCTCAACTGAACCTCGGAGAAAAACAAAGCAGAATCCAAACAAAATCGATTAGTTCGATCGCAATACAATACATAAACGATAGACAAAGCATTAAAGCTTCAGAATAGGACAATCAGGTACGAAAAGACAAGTTTTCGAAACCGAAAAACTCCCCCCTAAAGGAAATAGTCCACGGCCTCAAAGGAAAAAGGGCTTCGACTCTTTTTCTTTGATCAAATCAATTCACAAGGTAGTTTTAGGGTAAAACTAAGGCAAAGAAACTGTCAGAACAATTTTCGGACAATCGGGCCGGAATACGACCACGCAGGGGCATTTTGGTCCAAAATAAAGGCTCAAAACTTCAAAGTTATCAGTTCTGAAAACAAATTTGACAGCAACGATCCTCATGACATCCGTGACAACAAATCCTAAAGGCACGAAGTCAGATTAAGTCTTTTCGACAATAAAGTTTCGAAATGTGAGACAAAAAGAGTTTTGAGTCAATTTTTCAGATCCTGGACAACTGAATCGCAATCAGAGTTTACTGACAGAGGTTTTAGACTCAGGGAAACATAAGGAACATAACCCAAGCAAGAAATCAGAGAAATCGGACAATTTTAGAAAAAGCTCAAAACTTAGAGCACAGAAACGACTTCAGAAACGCAACAGAAACAACAATCAGAGGTAGGAATCGTGTTAGTTACCTTGATACCTAGAAGTAGGGACGAACTGCACGAAGATTGGTCAAGTTTTCGCGAAAAACTTTTCTCCCTCACCCTCCTTCAAACTCGCGGCCAAGGATGGAGCAAATGAGGATATTTTTGCTTTTTCGCCTATTTATAGGCGGGTGAAATCGCGGGAAAATGAAAATTTCGCGATTCCGATTTTTGCAGCACGATCACCGAGAAATTCTAAGAGAGATTCTGGCGTCGGAATTCCAGAACTCAAAACAAATATCTAGGATTTGGGAAAAACGATATCGAAAAACTCAAAAGCGGTGTCGGTTAATCTGCCCCGAAAAACTACTTTTTGCTGTGATGCTCAAACGACAAAACTTCCAACAGAAGAAAGATTGGAAATGTCGAAACAAGTCTGACAACGCGGACGGAATCTTTGTTAGAAGTCCCGAATAGAAAAAGTCTTCATCCATTGCTCGAAAATAGGGTTTCGAAGCAAAGAAATTAGCGTCGGCGGACATCCGAAAAGTGAAACCTATCGTGCGTACAGTCCAGAGTTCCGAAATGAAACGCTGGTCGATGGAAAAATAAAGAGAATCTTTAAATTTTCCAAGAGTTCGAAATCTCACTTAAAACGTTGCTTTAAGAGCGAAATAGCCTATTCTGGACATGCTCGCCATAAGGCAGGTGTGCAGATGACTCGCACTAGCTCCGAAAGAAACAACGCCACATTCCTCGAGCAATTCCTGAACTTTCTTCTTCATTAATCTTTCTCAAATATCAAACTCCTGTCACGCTTACACTGATTTCACGCCTGAGTCAGAAATTAACTTGCCTCGAAAATCCGGGTCTTACACATATCGTCCTAGTACTAAATAACTACTATAATAACATATCTAACTAACCTAGCAGTCCCTGATTAATTTCCCCTTCTGTTACATCCTACATGAGTTTGAAAATTTAAGTAAACACAATTCTCTTAGGTGATAAATGGAAACAATATAGAAACAACCGCAGTCTGCAGCTAATGAGAAACTCTACCAAATTCTCCTAACAACCATCAAATCTCTGCGTGATCATGGTAACTCTGTGGACCCTCAGCACCAGATCAACTCACTTTTCCTAGAATTAACATTAAATAAAAATAAGATAAATTAAGAAAAAATCAACAAATAAACAACCTAAATCCTAATCAAATCTAAAATTTTAAAAGGTACTAATTAAAGATAGATAAAATCTACCAAAATCTAGAAAATCACAATAAAAACTCATAAATTCATGAATTAAATAAAAATCCGAAAATTCAATAAAAATACCATAAAAATTAATTAATACTCTAAAAATAAAATAAAATACCCAAGAAAAAATCAAGAAATAAACAACTTAAATCCTAATCAAATCTAAAATTTAAAAAGGTCAACATGTACTTGAATAACTTGTTGTATTTTTCTTCATATTTTTGGTCAACATGTGATTGTTTTTATAAACAACAAAACTGCATCATACACGACAAACAACACTCCATTCAACCCTTCCAGCTTATTAGATGTCTCCTCATCAATCTCACATCCAATTCCAAAGTACCTCTCACAAGACACATTGTAAATGGCCTGATTGATAAAAAAGATGTGATATTTGAAATGGTAATACCTATTGTTCTTGGAAATCCAGTTGTCAAACCACGACAAAGTCCTATTGAAAAAAAATTCATAGAAAAAAAAAGAAGAAATTCATAGAATTAAGTATCAATTTGGAGGGATTAGAAAAAACAAACATATCTCTTTGTAAGGAAAAATAATTTAGAATGAAATACCTTCGAATGGGTTTTTGAGGCCATGAAGCAAGAGATCAAAACACAATAACGAATTACCTGTAGAATGAGAAAGATTATCAAATAACAACACAGTTAAGCAGATGAAAAAAATGAAAAATATACAAAACATTTGAGAACCGTAATACCACCAATGAGGGGAGGAGATAACAAGTAACAACTCCAGAATGATGAAGAAAAAAGAGGAAAAACAGGATCCTTATATGGGGTTTTTTGGAGACGGAAAAGAGATATTTGATGAAAAAATAGGCAGATTTGAAAATAAATAGGGAGATTAATTTTAAATTTCATGATTGTGGCTTTGATTTATTTTTTGTTTAATGAGATTTTAAGGAATTAAAAATATTTGATGAAAATATGATGAATATTGCATTCGTGGAAAAGGAGCTGTGAGAATAAACCTTGGAGGATTAATCTAGGTAAATCTTAGATAATTTGGGCAAATCTTTTAAAATTTGGTTTCAAGATAAAATAGAATGCAACGCGCGGGTAAAATAGGCAGATTTGAAAATAAATAGGGAGATTGATTTTAAATTTCATGATTGTGGCTTTGATTTATTTTTTGTTTAATGAGATTTTAAGGAATTAAAAATATTTGATGAAAATATGATGAATATTGCATTCATGGAAAAGGAGCTGTGAGAATAAACCTTGGAGGAGTAATCTAGGTAAATCTTAGATAATTTGGGCAAATCTTTTAAAATTTGGTTTCAAGATAAAATAACACGTAGAATTTTTTTTTATGAGAATTAACCTGGTGCTGCCACGTCACTAACACTTAATCTGGGAGCGACACCTCATCAAATTGACCTGATGAGAGTTCTTCTTTTCTAATATATATTGATTGATATTGATATTGATTCGGTACTTGGTTTGAAGTACACATAGTACTTCCCATTTATATATTTTTGCTTATCAAAAAAATTATGATTTAAAAAATGAAAGGTAATAAAATTTATTGAACCGTTGTACAAAGAAGGTCTATGTATAACTTTCGGAAACAATGAAAGTCCTTAACATATGATCCAAATGTTTAATGAAAATAACTTATAAATGTACATGTAATGAATTAAGAGATTTTTGAAAGCTATAATTAATTAAGAAATTTTTTACTTATAAACTTTGAAATTTTTTCATTAGTATCAAGATATAGTATTTTTTTTTAAGTATCAAGATATACTCAATAAGTCACTAAATAATTTAAAAAATATTTTCATAATTCTAAGGATTAAACGGGGTAAAATTTTCAAAAGCTCGCTAAAAAATGAATACCAACCATCCCTCATTTATCAGTTTTCTTAAATATGTACCGTTATAGCAACTACTACTTTCAATATAGTCAACATCGCCTTTAAATTATTGAAGATATTTTAGTATCATATTTACTAAAAATAAATGCATAATATAATAAATAATTATTAGAGAGAACAATAAAGAAAGACTGAAATTAAATCATTAAATTTTAGAAAATATAGTAATTATTTTTAATTCCAATTACTTGTCTTATTTAAAAAAAAAATGAATGAATTACTTATCTTATTACTTTATAGGATAATATTTTCTAACATTAATTATGATTTAAAAAATTAAAGAAGGTCTATTTATAACTTTCTGAAAAAGTTAAAATCCTTGAAATATTATCCAAATGTTTAATGAAAATAACTTATAAATGTATTCTTTCAAAAAAAAAAAACTTATAAATGTATGTAATGAATTAAGAGTTTGAAAACTAGAATTAATTAATAAAAAATTTACTTATGAATTTTGAAAATTTTCCATTAGTATCAAGCTATACTCAATCAGTCACTCAAAATTTAGAAAATTATTTCAAATTCTAAGAATTAAACGGGGTAAAAGTTTAATAAGCTCACTAACAAATGAATAGAAATCATCCCTCAATTATCAGTTTTCTAAAATATATACCATTATACCAACTATAATTTCAATATAGTCAACATCACTTTTACATTATTGAAGATATTTTAGTATCATATTTACTAAATATAAATACATACTCAAATAAAATATAATAAATAATTATTAGATAGAAAAATAAAGATAGACAGAAATCATTAAATATTTGTTTAAAAAAAATTATGATTTAAAATTTATAATTGTAAGAAAATTTATTGAATCGATGCACAAAATTAAAGAAGGTCTATGTATAACTTTTGGAAGAAATGAAGTCCTCGACACATTATTCAAATGTTTAATGAAAATAACTTTTAAATGTATGTAATGAATTAAGATTTTGAAAGCTATAATTAATTAAGAAATATTTTACTTATGAATTTTGAAAATTTTCCATTGGTATCAAGCTATACTCAATCAGTCACTCAATGATTAATGTGATGATGAAGGAAGTCAATGGAGGTTAAACGCCTATATTATTTTTAGAGGCTAGGTTTTGATGCATGTTGTTTACACGGATTTTTGGTAAACAAATATCCTCTTAGTTCGATTAAAGGAAGTTTAGATTTCAGGGTCCTTTTGAGAAAACGCTTTGCCAAAGTGTTGTGTGTGAATGAATGTGTTTTCGACAACAACGAGCAACTCAGGTGAAACTAGATTTCATTGAACACGAGTCAATTACAAAACAGTCAAATAAACTAAAATAACATGAAAACTACATGAACTGCAGATTTCGACAAACGAACTACACAAAAGAACTGGAAATCAACAAGCTGAAATGCAGGGAAACTAAAGTGTCGGTTCTGCAACATACTCCTCCATCATCACGTTTTGCTCCTTGAGTCTCATTGATGCGGACATTAGAGCTTTCTGGTGAATTTTTCAGAGTTTGAGTTGGGAACCTTGTTTCTGAATCGGATTCTCCTATTTATAGAATTTCATGCTCTGCGTGTCCTTGACGGTTTTCTCCTCAGTGGATGGGTTAGTGGGTCTGGTTTCTCCCACGATCTGATGCTTGCTCCGGAAGTTCTGCGCATGGTGGTGGAGATCGTGTGCTTCAACTGCTCCAACCGTTTCCTGGCCACGTTTTCGACCATCGTGGGGAGAATTTGACTTGGTCAATGTGGCACATGTTACATGTGCCTGTGTTTAGCAGTAATTGTTGTTGTCGAGTTTTGCTGCCCCATTAACTTAGTGCATTTCCCTTTTCCTTCCTTTTAGTCAGAATTCGACTACTCTGAGTATTTTGGGCTGAATGCGTTTTTTTCTTTCTTGGGCCAAAATATTGGGCCACCAGATGCCCCCCAAAAATGTTGATTCTCGACTACCAGTCCTTGGAGAGATCAAGCATTTTTGCCCGTGTATTTCGACGGAACTTGACGGCTGTTTGCGACTTTTCCCTTTCTGATTTCAAGTCCCATCAGAGATCCCATCGTTTGACTTTTGCTCCAATCAGAAGCCTTGACGTCTGACTTCGTCTGTCGTGTGCCGTCTCTACTTTAGAGTAATCATGGCCCTTTTCTAGCCTTTTCATTAGGGTTTGCGGTTATATAATAAAATAACCGTTGGATTTCAAAATTTTTTATGCATCATCCTGTAATGCGGCTTCACGTCCGACTATTCACTTGCCTATAAATACGCCATTGTTGGCCCTCTGCGAGCTTTACCGTTCTTTCAAACATTCAAGTTCTCACCTTTAAGCTTTCAAACACTCAACCTTTTGCCTGATTTTGCTTGTGATCACCTTCAATCGTTTGGTTTCTGTTTTCCCGGTGTATTCTCTGAACATTTCTATGGCTTCTGGCTCTGGTTCTGACAATGTCCTCCCTTTGGCTGCTGCATGTGAGATGAATGAAGCCAAACGCACTCCCATTCCAGATCCGCCGTATGACGTGGAGAAACGGGCTATCTGGAAATCCCAATATTTATTCCTATTTCTGTGAATGGCAATTTACGTGCCATTTTGGGCCCTTTGAAGAAGGCGAAGAAGGGCAGGCCTAACAGTCTCCCTGAGGGCTACGAGCATTTTCACCCCAGCATTCGTGGGGATGAGCTCATTCTTGCATTTCAACCTTCTTACCGCTTCCCTTTTCTGAAAGATCCCAAAAGGGCTTTCAGGTCTGCGCCTCCTAACCCATCTGCTGGTGAAGGAGCCTATCTGAGATGGCTCAACAGGGTGGAGGCCAGTAAGTCTGGGCATTGGAAAGTGACTGGCATTTTCGACCTCATTCAGTTGTCGAGGTCGCCGATTACTTACAACCCTGCCATGCTTCTGAGTTCTCTTTTCTTTTGGGAGCGGTCCACCAATAGCTTTCATGTCCCCTTTGGGATGCTTTCTCCCACTCTTCTCGATGTTGCTGCCATCACTGGCCTTTGGGTGGTGGGTGACGATTATCATTCTTCTGCTGCTCCCACTAATCCTATCGCCATTCCGACAGATAACATTGCTTTCAGTAAGTTTATTAAAGATCACTATGTCGAGAATGGTGAAGTCTCTGATGCTGAGCATGTCGCGTTTCTACTGTATTGGCTTTCTGCTCATGTGTTCTGTACCAAATCTTTGAGGATTCCGGCTAAACTCCTTCCTTTAGCCAATCTGTTACACGAGGGTCGAATTATCGCCATGGCTAGGCTCGTGCTCGGTAATCTCTACCAAATGATCAATGAAGCAATCGTCGACATTCGAGATCCTAAGGTAGCGTCTTTGAATGCAGCTGGTCCTTTCTGGCTTCTTCAGCTTTGGATGAATGCGGTTTTTGAACCATCTCTTCCAGCCAAGAACCCTCCTCCTGTGGTGTCCAACACAAGGATCGACGCTTTCAGGCTTGAAGCTCTCACCCCTCCTTATGATGCCTCCACGTTCGAGTTTGACTTTAAGAAGTATTTCACCATGTTTTTCGAGCTGAAACGTTTCCGCTCGAGCTTTGCACCGTATCACAAACCCTCTTACGGCCCTCGGTGGCTAAGGAATTCATACCCTAATCTTCCCGGTTCGGAGAACCTTTCTCAACACCAAGTCGAGCTTTGGCAAACTATATTGTCTCCCAGGGTGTTAACCATCAACTTTGCCAGTAATGATTTTACTCTTTGCGGTTACAATCCTCAGCTCGTGTCTCGGCAGTTTGGGCTGAGTCAAGATTTGCCCAATACCTTGTTCGACAAATCCCTTATCCTCTACCCTGGTACCATCACCAAACGTAGTGTTTTCGACACTACCATCGGCTACTACAATGAGGAGGAGCCACTTGGTCTTAGTCCTTTCAGTTTTGCTCCATCCTTTTACGTCACCCAGGCGTTCAAGGCGTGGTGGTCTGCATATTGGCATGATATTTCGACGCCAATTGAGGATTGCTTCCAGCGCATAACAAACATTTTTCTTTTGCAGAGGCAGGCCCCGAAGAAAACCAAAGGTATGCATATGTCTGAGATCAACGCTTTTCAACAATTCTTCGGTGTAGTATACTTTCCGGGTCCTCGACTTCAGGAAACAGTTGCCAAAGCAGCCCAAGTTCTAAGGCGAATGTGGGAAGCTAAAGCCAAGAAAACCCGATTGAGCCTTCCTTCTGATGAGGATGGTCTTTCTTTTATTATTCGAAAAACCGGCTTTAGGTTCCCACCACTGCCTACTTGTAAGTATGCTTTGGCTTTCCCGGTGGTGCTTCCTAAGTGGGTTGATCATGTAAGTATCAAAAACTTTTACCACGGTGCACTGCCCCCTCGGAAGCGGGTGACCTGGACCAAGCGCTACCTATGGAATTATCCTCTCCATGTGCCGGTTGAAATCTTCAACCACATATCGATAAAATCGCTTATTGGTCAAGGTAATCATTTCGACCTGGCATCTTTGCGATATCTATGGCTTAATCCTCCTTTGTTTTCTTTTTGTAGCTGAGACAATTCCTCGACCGACCCCTCAGGCTTCTCCTCGGGTGGCTTCTGCGATTGTCGAAGTGGAGGATGATGATGATGATGATGTTGCCTTGGCTGATAAGCTTAAGATTCCTAAGGTAATACTGAACCTTGTGAAACTCTGGCCTTTACTCGACGTGTATATCTTTGTGATCATTTGCTTTTGTTTCAGAGTCGAAAACGGGGAGCCACCCCAACTACTTCTGCGAGCCAAAAGAGGGCTAAAGGTGCTGGTGAATCTTCTGTGGGAAATCCTTCCCCGGCTAAATCAGCCAGTCAACGTGAGGAAGTGCAGCAAGGTGGTGAACAAGGTGTTGATGAGCAGGCTTCTAATCCTCTGCTTCAAGGTACTACACCAATTCCTGTCGAGATGGCTCAAGCCAAGAAGACCTCCGGGAAAAGGTCTAGTCGCAAATCTGGCAGCTCCTCTTCCCACCATTCTAAGAGTTCAACCAGTTCCAGTCCCCTCAGAGCATCTGGCCCCAAGGTGAATCATTAGTTCACATCTTGTTTCAATTTGCTTCCTTTTCCTCTTTCTCAATCATTTTTACTTTTATTCTTCAGAGGGTTGGCATGTCTAAAATGGCTGTACCTCGGGCCACGTGGTTTTCTTCTAAACCTCCACCAATTTCCCTATCTAGTTCTTCGAGCGGTTTAGAGTCCTCTAGCTCGAGTTTAGACTCTACTGAGTCGGACCCTGTGTGGGACAAACTGACATTCTATTTTAATTCGAAACCAATTGCTTGGCAACATTCTGGTTGTGAACCCTATTATACCAAAGAATGTCGAGATAACCTTTCTAATTTTCCTCCACAGGATATGCAGAACCTGCCTTCCCCTGCTCGTGAAGAAAACATACCGCATGATGAAGTGCAGGGTGGTGAGGATCCAATCATTCAGCCTGACCAAGTGATTGGCGTAATGCCCCCACCCAAGGCTGATGTTCTGGCCTCTGCTCATTCCGAACCTTCTCCTCGACAGCTTCAACCTTCCCCTCAACAGCCTCGACTTTCTCCTCAACGACTTCAGCAAGATGCTAGAGCCGCTTTGACCTCACCTCATGCTAAGGGAGGTTCAGCTTCTTCTAAGACGGCTGCCTCTTCTCATACTTCTAGTGAAAGGCTCAGTGCTCTTTTGGTCGAGGATCCTCTTTCCATCTTCCAGAGCTTCTTTGATGGTACTTTGGATCTCGAGTCTCCGCCGCGCCAAACTGAAATTGCTGAGACTGCTCAGTCTGGTGGAGTGCCCGATGATAGCCGGATTGAAGAGGCTCTTGCTAAGTTAAAAGGGCTGGTTTTCGATACTGGCTTCATTGGCAGTGTCCGAGTCACTCCTCAATTAGGCCAAGAAGTGAAAGAATTGCTTGCCTTCCTCTTAAGCCAACAACTTGATCAGATTCAGGCAGATGCTCTCGTCGAATTGCAAACTCTCGTGGTCGATATTGTGGCCACGCTTGACAAAGCCATTGCGGTGGAGCAATCCATTGAGACTAAAAAGGCACAAGTAATTTCCAATACCAATGGCCTATTGCCCGCGAAAGAAGAGGCTCTCAAGTTGACTGCTAGGAGGACTCTCATTGCAGCTGAGTTGTCGAGCGTTGATGCTCGACTGGATGAGCTTCACAGGGAGGTAGCTAGACTCGAGAAGCAAAAGGCTATGTTGATTGATGAAGGCCCAGCTGTGAATTCTCGACTGAATGCGTTGGCTGCTGAGTGCACAAGCGTGATGCTATCGACATCCCAACTTTCTAAGGAAGTAGCAGCAGAACAGCGTATGAAGCAAAGCTTGGATTCTAGGATTGCTGCTGCTGGGGTTCAGCTTGAAGCCTTCAAGTCGAGAATATAGGCTTTATAATTGTTGCTTAATTGTAATGGCCATGGATCTGTTATGGCCTTTGTTGCCAACTTTGTAACAATCATTCCTGTTCTGTAACTCTGTCCGATTTTTAATTAATGAATGAATTTGTATTGGCAATGCTCGACATGCTTTACTTTTCGATTTGCATTTTATTGTCGAATCGGTTTTCATTACATTACTTCCTGCATTGAATGGCTAAGTCTCACCATTTAACTTGGTGCTTAATCTGACCTTTCAACTTCCAAGTTTCTTGGAAAACCACGAAAATTTATAACGCTTTTATCCGTTCCTGTTCAACGACCCAAGAACTTCCTTCACTTGTGGTAGTGGTTGACGTGGCTTGCCGTGTTTGGCTGACGCTTTGGTAACTGCATGCTTGCATTAATACGTCTGTTTGTTACTTCCCTACTATAAATGAAGCCGTTTTCTACTCGTCTTTCAACAGCAACTCTTTTCTTTCCATTCTTCCCTTCTTTCTGCGATCCAAGAACCTTTCATTCTTCACCATGGATAGCAGACTAATTCTCCGTCGTATCAAGGACTTGGCTTTCTAAGAGAACCTTTTCCAGAACCTGTATGACTCCTCTGCTGGCCTTGATGAGCTTTTAAGGCTCATTGATCAACTGCTTCATAGGCCAATCGTTGCGCGCGTTAGAATTCCTCTTCAGGAGTTCCAGGGGCTTCTCTTGGAGGCCAAACCTCTGTTTGAAGAGTTCCGGGAACTTTCAGTAATGGTGTTCTTTCAAGAACACCAAATAGATGAGTGGAGGGAGAAATTCGATTTTCTCCAGGCCTCTTTGGATCAGCAAGATCCTGAAGGTCTTGTTCGGTCAGTCGTCGAGATTCTTGCAGCCTCCCTTGAAGACTTGGTTGCTCGTCAAAAGAAGGCTCGACTTGAAGGCCAGATGGTGGCGCTGGTGGATCGATTAGCCCCCATGCAAGCTAAATATGACAGATACAGGGTCATTTTTCCTTTTTAGGTTTCTAGTTTTATTTGTATTTTATTTGTATTTTGCCATACTTGTAACGTCTTTCGATCAATGAATATGATTTGGCAATTTTATCGTTCATGTTTCATTCGATTTTACATTCGTGCAACATTGGCTTATATGCTTTTAAATACTTGCCATTTATCGTAACACATTGACTCTGATTGCCCAATTCCTTAATCACGTAAGCATTATTGGGTAACGTTTTCTCGACTGTGAATGGCCCTTCCCAACTGGGGGTCCATTTCCCATAAGCTCTATCCTTTTTATCCATTGGGAGAATAACTTTCCACACATAATCCCTGTGATAAAAGATCGATCTCTAACCTTTTTATTGTATGCTTTAGCTATGCGAACCTTTTGCCTTGTTAAGACGTCTAGTGCCAAGAGCCTTTCTTCGTCGAGGTTGACCATTTCATCTAGCATCATATTCCAGTAAACTTCGCTTGGGATTTCTTCTTGCCTTTGAATTCGACACGATTGCAAATATACCTCTGCGGGCAACACGGCTTCTTGGCCATAGGCCAGTCGAAAAGGCGTCGTTCCTGTCGCTTCCCTTGGTGAATTCCGGTAAGCCCATAGGACTTGGCTTAAAGATTCATGCCAGCTTTTTGGTTTTCGACCCACATGCTTCTTGATCAAGCTTATTAGGACTTTATTGGCTGCTTCTACTTGGCCATTAGCCTGAGCGTAGTAAGGGGTCGAGGTTAAAAGCTTGATGCCCCAAGATTCTGCGAAGGCTGCCACTTTGCGTCCCACAAACACCGTGCCTTGGTCCGTTGTAATGGACTCTGGCAATCCAAATCGATATACAATGTGGTTTTGTATAAACTCGATCACCGTTTCCTGTGTTACGTTTTGTAGTGGGATGGCTTCGACCCATTTAGTGAAATAGTCGACTGCCACAATGATATACTTGTGCTGCTTTGATGAAGCTGGGTGAATTTCGCCAATTAAGTCTATTACCCATCCCCTAAAAGGCCATGGCTTGATAATAGAGTGCAATTCACTAGCTGGCACATGCTGGATTCCTGAGTGTTTTTGGCAATCTTGACAACCTTTTGCGTACTCAATGCAATTTTTCATGATAGTTGGCCAATACAAACCTTGTCTAAATAGAATCCATTTCATTTTGGCCCCTGCTTGGTGAGCACCACACAGGCCATCGTGAGCAGCTGATACTGCTATAAATGCGTCGTCTTCGCTTAAGCATTTCAACAATGTGCCGTCGACGTTCTTTTTGAACAACTCGTTACCTAAAATGGTGTAACTTAGAGCCCTATACTTGACTTTTCTATCAGTTGACCCTACTGGGTTCTGCAGGTACTCGACAATTGGCTTTCTCCAATCGTTAGGGGTTAGATTATCAATGACCATAATGTCGAGATCTGAAGGACTCAGTTTTTCTTTGATCTTAATTAACTCTGTCAACTTTAGCCTATCTATCATATACCCAAAAGCAATCTGCGCCAATTCATTGGCTTCTTGGTTCTCCACTCTAGGAACGTGACATATTCCAACTTCGTTGAATTTAGCCAACAAGTTGTTTGCTTTTACATAATATTTGGCTAAATGCTTACTAACGCACTTGTACTCTTTGGTGAGTTGCTTTACCACCAACTCAGAATCCCCTTTCACGACGATGTTCTTTGCCCCCAGAGCTAGCAGGATCTCGAGGCCTGATATCAACGCCTCATACTCGACTTCGTTGTTCGAGCAATTACTCTTGATCCTAAATTTGAATTTAGTGGGGATGCCCTGCGGGGACATGATAAACATCCCGATTCCAGTTCCATTCTTATGGCTGGAACCGTCGAAATATAACTTACAAGGCTGTATGCCCACATAGGTTATGATCTCTCTAGGCATGGTGTGATCTGCCAAGAAATCGGCAACCGCCTGCCCTTTAATCGCTTTTAATGGGACGTAAGTTAATGAATATTCGGTTAGGGCCAAAGCCCATTTACCAATTCGACTATGCAAGATTGGTTTGGATAACATGTGCTTTATTATATCATAATGAGAAAAAACCATTACATCTATTGGCTTTATGTAATATTTCAACTTTACACAAGAGAAGTACAGGCATAAACACAACTTCTCGATCATAGTGTATCGAGTTTCTGTGCCATTTAACACCCTACTCAAGTAAAATATGGCCCTTTCGTTGCCTTCTTCATCTTCTTGAGCCAGCATACTCCCGATGGTTTCATCTGTGGCGGAAATATACAGCTTCATTGGCCTCCCTTTGATGGGTGGCACCATTACAGGTGGATTGGACAAGTACCTCTTGAGCTCATCGAATGCCTTTTGGTGCTCTGCCTCCCAGCGGAACACACCCTCTTTTTTTAGTCGGAGAAGCGGAGAAAATGACTTGGTCTTTTCACTAAGGTTGGTAATGAATCTCCTTAGGAAGTTAATCTTTCCCAATAACGATTGTAGTTGCTTCTTGCTGGTTGGTGGACTTGTGTCGAGAATGGCTTTAGCTTTATTTTTGTTGATCTCGATGCCCTTTTTGTGCACCACGAAACCCAAAAAATACCTGCAATAACACCAAAAGCACATTTAAGGGGATTCATCTTCAAGCTTCTCATCCTCTCAAAGGATTTCCTTAGATGCAATAAATGGTCATCCCTTGATGGGGATTTCACCACAATATCATCAATGTAAACCTGCATGAAAGTTTCGATAAAATCATGAAAAATGGTATTCATTACCCTTTGGTAGGTCGCGCCAGCGTTTTTCAACCCAAATGGCATGACCACCCACTCGTATGTCCCCAAGGCACCAGAACATCGAAAAGCTGTTTTCGACACATCCTCTTCTGCTATGAAGATTTGGTTGTAGCCTGAGTAACCATCCAACAAGCTTAAGTATTCGTGACCAGCAGCTGAATCCACCATCATCTCAGCAATAGGCATGTGATACTCGTCTTTTGGGGTGGCAGCGTTAAGATCTCGAAAGTCAATACAAACTCTCATTTTCCCGTTCTTCTTGATCACTGGAACCACGTTGGCTAACCAGTCCACATATCGAGCCGTCCAGATAAATTTACACTTGAGGAGTCTTTCGATTTCTTCCTTGATTTTCACCAACACATCTGGATGGAACCTCCTGGGTAATTGCTTGACTGGTTTCTTGTCTTCTTTGATGGGTAACTTCAATTCCACCAATTCTCGACTAAGGCCAGGCATTTCATCGTAGTCCCAAGCGAAACAGTCTTTGAATTCTTTGAGTAATTTCACCATTCTATCTTTTAATTCTGGGTCAATAAGAGCACTGATGTACGTTGGCCTCTTTTCTAAGCCATCACCCAGGTCCACTTCTTCTAAAGGGTCTTGCGCTTCCATTTTCTTGGAAACATCGACCACTGGCTTCTCGAAGCCTAATGGGCCGTCATCGTAGATGCAATCTAGCCTCAAATTGCAAAGGTCCTCGAATTCGCATTCATCGGCACTCTGCTCGTTTTCTTCTATGCACGTGTTATCCTTATTTGTTGTTGCCTCCTCTCGAGATGTAATTTCGACAGGCAGAATTGAGGCATTGACTTCGTCAGTAGCCATTTCTTTGGCTATTCTTGCGGCCTCTAGGGCCGTCCTTATTCTGTTTTCGGCTGCGTAAGCCGAGATTCGAGCCAGGCTCGAATTAATCATCTCTAACATCATTTTGCCACTCAGTAATGGCATCCTTTTCTTCATCACTGTGCCATCCATTCATGGCATCAGGTTTGTATGCTTCATTAAGGTTTAATCCCCTGATGGGATCCAACGTCACCGAGTACTCTGAGTAAGGGTTGAAATATTGACTAGCCACTGTGTCTAGAGGAGCGATTGTGGCTAAACTTTTCTCGAAATTCTTTTTGCCAACGTAATTTGTCTCCGCTAAGTAGTAGCTCTGATCTGCTTGCACGTTCTCGACAACCCCATCTGATTTCCAAATGAAGATACGTTGGTGCAGGGTTGAGGGAACTGCCCCCACGCCGTGGATCCATTCTCTCCCCAATAGCAGGTTGTAGTTGGCTTTTGAGGGTACCACGATGAATAATGTGGAACGGGCCACCGTTCCTACGGTTATGTTCAACATAATTGCTCCTAAAGAAGAGCCTGTCTTCCCTTCATAATCGGAAAGGACCATGTCGTGAGGGATTAGGTCTGCCTCAGTTTTGCCTAACTTCTTGAGCATAAACTTAGGCATTAAATTAATTGTGGCCCCTCCGTCGACAAGAACTTTATTGACCCCTTTTTCGTCGACCTTGGCCCAGACGAATAACGGCTTCAAGTGGCTTTTCATCTGCTTCGTTGGCCTCTGGAAAATAGCCCTTTCGTCTTCGACGGATCCTTTTTGCATTACGTAGTAGCACAAGGGGTTGTCATCTGGCTCTTCTTCATCGTAGTAGTCTTCTTCACTTTCGGTGACCTCTGAGATTCTGTCGAATTCAGCGGGTAAGATAGACACTATGCAGATGATGTTAAGCTCTTCCCCATCACTGTCGTCGAAATCCTCGAGCATGTCTTCATCCTCATCTTCGACAACCTCCTTCCCTTTCTCCTTGGCTGGATTTGGTGGCACGGTTGTTCCTTGTTTGATGGCGTGATCCAGTTGATTAATAATCGACGCCACACTGGGTTCATTACGTGGGTTGTCTTCTGGCTTTATGTCCCATAATGAACGGAACTTGCCACCCCTTTCCCTTTCCGCTTTCCTTTTCCTCAGGAAACGTCTGAACTGAGTTCTGGTCATTTGTTCAGGAGCATAATAATTCCCAGAGCCATAGGAATAGTTCCGCGACACGCGGGAATTGTTGATGTAAGAAGACCCCTGGCCTAAGTCGATTTTCTGCCACTTGGGGTATGGTTTTGGCCTTGGAGGTGCTGGCTTGAACCATTGATTTTTTGGTAACCCAGCATCAGGGACATAAGTCTTGTCCTTGCCTCTTAACTTTTGGCCTTTATGGCCATCGAGTTCTTGATCTCTCTCAACCCACTCCTCGTGGGGATACTTCAGTCTCCTGGATACAGGAGCTTTCTTTTGGTAATGCCTTTTCATTTCTGAATCTTGGTAGGCCTTGGCTGCAGATTTGTCGAAAACGGCGCTGCATCTAGGGCACAGCATGACTTCTTTCTCGCCATCTTTGCTCCGGGATAGAAACTCGACAAGAGTTTCTCCAGCCTTGGGGTAAACCTCTTCTAAGCTCACCTCTTTCGCGACCTCTGGCTCTTCGACAACTACGTTTTCTTCTTTTGCCTCTCCAAGCGTCAAGCCCAGAATTAGCTTTTCGGAAATGTCGACCATGCCAATGTAGAAAGGCTCTACATAGTTGGCCTCAGCTATCTGCAGTGGATCAGAGTTGATCTTCATTTGACTCTTGGCTTTTTCATCATACTTGAGTCTCCCTGAGTCTAATGCCCCTTGCACAAGGTCCCTGAAACGAACACACTGTGAGGTCCAATGGCCAAAAAAGTTGTGATATTTGCAATATTTCTTTCCTTTCCTTTGTTCGGGAGAAGGAAGTTTTTGGTCTTTAGGGACCACAAGCAAACCATCAGACACAAGTATATCATAAATTGCATCACATTTGGTCACATCAAAAGTATAAGTTTTCACAGCAGGAATTGTGTTCTTGGGGTGTTCGTCCCCAAGCTTGTTTTCACGTGGTTTCAATGCTTTACAAACATAAGGATCGCCTGGCTGAAGTTCAGCCAGATTGACATCGTTTAATTCGACGTCTGCAGGGACTTCGCGATAGACACACGGACTTTGACACACTGGATCAGCGTCTAGGTATGCTACTTTTTCCTTCTTTGGCCACTTAGTAGTCTTGGCCCTCTCCTCAGACTTCTCGGCCTTTAGTAATTCGATGTGCCTCACTCTGTCTGCGAGTAGAGACATATCTCGAATATACTGAGTGTCGATTTTCTTTCTAATAGAATACTCTAGACCACCAGCGGCTAAGACAACTAGCTCGTGTTCGGGGACATGAGTAAAGCATCGAGATTTAAGCATCCTAAACCTGTTCAGATAATCATCAATAGACTCTGCTGGCTTTCTTTTAACACTCGCCAGATCCTTCAAACTCACTTTGCACTCTCCCCTAAAGAACTGCTCATGGAAAATTCTTTCCAACTGGGCCCATGTGTGGACTGACCTAGGAGCGAGGGTGGTGAACCAGGTAAATGCATTCTTAGTTAAAGAACTCGGGAAGTACTTCATTTTTAAATTTTCATTGATGGCTAAGTCCCCTGCTTCGATTTGGTACCTAGCTATGTGTTCTACAGTGGACTCTCCTGAATCCCCCGAGAACTTAGTGAATTTGGGGACCTTCCAGCCTCGAGGAAGTTTGGACTCGAGAACCTCCTCTGTAAAGGCCGACACAAAATGGGGTCTATTTGCGAAACCTACGTTGAAACCATGTTGGTTCAACAATTGTTCCACTACGGCAGCAACATTTTGTTGCCCCCCAGCATTCTGGTGTCGAATTCTCTCTAGCACACCATCAGCGTGTTCTTCCCTGTTTACTATATACACATTTTGCAATGGTGGCTGCACTGCCTCGTACAAAGGGTTTGCCCTCATCTCTTGGTGTTGCGGCGCCTGATAGCGCACAGGGGCAGGGACGTGGTTAGGCAACGAGATTTGGTTAATCCCTGGTGCCGGTTGGATTTCGACTGGTGCCCCCAGGGCTGTCGCCAAACGATCCATCTGTCGTGCCAAATGCTGATTATTGACATTATTATTTTGGAGCACAGGGTTGATTAGCTCACCTATCTGTCGAGATAGCATGTTAACCATTTCATGGTTACTATCATCTACTTGCTGCCTAATGGCTTGAAGTGAACCAGTATTCATACCTGTAGATAAATAAATTTGTGAACTAGATCCAGGAATAGGAGGGCTAACTTGGCTCCCTAAATTTAGCATTGTTCCATTTGCCACGAAGGGGGGTATGCTAAAAGGAGGGACATTCTCGGGGAATGTCGAATATGTGCCCTGTATGCCTTGCATTATAGACACGGGCATACCATAAGGCATATCTCCTCTCGTAATAGTTGGAACAATTTGTGCCTGCACTGATGTAGATACATGCATTTCTGCCATTGCAGAGACTGCCACATTCTAGGTTGGCATAGTGATGCCAGGTCCCATCCCAGTAGACACTTCTTCATTGTTATTACCACTACTCCCCCCGGGGCTACCCTGATTGCCCACGTTAGACCCTTGGGGGGAAGTTCTTCCTCGATTGCTTGTCATACTTATAGTCTTACCACTTCTCAGGTGCATATAAATCACAATCAAGGCAAGTAGCAAATACCAAATAGCATGCAATAAACTTAAACACACAAAACGCTTCTGTAAAACTTAGTTTTCACAAAAACGGTCCCACTGGGCGTGCCAATTTGTTTACACGGATTTTTGGTAAACAAATATCCTCTTAGTTCGACTAAAGGAAGTTTAGATTTCAGGGTCCTTTTGAGAAAACGCTTTGCCAAAGTGTTGTGTGTGAATGAATGTGTTTTCGACAACAACGAGCAACTCAGGTGAAACTAGATTTCATTGAACACGAGTCAATTACAAAACAGTCAAATAAACTAAAATAACATGAAAACTACATGAACTGCAGATTTCGACAAACGAACTACACAAAAGAACTGGAAATCAACAAGCTGAAATGCAGGGAAACTAAAGTGTCGGTTCTGCAACATACTTCTCCATCATCACGTTTTGCTCCTTGAGTCTCATTGATGCGGACATTAGAGCTTTCTGGTGAATTTTTCAGAGTTTGAGTTGGGAACCTTGTTTCTGAATCGGATTCTCCTATTTATAGAATTTCATGCTCTGCGTGTCCTTGACGGTTTTCTCCTCAGTGGATGGGTTAGTGGGTCTGGTTTCTCCCACGATCTGATGCTTGCTCCGGAAGTTCTGCGCATGGTGGTGGAGATCGTGTGCTTCAACTGCTCCAACCGTTTCCTGGCCACGTTTTCGACCATCGTGGGGAGAATTTGACTTGGTCAATGTGGCACATGTTACATGTGCCTGTGTTTAGCAGTAATTGTTGTTGTCGAGTTTTGCTGCCCCATTAACTTAGTGCATTTCCCTTTTCCTTCCTTTTAGTCAGAATTCGACTACTCTGAGTATTTTGGGCTGAATGCGTTTTTTTCTTTCTTGGGCCAAAATATTGGGCCAACACATGTATAAATGTATAAAGGTAAAGAAACTATAGAGAATAGACATGTTTACTATTGTATTCCAGTGCTAGGTTTAATTTGTTGTAATTCTCTCTTTGTCTTCTAGAGTTTACTTTGTGGATAAATACTGTATCCATGGCACCTTGCATAGACATGCTTAGCTCATTGCCTCACTCTTTACTCTCCATCATTGTTTCCACCGCTCAAGGAAGCAGTGAGAACCTCAATCCTCTCTAAAAGCTGGATAGACATTTTCAAGTATTCGTCTAACGTGGAATTCGATGAACTGTCTTTTGTGAGAGAAGGACAAGCTTATCGAATCAGACAAGCCCAAAGAAAGACTTTTCTAGAGTTTGTGTTGCTTTGGATTGCTAATCACAAAGAAACTATTGTGGATAAGTTCTCTTTGAGATTATCAATGCCTGAGAAAGCTAAGAGGATCGTGAGTAAATGTATTTCCTTCGCCACAAAATACGGGGTGAAGGAGTTGGAGTTGAGCTTTTGTGATCCAAAGTTGGATTTTTATTTTACTACTAATTATATTAATCACGAG
This sequence comes from Lotus japonicus, assembly GCF_012489685.1. Classification (NCBI taxonomy): domain Eukaryota; kingdom Viridiplantae; phylum Streptophyta; class Magnoliopsida; order Fabales; family Fabaceae; genus Lotus; species Lotus japonicus. Next base: position 1,118,190 of record NC_080046.1, read on the forward strand.
GCCTTGTTTGAATTACCCCCACATGTTTACAACCACACCTGCCTCGAATCCTTGAAGTTATTTTCATGCAGCTTTGTTGAGGCTGATTTGCTTAACTTTCATGCGCTCAATGAAATTTCTTTGGGTTGGATGGAAGTAAAACTCACTACTATTAAGAGTTTGTTGTCAAATTGCAAGGCGCTTGAGAGTTTGAGTCTCAAGAGGTGTTGGAATTCAGATGATTTTGATTTAAGGGAGGAGAACCTAAGGTTGAGAAAGTTAGTCGTGGACAGATGCATGTTTGGATCCAATAATATTTATTTTATTGTCAATGCTCCAAACTTAAGATATTTCTATTATTCCAGGTTGAATAATGACTTTTTGGTCATAGATGTACATTCTCTTGCGATTGAAGAGGAAGTTCTTGACTTCTGCGTTGAATTTGAAGGACATGCTCTATTTCTCTACAAACTGGTAGAAAATATCTCTGGTGAGAGGGCTTTGATTGTGTCTAATTACTTCCTTCAGGTATGTTTTTGTCTCTTTTTTGGAATACAAATACATTTATGTTTGGCTTTACTGAGGCATATAATAACAAAATAATAATTATATATATAGTTTAATACATTGTGTTAATTTGATATGCAAAGGTTGTCCCTACCGAAGGCTGCCTACTCCGAATGCCACGTGGCTTGAAAGTGAGGAGTTTAACAATGAAGACCTCTTTGGATCAAAATGAGTTTTTAGGGATCACATTTTGCTTAATAGCTGCCATGATTTAGAGCATCTCACTATCGAATTGGATCTCCCCAAAAAAATGTTGGTGAGTTATTCATACATAGAATTTGTTATCATATGTAAATGTAAATGGTTTGGTGCGAAAATTTAACAAAATGAGTAAAATCAGAAACATCTAATTGAAGACGATATAAAAGTTTTGTACAAGACAAATCTCATAGGAAACAACTATCTTATTTTGTGTTTAATTCATCTTGTAGGATTATGAGTTACCAGTCAACTTTAATATGGAGAAGTTTTGGACTGATCATGCAAGGGCTTATAGTTGCATGATATATACTCTTAGAGAGGTGGAGATTAAGGGTTTTAAAGGATCAGCAAATGAGATTCGTGTACTTACCTATTTCATCACCAGTTCACCACTGTGAGAGTCTTGAGAAAGATCACTATCAATATATCGAAGGTTGATGAGGGGTTGGAGTCCTACCAACGTAACGTGGCAGAATGGTTAAAGTTGACGGTTCAAAGTGCTTCAAGAGAATTAGAGATTTCAATTTCTTAGCATAAAGTTAACTGTTTTAATGTAATTTGAATGTTTGTGATTAAATATTTATGTTTCTTCTGATCTTATAAACTCCGGTTCTTAAGAGAGAAAAATAAAGAAATACTGAAATTAGTAATTATTACTCCCTATGTTCCAAAATATAAGTTGTTTTATAATTTGTACTATATTATATTCCAAAATATAAGTTGTTTTGCAAAACCAATACAATTTTTCTCGGTTTCTTCCTTATATACTCTCATTTAATGTTATACTCCCTTCGTTCCTATATATAAGTCTATTTTACATAATTCTCTTAGATTAAAAAAAATAGTTACAAGCGCAATAAATTTGTTAAAGAATTTATTCACCTTCCTAAATTACCCTTATTTAATTTCTTATAAATTTCTCTCTCCAAGTTATTATTTCAAAATCTCATTGTCTCTTTCATATTAAATATGAGGATAGTTTTGGAAAAAAATAATTAATGCTTCAATTGATATTGTAAATGGACTTACAGGCCCGTGTACAGACATTTCGGGGCCTAAGACGAAAATGTTAAAGAGGTTTTTTTTTTATAAATATTTTTAAGAGACTTAGTATATTATATAAAATATTAATTTTTATATTAATCTTCTAGCTTTTTTAGCTGCAAAATCATTTATCAGCATTTTATAATCAAGCAATTCTAACACTTCACTTTCAATAGATAAAATAGCTAACACATTCAATCTATTTTGAAAAACTTCTTTCAACAGTAACAACTGTTACAGTGATTGTCAATAAAATTCTATATGCAATGTAAATTTAAGATGATATTGATTGACTATTTTTTAGGGAAGATAGAGATTATAAATTATTTTATTTTCATCCGTTAATTTTGTTTTAGGAATAAATCACTTTGAATATATCTTTTTTTTGGTGCATCACTTTGAATATATCTTAAGAGTACAAAACGTTAAAAAAAATACATTAAATAAAAAAAACTAAACTGAAATCTGATTTTTTTTTGAAACATAAACTGAAATCGTTGGAAACACAAACAAAAAAGGAACTGGTAGGCAGGCAGTAGCTAATGAAAAAACGTAAAACAGAATCCTAAAAGGGTGGAGAAAACAAAAAAAAAATAGTTAGTACTAATGAAAAAAAATTGGGGCCTAAATTTTTTTTATTGTGGGGCCTTAGCCTACTTTGTCTTACATACTACACGGCCTGTGGACTTATATTTAGGAACAAGAAAAATACTCAAAAATGATCATATAATAATGATGGAGGGAGTATATCTTAACTACCACCTTCAATTTTCACATATCACAACTCTCACTATCCACTTAACCAATAATAACATTTCTCCCTCCTTAATATAACACAACTTTAAATAGGGGTATTTCAATCAAAATATTTATCAAATAATGGGTTCTTAAACAATGTGCATAACCTTAAACAACCTATATTTTGGAACAGAGAGAGTATATAAAAGAGTAATTATTTTGAATTCCAATTAATTTGTCTTATGACTTTGTAGAATAATAATTTTTGATATTAATTATGAATTAAAATTTATGAAAGAAATGGAATTTAATGATTCGATGCACAAAATTAAAGAAGGTCTATGTGTAACTTACTGAAAGAATGAAACTCGATGACTCATATAACTATTATCCAAATATTTAGTGAAAATAACTTATTATTATTATTCTTATATTTATGCAAGGCTCTCTTACCTCAATTCCCCAATCAATAATTATTTATTGAAAATAATTGGAATTTAAAAACAACTTAGGTGGCAAAGCAACAAATTGTGCTTTAGAATAGTATGCGCTACAAATAACATAATTTAGGGGGTGCTCGTGAGCTTCTCGTATATGTTGTGCTGCTGGATAGTGAATTGGAGGCTCTCTCGATTGTGGAGAACGATCCTGGTGTTCATCATCTTGTACTGTATTCTAAGAGCATAATTACTTTGACGCCCATCCTGACAATGCGCTCGTCAATGATCAACATAGATCTTTGTTTTCTCCTCTTAACACTAATAAAGTTCCTTCAACAATCTTCTTAGTGAAATAACATAATATTTACAAGAAAATTTCACCACATTCTCAACTTAGAGTTGTTAATATCAGTTTTACCAACAAGGTGTATTATACAATTAGTAGATAGTTGGGTTTTTTAAGCATATAATCTGGGGTTCGATCTCTGGTGGTGCATAGAAAGAAGAATTTGTTAGAAGGTGTCTACCCACTTAACGTGATCTCAGAGTTTTAAGGGATTAGCTAGTCTCATGGTTACCAGCTGCGGGAATACCTTGGAAAAAAAAAGTTAATACTCCCTCTGGTCCACAATATAAGCAAAAAATTGGTGTTTTGGTGGTTTACTATATAAGAAATAAGAATTGTTTTCAGAGTGTGTTAAATATCCATTTTCAATAGTACCCTTATTTATTTAGAAAGCACTCACTTTTTCATGTACAAGAAACATTTAATCTCTCCACTTTCTCATGTATAAGAAACATTTTGCAATGGTTATTTACTTGGAGAAGAGAGAAGAAGATGTTGGGCCTATACTTAATTAAATAGTGTCATTAATGATTAAAGGTTGTGTAGATAAGGGTGGTTTTGGAAACAAAATTATGTTTCAACTTTATTAATTGAAAAACATATGTTTCTATGTTATTTCTTGTTAAGTGAGATGTTTGGTTTTTTTTTTCTGAAATTGTGGACCGGAGGGAGTATGAGTTCTTCCACATGTTTGTTGGATTGCTAAGAAAATTAACTCACATTTATTCGGATTAAAAGTGTGTTGACTTGGTTTCGTCCCTGCTTATGGTATTTTCGCCATACCATGGAAAATGATAAGTTGTTTCTAGCAAATTCAAATAGCACACAGACATTGGTTGACATTGATGCAAGGTTTGTGGTGAGATTGTGTCGATGACTGAAGAACTTCCAAGGAAAGCCAACATGAAAGTTGCACCATAAATTTTTAGCAAGGTTTCGACGTGAAGATATTCTTGGGATGATTTAGTTCCAAGTTAAGTGTACTTTTTATGGTGTAGTATGATAATTTTCTTTGGCAGTGTAGGCAATGAGAATTATGATTGTTGGTGAAGATAATGATTGTCGGTATAGAGTCTATAGACAATAGAAGCAGATTTTTTTTTTGAAAGTGAACTGAAATAATATTAAGGACCAACCGGCCTAGAAGCAATTACATCCAAATCAACCAAACCAAAAACGGCATCAGGAACCTCTTCCACCCATACACAATCCGCATAAGTGGAAGCGTTCTTAGCCAGAAAGTCTGAAACTGAATTACCAGAACGTCTAACAAACGACAAAGAAAAAACATAAAAAAAAGGAACTAGAGAACGACAATCTCTAATGATGGTGTCCAAGTAAGATTTCCCCACAGTACCGTTCAGCCACCACTGATATAACTAAAGACAACCCGTCACTAAACAGACACGACGGAAACCAAGCTCTCTCGCCAGCCGTAAAGTCCACCTCAAACCGCTCGCTTCTGCCAATAGAGCTGAAAGAACTAGGATCAGATGGGACTTACAATCAAGGTGGAGAATGTTAGGGTTGATTGTAATGGTGGAGCAAATCCCACACTGCCCAATATCTTAAATAAAGAAAGTCAAAAATAGGTTATTGGAGAAGTCCTACATTTCTTAGTGCGGTGAAGTAAGGGGGAGGCCAAGGCTATATATTTGACTCTAGTTCTTCATTTTTAGATGTACCGGTCCGTAGCACTTTAAGCTTATATTTGACTTAGTCTAAATATTTGTTTTGTGAGAACGAGTATATTAGACTCTAGTCCTACATTCTGCTCATGTTAATTTCTTCAGTTGTGTTATTTTCTAACATTGTCGACAACGAAAATGACAATGACAACAACGATAAAGAGATGAGGGTTTCCAACTTCTTATGACTTGTTTGGATGAAATACAGTTAAAAATGACAGATTTTATGCTGCAGGGGATCCGGATTCATGAGATAATGACTTAATGAAACTCTAGTAGGTGTCAAATTTACCGCTAGTTAAAAATTTAGATTTACTGAGCTAACGGGGTTTAATATGAAAATATTGAAAAGTGAGAGTGTAAAGAATAGTTAGCAAGGGTATTCATCTCTCTTTTTGCTTGACTTCGTTCTCTGTTTGTTGGATTTTTTCTTTGAATTGATTTCTCTATTATATTGTGGGTTGTGGCACCCTTATGGTCTCGTTTAATGATATTTTGCTTATAAGAAAAAAATCTAACATAAACCTTTGCCAATGTACATAGCTTAGTTTCTTTGCCAATGAATGATGCCCTTTGCTCTTGGAGCTATATACACTAATGACTAATGTACCCCTTTAGATGTGTTGTAATGGTAAGATTCAATGCAGATAATTATTTAAAACAATTGTTATTTGCAAAGTTTAAAATGGATTTGGGTTCACATAAAGATAAGATTAAAATTTGAGCCGTCCAATTTTAATGGAACTATTGTGATTTATGAAAAATTCACAACTCTGGCAATTCTGTTGATTCCCCTGATCTGATGTACAAGTCATACCAGAAATCCATACCATCATCAATTTTTGAACCATTACTCTGTACTTGGAAGGTTTCCACTGAATTAACTGAACATTGAGGTTGTAATTCATTTGACACTGTCAAAGAATTTGATGGCATGGTGGAGCTTTCATCATCCATTGCTTCCTCTGACCAAAAGCTTTCATCAATTACAGGCATTATTGTCTCCAGAGATTCTATGTCCTCCTCACTCTTGATGCTGTTATCCATAATTTCTACTCCTTCATTGACTGATGACGAAAAATCACTGGATGAAGTTAGTGTGCTGGAACTGGAATCAGATCGTTTGATTTTTGGTTTGGAAACTCTTTTTCTATCTGAATTGGATTGGTTGTTTGTTTTCTGTAGCCTTTTCTTCAAGTGGGTGTGCCACACATTTTTTATTTCATTGTCAGTTCTATTAGGTAATTTTGCTGCAATTGCTGACCACCTGAAAAACAAGGATCAAATATTTGAATTTTGTGAGATATTTGCACAAGATTAGTTTATCTTCTTGGTTAAAGTGATTAAGAAAATAAACTTTGGTTGCATTCATTGTAGGATTTGTATAATATTACCTGTTCCCTAGCAACTCATGCATCTTAATGATTAATTCCTCTTCTTCAGCTGTGAAATTTCCTCTCTTGATATCAGGCCTTAAATAGTTAATCCACCGTAGTCTGCAGCTCTTTCCACATCTTAATAGCCCTGAGGAAATGATCAAGAAACCAAACCAAACAAAATTAGCTCAAATATACAATAAGCGTAGAATCTCAATTATCATTAACTAACTTTAACTTATTCGAAAATCACGATGAAACCAAAATCATAACTGTAGTTTTCAAACATGCACGAAGTGTTTGATCAAAAAAAATTTACGTTAGAACTAACTCTACTCGAAAACTGAATCAAGGGTGAGGATTGCATGGTTTGTCATTCATAAAGACTTATTTGGTGATATTTTAAGTTAATAACAGGACTTCTCCAAACAAATATTAGAAGTACAGTATTGGAGATTTGGCTTCTCTATCACATACACAAAGGCTTAAAGTAATTCACAAAATTATACCAGCATGCTTTGGGAGGGCACGCCAATTGCCATGGCCATGTTTTTGGATGTAGGATATGAGAATTTGATCCTCCTCTGAGGTCCAAGGACCTTTCTTCAGTCCAATCTTTTCACAGCAAGGAGCTCTCACCATCTTCAAATTGATGGAGAATCGATGTGTACAATGATAATATTCTGGAGCTGGTCTCACGTACTCTAGCTACGTTGTTGCTCTCTCTCTAGATACAAATGAGATTAATCAACCTCAATTTCCAAGGCTTTTTATCCTCGAATTTTCCGCAGCCACTAAGATGAGCAAGAATGGTCCACGACAATAATAGTTTGAGTATTCAAACCACTCAGGCTTTAGCTGTTTCCCGGAATAAGAGTCTCTGTCTCTTAGCGTGGAAAATGACATATGCTACTCTGTGATCAAGATATAATATATTAGTATTATAAAAAAAAGAAAAAAACCGCACATACATTATGGACGACAACATATAGACACCTACTTTTTTGTGGCGGTCAACCGCCATAAAGAGTGAGGTTTCTACTTTCTATTTTGTGATTGATATTGTGCAGTAGCTTATCATCGGAAGCATATAATGTAGAATAAATGTATCTTAACACTTCAATCTCACCTTCATTTAATGAAAAATAAGAAATGAGAGATATTTATGTGATGTGATAGAAAACGAAAAGAGAATAAGGGTCAGAACCCTATATTATATGATAATACCGATTAGTGAAATCATATTATGTTAATTAAGAAAAAGATGTAAGTGTTGAACAATTACAAAAATTATATTATAATTTTTATTTAACATATTAACATTTTATGGGTATGATATAAAATGAGACACAAACAAAATCTAGTACAACGATTAGATAGTCGGAATTTTTTAAATATTAATCTAAGGTTAGATTTTTAAACGGTGTGTATAAAAAAAGAATTTGTTGAACTACCCACTTTATGCATGTGATATCAAAATCTCAAGAGAATTAATCTTATGGGAATATAAGTTCAATCAAAAAGATAATGAGACACAGAATTTCAATCACAATTTAGTTCTACTTAAGTGAGACTTTGGAGTTAAAGACCAGGTTACGACATGGGTTGAACATTCTAAGCTTTGTTGAGGTAAAGTAATTAACAATAGGTCTACATGATTGATTTGATTACGTTACATTTTTTGTGTGGACATTCATTTGACCCTTTATGAACAAGAAAAAGTCTAAAACCGTGGCCGTGGCCCGTGGGTAAAGGTATTCTACAAAATTAAAAGTTTACATTAATTTTAACTAACAAAGTTTATTCTTTTATATTACTATTGTGTGCTGAATAAAAAAATGGTTCGTACACACCTAAACCGATTATGTGGTTGTGGTGGATTCAAAATCTAACCCAACAGCACTTTAGCCACCTAAGAGCCTTATATTTAAATGAGCATTGTATGAACGATCGCACGACAACTCACTTAATAACAAGCAAGTATGACCGCCCGGGAGTAACCTTTTTCTCAGAAGACCTTTTACAAGGCTTCTGTTACGGCCGGCTTCGCAGCCACTTGGCCTGAAGGCTTTTTAGACGATAAAAAAGCATGCAACCTAAGCATCCGCCGCAAAGCCGGCCAGAATGGCTCAGGAAGAAACATCCTACTCTGTAGTGTCCGCGCTCAACTGCTAGAGGATCGAGACTACAAGTCGATGTAAGGTGATCCAAGGGCCAAGGCCACTTGTCCGCTCGGATACCCTATTAAAGGGGATTGCTCACATTTGCTGAGATAACTGTCAAGGACGTACTCCAACCATATGTACATATTCTATCATTCATTTACATAACATGCTATTAATTCTAAGCATTTTACTTAGAGTTCTCTTCGAGTTTACGAGAACCTTTCTCACTCAAACACTGACTTGAGTGTCAGAGTGTTTTCTGCAAATACCTCTTCCACATATGGAACTTGAAGCTCTGCCGTGACTTCCAGAGCACCACCGCACAATTCCTCTGTTATCCAACACCTCAATTGAGAGAGATTCACACCAAATTCTTAGGTCTGAACAACTTCTTAGAAACCTGAAGAGACAACTATGATTGACTGATGAGCCTATAAATACATCGGTAGTCATTCACTTACATCATTTTGCCATTATGCAATATTTTGAGTTCTTAGATTCTAAGATTATTTCTTTACTCTCTTACTGATTTGAGCGTAAGAGTGTGTTCTGCAGGTACACCCCCCTGTCGTGTCAACACAACTTCGTCGCTCTCGCTGAGCCAACTAAGGTCACAGACCACCATTGAAGACAATGATTACCAAACAATCTCATTTTCGGAAGAACATTTGATATCATTTGTGCGGTATGCGAAAAAACAATGGTACAAACGCGATGACAACCACCTTAATAAACCTTTATTTTTAGGTTTGGAGTACATCATAGTTGTAGTCTGCAAGTCTTTAGAAAGCCTTGTAGAAGGTCTTCCGAGAGTAAGATCCCCCGGACAGCTTGCTTTCTTGTTATTAAATGAGTCATCGTTAGACCAATCAATATTTGCTTAAACGTGATGTTTCTTAACTAAGTAATCTAATTCATCTGTACCGTTCTCAGTTAAATTTGAGATTTTGATTTTGACGGTAAGATCTTTAAACTAATTAGATACTATTAGTTCTCTTGGCTTTTTAAACCTGCGTGGAACGAGTTCCTTCCTTGATATATTGTGCAAGTCAAGATTGTCAAACAATAAAAGCCGTCGACAATATATAATTAATAATCCGCTCCAGAAAAAAAAAATCAATTCAAGCAGTTTTGAACTTTGATCATAGGTGGTTCCATGTTTTGCTTTATCCATGCATGCACGAGGCCGATGATGAGTCCAGGCTTGCACTTGTACATATTCTGCAGCCTGTTGTTTTTGTTTTTGTGTTATGGTCAAATATTCTTTCTTTTGTTAACTTACGTGCTTTGATTTCTTATAGGAAGACTACAATTGACAAGTGGCCCATATGTAGAGTCATAATAAAACAAGAAAATCTCATCCGGGTTGAAGATGAAAGGATAAGGAAATAGTTTTTTTTTTTTTTATAAGCAATAAATATTATATTGAAGTGAAGTACAAATGGTACTTCAACCCAATACAAATAGGAAGAGAGGAGAAAAGAAAAAAGAAGCAGTAAAATTACAAGACAAACATCAAAGGTCATACTACTACTAAAAACCCACCACCCACCATGCACCTCCATGGAGACAGATTAAAGAAAACATGTCTAATTAAAACCTTACTAGGAAAAATCCTTTGAGAAAACCTGGTGAAGAAAAAAAAGGATAAATATATAATCCGCTGTCCCGGCATCATTATGCTATATTGCTATTCTTATCTAGCGATGGATTAACAAATTAAAGTTGTGGGACAATATAAAGACATATACGTCAACATATAATATTAAACTTTAAAAATTTAGTGGGGGCGTGCAATTAGTACACTTTGTGTATGTAATGTTCAATTATCTAGACACTTATGGGAGATTAGTAGATTTTATATATGATGATGATCAATGAGTACAAAACTATTATGAGGCACTTGCCCTATAAGCATGTGAATAGATTCGTCCCTGTTTTCATTTGTGGTCTCTGGGCATAATATATTGGCTTAATTACAACTTTGGTCCCCGACGTTTACTAATTTCACGATTTTTGTCCCCCACCTAATTTAATTACATGGATGGTCCCCGACGTTGTAGGCTGCGTGCAACGTTAGTCCTACCGTTTTTTTCTTAATGGAGGAGGCTTACGTGGACGCCTAGTTGGAGAGAAAAAGGAGATCTGAGGAGAGAGGGGAGCACGTGAGTATCACGTGAACTCACGTGAACCTTATATGAACCCATTATACCCAAATCTGAAATCCTAGGGATCTAAATCGCGTTACCTTCTTCGTTCCAGGGAGGTCAGGGGTTTGGGTATAATGGGTTCAGATAAGGGTCACGTGATACTCACGTGCTTCCCTCTCTCCTCATACCTCATTTCTCTCTCCAACTGGACGTCCACGTAAGCCTCCTCCATTAAGAAATAAACGGTAGGACTAACGTTGCACACGGCCTACAACGTCGGGGACCATCCATGTAATTAAATTAGGTGGGGGACCAAAATCGTGGCATTGATAAACGTTGGGGACCAAAGTTGCAATTAAGCCTAATATATTTAAGGGGATAAGTATGTTTTGAGTCATATAAAATAGTGAATCATTGATTTTAGTATTTTTTTTTTATTTTTTTTCGTTAACTCTGATCTCCTAAAATATCAAATGATTGATTTTAGTACTTCCACTAATTTTTGAGGCGTTTTTGGTGGTTAAAACCGCCACCAACACGTTTTATAGTGGATTTTTTGCATTAGTGATGATTTTTAAACTGCTACGAAATATGTTAGTGGAATTAATTAAACCGTCATAGAAAGCTATAAAAATGAATAAAAGACCTAAAATCAATAATTAACTTTTAGAGGATTAAAATTAACAAAATCAATAACTCGCTATTTTATGAGAAGAAAAACGTATTTTGTCATATATTTAATTACTAGATATCATACCCGTGCGATGCACGAGCTTACTTAAAATATTATTTAATATTATATAAAAAAAATTATAGTTAAATAATTAAAATTAAAATATTTTTCATTATAAATATAAAAATATTATGTCAAGAAATTTCAATAAATATTATTATAGTTCATTTTGTATAAATAATTAATATTACTCAACTCTAATTATTAGCATAAAATAATTTTAACAATTAAAAATTTTAATTATTTAATAATATGAAAAATTATTAAGTTAATTTGTAATATTTAAATTACTAAAAAAATGTAAAGTAGTAAGTATTTAATGTCATGAAATAAGTTTTAATATCATTTTTTATATTTTTTTTACCTGGAAAAGCCATTTGGTGTGACATATCAAGACCAAGAAGAATAAATTAATTTTAACTTTTTGAATTATAATAAGTGATAACTTAAATAATCTTTTTACAATAAAAAACCCAAAATATTATCTTCTGAATTTCATTTTTTTCAACTTATTTGGTTTGAGAGTGTTTTCTCACAGCCGATAGCCATGAGACTAATTTCTTGAGACTCTACGATCACGTTAAGTGGATAGACCAGGTCTCTCACAACAAACATTTATTCAACTTTGACCATTATTATTTTCTCTATTATGCTTTCTTGAGTAATTTTTATTAATATATCATAGATAAAAAAACTTTTTTTTCAATAATGCACATATATGTTATAGTTAATATTAAATAACTTGTAGCAACATTTTTCAATTTTAAAATAATTTTAATTTTTTATATTTGTAAAATTCAAAACTTAAATAATTTTACATAAATATTTAATATTTGTCAAATGCAAATAAATATTTATTCTTTTATGGTTTAATATATTTAATGTAAAACTCAAGTCTCCTTTACATTTTTTTTGGTACAACGGAAAGATAAATTGCACTCGCCAGGAATCGATTCCTGGACCTCCCCCTATCCAACTCATATGTCCCCAGCTCTTACCACTTGAGCTATCCTACAGGGACCAAGTCTCCTTTACATATAAACTCAAATATACATATTTGTTTTTAATTGTATTTTTTGATTGTAAGATCTTTATAAATTATAATTTTTTTTATAAATATAAGAAATATATTAAATAGAAGAAGAGTCACTATTTCCTTCACTATTGTCTTATAATTTTGTTTTTTAATTAGTTAATGGCTTTAAACATTGCTATTTTATTAAATTTTTAGAGTTGCGGTATGTCACACGATTTCAGATTATAATCTCATTATTTTCTAATAACTAATACTTAAATTTTTTTTAGTCGGTTACATGTTCATGGATATGCATGTAGTATAATTTTTTGCGAGTTCATTTCGTTGACCTTTCATTAAAAGAAAAATGCAAATACATCAGAAAATGCAAATACATTCTAGGAGTACATTATTCATTGTATGTTGATTATACATATTCATCTATTTATTTATTTAACCATTATTGGGGACTTTTCATTTCTGTGAGTTTCGTAATCCTTACTTCCTCATATGCCAACTTACTAATGTGGATTATCATGCTTATAAAAAAACTAATGTAGATTATTATTTTAATTCAATCTTTGTATTTAATACAATGATGAAGTCTCTTGTACATATACACATTTAATGCTTAAAAAAACACAAGTGTGCTTTACATATATATATAGATAGATTTGAGTCTTGCTATATTGCACGCACAATAATGTGCTGCATGACTAAGCACGACCGTTTTTAAATTGATAACTGATCATATGTGCTTTTGAAAAATATAATGAGCTTTTCTTTCACAATGATTATTATTTTATCATTTTTTTCATATTTTCTTAAATAATTTTTTTTTGTAAAATCAAGACAATTTTTAAATTTTTTCCACCTATACACTCATTTAATAAATTTTATCTTGTTTATCATCTTCATATATATTAAACAATAACAACTCTTTTCTATCAACTACATTCTTCTTCCCGTCAAAAAACTACATTCTTCTTTAATTATGGTAAAATTTAATAAGTGCACACGATGTTAGTAAAACAATTTAAAAATATTTTAGTAACATTATATTATAAATTTTATCATTTTATTATTTATGTCACAACCTTAAACAACAACTTTTATAAAGAGACGGAATATTGGGCAAAACTGAAATATGTGTTGTGTGCAAGTCGTGCCATTATAACATCTCAAATGTAAAGTTTTTAGTTCTTATTTCTGAGCTAAGAACTGATTCTTAACCATTTTGGAGGGAGCTGACGTAAAGTTATTAATTCTTAAAAATAAAGAACTAGTTCTTATATAAGAAGTTTTACTTTTTGAGTTCTTAGCATAAAAAATTAAATTTTTTCTCTCATTCATCAACTGATTTAATTTAAGTATTAAATTAACTTTTAAATTTAAATCAAAATTATATGAAAATAAAAAATATTACTAATATAATGGTATTGTGGGACCATACGAATAAGGTTAAGAACTAAAAACTAATGGTTGAAGCAAAATCTGCAAAGAGTTGCTTAAGCACATGTGGCAGTACAGACCCACATAAATAGTGTTAAGAACAAAGAACTAAGAACCAAGCATTAGAGAAACTCTTAGAGCATCTTCAATGCAAGGTTCTTAGTTCTTATTTTTGAGTTAAGAACTATGAACTATGAACTTTACCATTGGAGGTGTTGACATGGAGCTCTTAGTTCTTAAAAATAAGAACTCAGTTCTTATATAAGAAGTTTTACTTTTGAGTTCTTAGCTTAAAATATTAATTATTTCTCTCTCATCCAAATTACTTTATTACTTTATGAGTTTTGTTTTATTACTTTATGAAAATAAAAAGTATAAATAATGTGATTGGTGAGACCAAATGAATAGTGGTAAGAACTAAGAACTAATAACTCATGGTTGGAGCAAAATTGTTTGAGAGTTGCTTAAGCATATGTGGCAATACGGGCCCACATGAATAATGCTAAGAACTAAGAAATAAGAACTAGCATTGAAGATGCTCTTATAACTATTGTGTTTGTAAGCGTTATTCTATTTATTCTCCTCACATGTTCCAATCAAGCAATATGGGAATCTTTAAAAATAACCAATACCAAATGTAAAAGTAGGTTGCAATTGTTATGAGAAACTTTACTTTTTAATTTATTTTCATCCTTTCAAGAAAAAATCCCCGAGTTTAAGCCATACAGGTCCAATCCCTGCAAGATCTCCACCGTAAAATGTAATTTGTAATATTTCTCTGTGTTCCAATATAACTGTCATTATTTTGATTTTTTTCCTATTTATTTGCCACTTTTATAATTTTAAGAGAACATTAATTATACTTTACCAATTGTACCCTTCATTTATTTATTGGTGGTAGGAAAATTAAAAAGTTAGAATCAATAAGAGAGGTAAATGGTATAAGAGGAGGTTAAATAGTAATTTTAATAAAACAAGACTTTCAAAAAATAAAAAACTAGAACACAAACATTAATTGTTATTTTATAACACTCGTGCAATAACTTTAAAGTGTCAATTCTATAGGAATGGAAGAAGTGAAAAAGAAAATAAGTTGGATAAATCAAAACCAATGGATAAACCAAGAAAAATTTCCTTCATAAGCTTGAACATGCTTTAATTGGAAGATCGAACTTATTTGTCCTCAGTATGAGAAAAAAATATGAGAAACTGACCGTGATCTTGTCGTTTGAGTACACAAAAGATCAAAACGTTGCTTTGGCTATGCATTAATTAATGTATTTAAATGTTGGCTATTTTTTCTCGACAAAAGAATATCGTCATCTTGTTTTTCTTCAAACATAGCCTCCTCCCATTCTTACAATTGCGAATATTGCCTCTTCAAACTAGATTAACTATTTGTTTTGAGCATGCCAAAGAATAACAAATTCTGACGTTGTAGAAAACCTGGAAATTATTATTATTCTTTGCCGTTATTGATTTGGTCATCATTTGCTGAGCGCTTTCTGGTCATGGAATGCACTATGATCTTGATAGAGTAAATGATCACTTTGATCCTCAAAAGTGTTAACCGACTTCATATTCGTCCTTGAATCAATTTTATTCACCTCGCGGCCCCTGGAAGTGGCTAACGCCAGTCAATTTAGTCTCTGACGTTAAAAAAACTGACAGACGTTAACAGACTAGCTGACATGACACGTTATTTTACCACTTAAACAATCTTTTAGCTGTCAATTTAGTCCTTCTGTTGAAAAGTCAATATTATCTATCTAATTTTCTTTCACTTTGGTCTCTTTCCTCTTTCTTCCATCATCTTCATCCCTTTTTTCCATCATTTTCATCCCCCTTCTTCCATCATCTTCACCAAAACCTCTTCCCTTTCTTCATCAACTAGATCAACTGAAAAATAAAAACCATCTAGAAAATCAAAACCCATAACATTATACAGAAACATAAAAAGACCAGGGGAATTTGTTAGCTTTCCAAAAATTAATTGAAATCAGAAAATAAACATACCCCTTTATGTTCAGTCGATATACTCAATTAAAGGCATCTTCTCTCACCCTCACCCATCTTCACGGTTCATTGTGATACCCAAACCCAGAAATTCAAGGCATCTTTGTAAGACCCATGATTTTAGAATTAAATAAAGACTTAATACATCAGAAGACCCCTGGAATTGTAAAGGGAATCAAATCCAGGGCCTAGAAAAATTTTGCATCAAATTGGGTCCCTCGAATTTTTTTTTAATTCAATTAAGTACAAAGTGTGCCAGCCTTCAATTTTATCCCAGTCATCAATTCCACGTGGCATTTATTATTATTTTTTAATTAAAAAAACAAAAAAAATAATTTTTAATTCCAACTCAATTATTAAGTCAGAAAAAAAATTTACAAAAATTAATAAAAACCTAATCTAATAATCCCTAACCTAAATAAAAACCTAATCTAAAACACAAAAACTAAATCTATTCACCATTATCTTTATCATTCTCTCATCATCTTCATCCTCTTACAACAACAAAAATCCAAAATAACAAATATCATCATCTTCATCACACAAGGATGGTTCACGCAAATTACATCATCATCTTCAACCGATGCACCACCGCGCTCCTCCTTCGTTTCCGAGCTCCACGCCGCTGCTGCGTTTCTCTGCTTCAAAGCCTCCATCCCAGAATCTTCTTCCTCTCTCAGAGCTTCAATCTGGGTTTTTTTTCCTCAGTAGCATTACAGGGTAGGGGAAAGGGACACAAGGGGTTTTGGGTCAGAAACCAGAGTTACGAACAAAGTGGCTCTGTTCCACTAGATGCAGAAACACAAGACCCAAAACCTGCACCAGACCCAGCAAAATTGAACATGAGAAAATCCAGCAGCTGCTACCACCAACATGACCTAATCCCCCGCCGCCATCTCCTTCCCTCAACCCTGGTCCCTAACCATACCCATGTCAGATCCGTCACACACCACCATCTCCTTCCCTCAACAAATCCGCCGCCGCCTCCATCTCCTCTCTTTCTGGATCAATCACCGCTCCATGGGTCACCGGTCACCGTCGCAGGAGATGTAATCCCAAAGCGGGGTGCCATATGGGTCACCACCTTGTTCCGGCCACATGAGAAGCTCTGGGTTGTCGAGGCCTTCCTTGAACTGGTGGGGGATTTTGACGTCGGTGGCGGAGAGGATGGCAGTCGATCAATCTGAACGAGAAGAGGAGAAAGTGGGGGAGGAAGGTTCCAGAAGATGATTAGGTTTTTTAGTTAGATTGTTAGATTAGGTTAGATTATTAGATTAGTTTATTAGTTAGATTATTAGGCTGTTTAGTTTAGGATTATTAGATTAGGTTTTTATTAAGATTTTTAATTTTTTTTTTCTGATTAATTTGATGACTTGGTATTAAAAATTATTTTTTTAATATTTTTTAATTAAAAAAAAATTATAAAAGCCAGGTGTCACTGATGACTAGGACAAAATTGAGATTTGGCCTTAATTGAATTAAAAAAAATTTCTTAAGGACCCAATTTGATGCGAAAATTCTTCAGGCCCTGGAACTGATTCCCTTTACAATTACAGGGGCCTTCTGATGTATTAAGCCTTAAATAAATAATTAATTTCCAACTCACGCATAGGATTTTGTGTCAGCGTGAGAGGAACTTGACTTATGGTTGATGTTTGGATTAGTATTATGAAGGACAAAGTCCAGGAAACGACTAAGAATAGTACTATTGTCGCTATAGGTTATAGCACGAGCTTTATTCACTTCCGCCTTAGAGCGAAAGCGTTAGTAAAAGGCTAATCCGCTCTTAAAGCACTGTAGAAACGATATTCAAAAATATTCAGAGGAATATAAGAATTTCTCTTATTCCTTTCCTTGACAAGTGTTTCGATACGAAACCCTGGAATGTACGAAGGTCAAATTCCAATACTCGGAAGTTTGCCGAAACTGAATCACTGATGGTTCAAGAAACCTAAAATCAACCGACGATGAAGACATTTTCTATTCGGAGCTTCAAACGAAGATTCCACACGCGTACACCTATTTCTCTCGATGTTTCTAATCTTTCTTCAGAACGAAGTTTTCTCATCCGACATCAACTGCAAAAAAGTAACTTTTCGGGTAAAATCGATTTACACCGACTTTGGATCGTTTGATTTAATTCCAAGAAACCTGTTTTGAGTTCTGGAATTCTGTCGCCAGAACTTATCTTAGAATTCACAGAGGAATGCGTAGGAAAAATCGGAATCGCGAAATTTTCATTTTTCCGCATTTTCCAAAACCTATAAATAACAAGAAAATGAAAAAAAAACAAAAAAAAAACCTCACAAACACACACACACGGCCGTGAGCTTCTTGGAGGAGAGGAGGAGAAGTGATTTTTGCTGATTCTTGCCTGATCGTCCCACAGTTCGTTGCTACACGTAGGCCTCGAGGTACTGATGCTTTTCCTTACCTCTGATCGTAAATTCTGTCGCTTTTCTCTATGTCTTTCTGTGCTCAAATTTTGAGCTTTTTGTAAAACTGTCCAAATAACTTGATTTTAGTGTCTAAACTTACTCCCTGCGTGCCCCTGAGCATGTTTAGCGGATTACATTTTGCCGAATGTCGCCGAAAGGCCGCCGAGTTTCGATTCTGCTCAAAATACCCATTTTTGGCTAAAGTTCCGTTCTTTGGGCTTAAAACTCTCGACTGAGCTTAGTGTTAGTAGGATTAGTCGTCATAATCGTCGTTGGTGTCGACCCCATCTAATTTGTTTTTCGAAATTCTGATTTTGAGTTTCCGAGCTAA
The DNA here is from genome assembly GCF_012489685.1 of Lotus japonicus. Classification (NCBI taxonomy): domain Eukaryota; kingdom Viridiplantae; phylum Streptophyta; class Magnoliopsida; order Fabales; family Fabaceae; genus Lotus; species Lotus japonicus. Next base: position 1,136,869 of record NC_080046.1, read on the forward strand.
AAATATTGACCAAAATACCCCTGCGATAGTTTTCGACCCGGTAATTTTTCTGAGAGTTTCTCTGGCCTAGATATCGCCTAAGAATACCTAGGAATTGATTTAGATCGAAGAAAAAGTTCGGAAACCCTATTTTTGAGAGTGGCCGAAACCTATTTGCTAGGGTACCGTGTCCAAAAATAATTTTTGGGTCTCTATGACCTGAGCTATAGCGTAGCTCTTTCAATAGTCGAATTTTTTGCTCCGGTTTCGTGTCATTCCGAGTTCTGTAGCTCGAGTTATGCGCATTTTAGCGAAAACATGTCTTACTGTCCATTCGTGCCTAAATGTCGAACTCTAGAGCTTTTAAAGATTCTTTTCGGGTTTAGATAGTGTTATTAGTTGTTTTGTTTCTTAGCGACTAAGCAATGATACTTTGCTTAAGGTTTGGAATGTGTAAGACCCAGTTTTAGAGCATACTATTTTAATATTATTATTAAATAATATTCTGTGAATTGCTTGTGCTATATGTGATATTAAGCCGTTTAAAAAGGTCATTAATTGTTAGAAGCAATATTAAGTCCTAGAAACCTCTAGACGTTGATGAGCGCGACGATACGAGCATTTTGACTATAATATTGCTAGGGTTCGGCGACAGCGACTTTTAGGTCAAAATCAACCCGACGGCAGCGATGAGTTGGCGAATCGAGTCGACGAGGACGATTTCGTGGGCCACACCTTATGGGGAGGTGCTGGGCATGATTTTAAGAATATTCTAGGAGAGAATATTCCTTGGTTTTATTTTTGAAGGTTTTATTTAAATAAAATGGGGTTTTATTTAAATAAAATGCATTTAAATAATTTTAACCTATGGTTTAATATCAAAATTAATTCTGAAAATATTTTTGAGGCATCATGGAGCTGGAGCACGAATTTTTGGAGCCAAAAATTATTGATGAGGATTTTTGATTTTAAAATTGAAGTTTGGATGCATTTAGGAGGGAAATGGTACATTTAATGCATTAATTATTTTGGGGTTTTTATTTAAATTATTATTTTAATAATTTTTGGTGAAAATCTGAGCAAGGAGAGGGTGTGGTCGGCCAAGGCTTGTGGAGGAAGAAAAAGGAAGACTTTTGCAAAAATTTCCTTTTTTAGCTAGGTTTTATGATGGAGAAAAATTAGGGATGTGATTCTTTGATTTTCCATTTGATGGGGGATTGATTTCTAAAGTTTTAAAACTTCCAAGGATCCCTCCAAATCTGATTTAAAACTCTTGTGACTCAGATTTTATTCCTTCAAATAATTAGGGATTTAAATGCTAATTTTTGTGGGGTTTAATTTAGGAAATAAACCTAAATTTGAGGGCTAAAAGTGGGGAGTTTTGGAAAGTTCTAGAAAACCTAGAATGGGCTGAAGAGGGGGCGGTTTTGGGCCTCACTTGGGGAGGAAGTAAAGCAATTAATGCCTTGCTCTCACCTCTCACTATAAATAGAGAGCTCCTCCTCCTCATTTTTCACACAAGCTCACTTGCTCTCCTCTCTCCCTAGCCGTGAGCTCTCTCTCTCTTGCCTTCTTTTATTTATTTTTTTATTGCTTTAGTTTCTAAGCCTTGAGCAAGGTCATTCTCAATATGCTCTGTGGTTGCAGCAGCTTAAGCTGATCTGCCAAAAACCAGAAGAGAATGATCTTGATTGAGTTGCTTAGGGATGTTTATGTTTTGGGGGTTTTTCTTAAGAAAATTCATGATGTTCTTAAAGTGTTCTTATGATCTTCAAACTATTATTTTAGAAAAGAGGTTTTGATCTTATGAAAGAGAAAGTTTTGATTTTTCGAGGTTTTAAGATAATATTTTTGAAAAGACGGGGAAAGGATATATTATCGCTAAACGACTACTAATTCGTACCGTTACCCTGTCCACATGACTAGGAAGTTCGAAGTGAGCGTGATCCCGCAAAATCCAAAGTCTTAGGACGTGTTTTGCTATGACAAAGGTAAGGGCACTTCGGCCTCGGCCTAGATAAATTGTTTGTGATTGTGATTGTTAGCAAGCATGATGCTAGGACTATTGATGATGTATGTGCAAGATATGCTATATGATGATGATGCAATAAATTCTAGCTAGTGTTATTATGAACATGCCTATATGCCTAGGGTGTTAGCTATATTTATTGCTATGCATGCAAGTTATTATGCGATGATATGTTGTTCATAAGAGATGAACGTGATGGGCTTAGGGCCTAGTGATTATGACTGACTTGCATGGCATGCATTGTGGACCAAGTGACCTGGATTGGGCTTGGTTGGCCACGGCTAGTGACCTGGATTGGGCTAGTTGATGGTGACATTCAGGGGAGGCCCTGAATAAGGACGAGCAAGATACGACGATGTTGGAGAGGTCCAACCCTCGATCTTCAAGCTGTTGGGCAGCGGTGCGTTGGAGAGGTCCATCCCCGATCGCGGAGTCGTGTTCGTCCAGCCTTTCCAAGAGGGATTGGCTTGAGGATATCCAAAGCGTCTGCATGCATACTTACCCCACATTGACTAACTATGACCTAGAGACATGATAGTTCCCTTTATGTGAAATGTTAGCCTAGGGCTTACCTATAAATACTTGACAAACACAATACTTGACTTGAGTGGTTGCTTTCTAGAAGTTGACCCTTGCTTGCTTGTTTGCTTGTTGTTTGGGGCGCTTAACGCCTAGATGGATCGCCGGAGAATGGGCCTCACTCTGCATAGCATGGATGATGACACCGCCTGGGAGATAGACCACTCCCTGGACCGGTATGTGTATAAAGGCTTCATGTTTCTATCGACCTACAACCCGGACGACACTCATCGGAAGGTGACAGGCTTCGAGGGCGAGATTCGGATGCCCTATCCTCCCGCACGGTTCGCACCACCTGACGACGAGGAGTCCACCATGGAGACAGACCCTTCGGAGGGTTCATCACCACCGGTCGTGTTCACCCCGCCCCACCTGGGCCTGATTCTTCGGATTACTCCCCGGCATCGCCTGTACCTGACCCTCCTATCCCAGAGGCTCGCATGGAGGAGATGTTCGGCAGGGTGATCGAGCGCCAGGAGCAGAGGCTTCGGACATTGATCAGGGAGGCCGTAGATAAGGCATTCAGGGCCAGAGGCTTCGTCTGAGTCGGGTTGGGAGAGTGTTGTGTCTGTACTGGGGGGTGAGGTCGAGTGTTGTTTTAGGGCTCGATACCTTCTTAAAGCCATCGTGTATGTGGATGAGCTTAAGTAAGGTTGAAAGCACTAGTTTCCTTCTTTGAGTCCTGATGTAATAAAGAAAAGCCTTGGTCTACTTAATAAAATGAAGTTTATTCAACATTCTTTCTATCTTTCATTTTTTTTACCATTAAAAGGTTTTATTTCGACAAAAATTTACACACTTTTTGAAAAAGGTTACTAAAGTGACCCTCGAGAAATCGGGGCGTTACATTGTGGTATCAGAGCTTTGGTTAAGAAAACCAGAGCTTTGGGTTAGTGGTCCCTAAGAGTTGAGTTCGAGAGAGTTGGGTAGAACTTGCTTGTTAAGATGTTTGCGTGACTTATGAGATTGTTTGGAGCGTCATTGCCGTGATGCTCAACCTCTTGAGTCCTTAGGCTTTGAAACTCTTGTTTGAATTGTCTGTAGACTGTGGCTTAGATGATGGTCACGTGCAGGTTGAAGATGCCTCCACGACAAGACCCATCTAATGCTCAGTTGGCTCAAGCCATGGCTCAGCTGGCCCAAGTGGTGGCCCAGCAAGCTGCTGCAACTGCCGCCAACAATGCTGCTCAAGCTCAGCGAGAGGCTGAAGAGCATACTCGGAGGGCTCAGCAACAAGCTCGGGAGCTAGCTCAGGCTCAGACTAGGGGGTTGAATGACTTCAAACGCCAGGACCCGCCAAGGTTCAGTGGTGAGTCGGATCCGGAAAAGGCTGACCTTTGGATCCAGGAACTTGAGAAAATCTTTGGAGTGCTGCAGACCCCTGATGACACTAAGGTGGTGCTAGCTACGTACATGCTGCTGGGTGACGCCGAGTACTGGTGGAGGAGCGCCAGGCAGATATTGGAGGCAAGCAACACGGTGGTCACTTGGAATACCTTCAAGAGGGCATTCCTCGACAAATACTTCCCTGAGACTGCAAGGGAAGAGAAAGAAACCCAATTCCTGAAGCTCCACCAAGGAGGCATGTATGTTGGGGAATATGCCGCCAAGATGGAGGCACTGTCAAAACATTTCCGATTCTTTCAGCTACAGGTGGACGAGCCCTACCTGTGCAACCGTTTTATGATGGGTCTACGTTACGACATTGAGGAAGCTGTTAGGCCTCTGGGCATTCGTCAGTTCCAAGTGCTAGTGGAGAAAGCCCGAGAGGTGGAAGCCATGAAGAACCGTCGGGGAAGCCGACAAGCGAGTGGTGGGCCAATCCGGTCTAATCCACAACCACCGAGAAAAGATGATAGGGGAAGGAAGCCCTTCTCCAAGAAGCCCTACCAACGTCCCCAAGCAAGAGGACACAGTTCAGGACAGCGCTACAATGGAGTTACAACAAACACTGGGGCACCTACCCCACGCCCTGAAGTCATCTGCTTCAAGTGTCACAAACCGGGACATCTAGCCAACCACTGCGATGATAAGACTTTCAACTGCTGGAATTGCAACAAACCTGGACATCTGTCAAGGGATTGCAAGGAACCTAGGGCAGAAACTTCACGCGACACTGACAAGGGAAAGCGCCCTATGGCTACGGGAAGAGTTTATGCATTGTCTGGACAGGAGGCTGCCGGTGGTAAGAACCTCATTCAAGGCACCTGTTTCATAGCTAATGCTCCACTACTTGTCTTATTTGATTCGGGTGCTACCCATTCCTTCATATCTACGGACTGTTCAAGGAAGTTAAAGCTGACTACAACTGACTTGTCTTTTGATCTTGTGGTGTCGACCCCTGGCACCAAGAGTATGGTTACGAGGACAACCTGTCTAGGGTGTTCCATGACCTACGAGGATAGGAAGTTCTTCGCAAATTTCCTATGCTTACCCCTCGATCAACTAGAGGTAATCATCGGGATGGATTGGTTGGTAGAGAACCATGTCCTTCTCGACTGTCCTAACAAGACGGTGATCATACCTGACCCTGACGCCCTCAAATACCTAAAATCGCAAGCTGCGAAAGAAGAATCACCGGCGATGAACTCAACAATGGTAGAGGAAAAGAAAGATGGTAGTGTGCAAGGTATACTAGTAGCTCAGGAGTTCGGCGATGTATTTCCAACGGATGTACCAGGAATACCACCAGTTCGAGACGTAGAGTTCGCAATAGACCTAGTGCCTGGCACTAGCCCCATTATAATCACACCTTATAGGATGGCACCAGCAGAGATGGAAGAGCTACGGAAGCAGCTAGACGACCTATCATCTAAAGGATTTATTCGACCAAGTGTGTCACCATGGGGAGCGCCAGTGCTATTTGTAAAGAAGAAGGATGGAAATATGAGACTTTGCGTTGACTACCGCAAATTGAACAAAGTGAAGATCAAGAACCGTTACCCGTTACCACGGATTGACGACCTGATAGACCAAATTCAAGGGGCTGCAGTGTTTTCCAAGATAGATTTGAAGTCTGGATATCACCAGATAAGGGTAAAAGAGGAAGATATTCGAAAAACGGCGTTTCGAACGCGCTACGGTCACTTCGAATTTGTGGTGATGCCTTTCGGGGTTACCAATGCCCCTGCAGTATTTATGGACTACATGAACCGGGTGTTCAAACCCTTCCTGGATCAGTTCGTGGTGGTGTTCATCGATGACATCCTGATCTACTCGAAGACTCATGAAGAACACACGGAGCACTTACGACAAGTATTGCAAGTATTGCGAGAGAAGAAGTTGTATGCAAACGCGTCCAAGTGCGAATTTTGGTTGGAGGAAGTAACTTTCTTAGGACATGTCATCTCTAAGGAAGGGATAGCTGTGGACCCGAGTAAGATTGAAGCCATTATGGCATGGGAACAGCCAAAGACCGCTACCGACATTAGGAGCTTTGTAGGCTTAGCTGGCTATTATCGACGTTTCATCGAAGGGTTCTCGAAGTTGACAGGACCTTTGACACAACTTACCCGGAAGAACCAGCCATTCGCTTGGACAGAGAAGTGCGAAGCTAGTTTTCAAGAATTGAAGAAGCGTCTGACGACCGCACCAGTGCTAGCCTTACCAAGGGCAGGTGAACCTTATGAAGTGTACTGTGATGCTTCCCACCATGGACTTGGTTGTGTGATGATGCAAGAAAAGAAAGCAGTGGCCTACGCATCGAGACAGCTGAAAACACATGAGCGGAATTACCCGACGCATGACTTAGAATTAGCAGCTATAGTCTATGCTCTCAAGATCTGGAGACATCATCTTTATGGAAGCACTTTCACTATCTTTAGTGATCACAAGAGTCTAAAGTACTTGTTCGACCAGAAGGAGTTGAACATGAGGCAAAGGAGATGGATGGAATTCCTCAAGGATTACGATTTTACACTTCAGTACCATCCGGGAAAAGCGAATGTGGTGGCTGATGCGTTGAGTCGCAAGACGATTCACACGGCTTCGTTGATGATTAAGGAGATGGAACTCTGGGAATCCTTTCAGAACCTTAGCTTGGGAAGTAGTGAGGTCACCGAAGGATTACACTTTGGCATGTTGACCCTGTCCAATGATCTCTTGGGCGAGGTGAGAATGAAGCAAATGTTAGACAAGGAATTGGTAGAGACGCGCAACCTAGTGGCTCAAGGGAAGGCAACCGACTTCAAGATTGGAAGCGGTGGTATCCTACGATGCCAGGGAAGAGTCTGTGTACCTAATGATGAAGAGATGAAAAGATTGATCTTGGAGGAAGGTCACAAGGGAGAGCTTAATATTCATCCCGGAATGAATAAAATGTATCAAGACTTGAAACTCCACTTTTGGTGGCCTGGGATGAAGAAACAGGTGGCAGAATATGTTACGGCCTGCCTGACCTGTCAGAAAGCGAAAGTGGAACATCAGAAACCTGCTGGGATGTTACAATCGCTGGATGTGCCAGAATGGAAATGGGATAGCATTTCGATGGATTTCGTGACGGCTTTGCCTACTACAAGGAGGAGGCACGACTCTATATGGGTTATAATGGATCGATTAACAAAGTCTGCTCATTTCTTACCTATCAGAATTGGTTACAAGATAGAACAGTTGGCGGAGATTTATGTTGCAGAGATTGTGCGCTTACACGGTGTCCCTTCGAGCATTGTGTCAGATAGAGACCCGAGGTTTACCTCGCGTTTCTGGGGAGCCTTGCAGGAGGCTCTAGGAACGAAGCTGAGATTAAGTTATGCATATCATCCTCAAACGGATGGACAGACTGAGAGAACGATCCAATCGCTGGAGGATTTGCTAAGGGCTTGTGTATTAGACCACCAAGGGAGTTGGTAAGAAATACTACCTTTAGTAGAGTTCACCTACAACAATAGCTTCCACGCAAGCATAGAGATGGCATCGTACGAAGCATTGTATGGTCGTAGATGCCGAACTCCCTTATGTTGGTACCAAGATGGCGAAAATCTGATTGTCGGACCAGAGCAAGTTCAACAAACGACGGAAAAGGTAAAGCAAATCAGAGAAAAGATGAGAGCATCTCAGAGTAGGCAGAAGAGTTATGCCGACGTGCGGCGGAAGGACTTGGAGTTTGAAGCGGGGGACCATGTGTTCTTACGAGTCACCCAGACTACGGGCGTTGGAAGAGCCATGAAGTCGAAGAAGCTTACGCCAAGATTCATAGGACCATACCAAATCATCGAGCGTGTTGGACCAGTGGCGTATCGGATTGCGCTGCCACCCTTTTTGTCCAACATTCATGATGTTTTGCATGTGTCCCAGTTGAGGAAGTATGTATTTGATCCGTCACACGTGATTGAGCCGGATCACATTCAACTCAAGGATAATCTCACAATTGAGGTACCACCAATGAAGATTGAAGAGCGAAGGATCAAGCAATTGAGGAATAAGCAAGTTTCCCTAGTCAAGGTGATTTGGAATCAAACCACGGGAGATGCCACCTGGGAGCTAGAGGATAAGATACGGGAACAGTATCCCGAGCTATTCGTAGACCCTTAGCTTTAGTTTCGAGGACGAAACTATTTTAATGAGGGTGGTATTGTAAGACCCAGTTTTAGAGCATACTATTTTAATATTATTATTAAATAATATTCTGTGAATTGCTTGTGCTATATGTGATATTAAGCCTTTTAAAAAGGTGATTAATTGTTAGAAGCAATATTAAGTCCTAGAAACCTCTAGACGTTGATGAGCGCGACGATACGAGCATTTTGACTATAATATTGCTAGGGTTCGGCGACAGCGACTTTTAGGTCAAAATCGACCCGACGACAGCGATGAGTTGGCGAATCGAGTCGACGAGGACGATTTCGTGGGCCACACCTTATGGGGAGGTGCTGGGCATGATTTTAAGAATATTCTAGGAGAGAATATTCCTTGGTTTTATTTTTGAAGGTTTTATTTAAATAAAATGGGGTTTTATTTAAATAAAATGCATTTAAATAATTTTAACCTATGGTTTAATATCAAAATTAATTCTGAAAATATTTTTGAGGCATCATGGAGCTGGAGCACGAATTTTTGGAGCCAAAAATTATTGATGAGGATTTTTGATTTTAAAATTGAAGTTTGGATGCATTTAGGAGGGAAATGGTACATTTAATGCATTAATTATTTTGGGGTTTTTATTTAAATTATTATTTTAATAATTTTTGGTGAAAATCTGAGCAAGGAGAGGGTGTGGTCGGCCAAGGCTTGTGGAGGAAGAAAAAGGAAGACTTTTGCAAAAATTTCCTTTTTTAGCTAGGTTTTATGATGGAGAAAAATTAGGGATGTGATTCTTTGATTTTCCATTTGATGGGGGATTGATTTCTAAAGTTTTAAAACTTCCAAGGATCCCTCCAAATCTGATTTAAAACTCTTGTGACTCAGATTTTATTCCTTCAAATAATTAGGGATTTAAATGCTAATTTTTGTGGGGTTTAATTTAGGAAATAAACCTAAATTTGAGGGCTAAAAGTGGGGAGTTTTGGAAAGTTCTAGAAAACCTAGAATGGGCTGAAGAGGGGGCGGTTTTGGGCCTCACTTGGGGAGGAAGTAAAGCAATTAATGCCTTGCTCTCACCTCTCACTATAAATAGAGAGCTCCTCCTCCTCATTTTTCACACAAGCTCACTTGCTCTCCTCTCTCCCTAGCCGTGAGCTCTCTCTCTCTTGCCTTCTTTTATTTATTTTTTTATTGCTTTAGTTTCTAAGCCTTGAGCAAGGTCATTCTCAATATGCTCTGTGGTTGCAGCAGCTTAAGCTGATCTGCCAAAAACCAGAAGAGAATGATCTTGATTGAGTTGCTTAGGGATGTTTATGTTTTGGGGGTTTTTCTTAAGAAAATTCATGATGTTCTTAAAGTGTTCTTATGATCTTCAAACTATTATTTTAGAAAAGAGGTTTTGATCTTATGAAAGAGAAAGTTTTGATTTTTCGAGGTTTTAAGATAATATTTTTGAAAAGACGGGGAAAGGATATATTATCGCTAAACGACTACTAATTCGTACCGTTACCCTGTCCACATGACTAGGAAGTTCGAAGTGAGCGTGATCCCGCAAAATCCAAAGTCTTAGGACGTGTTTTGCTATGACAAAGGTAAGGGCACTTCGGCCTCGGCCTAGATAAATTGTTTGTGATTGTGATTGTTAGCAAGCATGATGCTAGGACTATTGATGATGTATGTGCAAGATATGCTATATGATGATGATGCAATAAATTCTAGCTAGTGTTATTATGAACATGCCTATATGCCTAGGGTGTTAGCTATATTTATTGCTATGCATGCAAGTTATTATGCGATGATATGTTGTTCATAAGAGATGAACGTGATGGGCTTAGGGCCTAGTGATTATGACTGACTTGCATGGCATGCATTGTGGACCAAGTGACCTGGATTGGGCTTGGTTGGCCACGGCTAGTGACCTGGATTGGGCTAGTTGATGGTGACATTCAGGGGAGGCCCTGAATAAGGACGAGCAAGATACGACGATGTTGGAGAGGTCCAACCCTCGATCTTCAAGCTGTTGGGCAGCGGTGCGTTGGAGAGGTCCATCCCCGATCGCGGAGTCGTGTTCGTCCAGCCTTTCCAAGAGGGATTGGCTTGAGGATATCCAAAGCGTCTGCATGCATACTTACCCCACATTGACTAACTATGACCTAGAGACATGATAGTTCCCTTTATGTGAAATGTTAGCCTAGGGCTTACCTATAAATACTTGACAAACACAATACTTGACTTGAGTGGTTGCTTTCTAGAAGTTGACCCTTGCTTGCTTGTTTGCTTGTTGTTTGGGGCGCTTAACGCCTAGATGGATCGCCGGAGAATGGGCCTCACTCTGCATAGCATGGATGATGACACCGCCTGGGAGATAGACCACTCCCTGGACCGGTATGTGTATAAAGGCTTCATGTTTCTATCGACCTACAACCCGGACGACACTCATCGGAAGGTGACAGGCTTCGAGGGCGAGATTCGGATGCCCTATCCTCCCGCACGGTTCGCACCACCTGACGACGAGGAGTCCACCATGGAGACAGACCCTTCGGAGGGTTCATCACCACCGGTCGTGTTCACCCCGCCCCACCTGGGCCTGATTCTTCGGATTACTCCCCGGCATCGCCTGTACCTGACCCTCCTATCCCAGAGGCTCGCATGGAGGAGATGTTCGGCAGGGTGATCGAGCGCCAGGAGCAGAGGCTTCGGACATTGATCAGGGAGGCCGTAGATGAGGCATTCAGGGCCAGAGGCTTCGTCTGAGTCGGGTTGGGAGAGTGTTGTGTCTGTACTGGGGGGTGAGGTCGAGTGTTGTTTTAGGGCTCGATACCTTCTTAAAGCCATCGTGTATGTGGATGAGCTTAAGTAAGGTTGAAAGCACTAGTTTCCTTCTTTGAGTCCTGATGTAATAAAGAAAAGCCTTGGTCTACTTAATAAAATGAAGTTTATTCAGCATTCTTTCTATCTTTCATTTTTTTTACCATTAAAAGGTTTTATTTCGACAAAAATTTACACACTTTTTGAAAAAGGTTACTAAAGTGACCCTCGAGAAATCGGGGCGTTACAGAATGAGTTGAGCTGAGGAAAGAGACTTTGGATCAATTGGTGAGGTTTCACAATTGAGGAGGACGCCCGAGGAACTTGCTGGGTTCGGGAGCTTTATTTTGGATTGGACTGGGATGTTGAGCTTGGACGGAGAAATTGGCTAAGGTAAGGGTAACTCAGTTTTAGCGCGTCTTTGAGTCTTGCATGCTTTTACCGCACTGCCTGCGTTTGAGATGAAGATGTTTATATTGATTGGCATTGGATTATGATTATTATGCTTGCAATGTTGTATGCTTGCTTATATTGACTGTTTCTGAGGCTTGTGCCAAATGTTTTCTGAAGGCTTCGGCCGAGTAAACTTATTGAGACGTGTGTCTCCGTTTTCTGAGAGGCTTCGGCCGTTTACTGGTTTCTGTCATTGAACTGAGTTGGTATGCATTGAATTGATTTATGTTCGTTGAGGTTATGAATAACATGTGGTTACCTTGATTTGATTGTTGGATTTGAGACTGTTGTTCGAGTGATTACTGAGGTTGAGGATTGTTGTTGACTAACTCGACATTTAGGGCTTGAACTTGAAGTGGCAATGTGGTGGTGATTGTCCCACGTGATTGTCCCGTCTTTTAAGGCGTTATAAAGTGGCGGTGTGGTGGTGATTGTCCCACGTGATCGTCCCATCTTTCGAGATGTCCTAAAGTGGCAATGTGGTGGTGATTGTCCCACGTCATTGTCCCGTCCATTGTGACGCTAAGTGGCGATCAGGAGGTGTGGTCCTATGATTGTCCCGTCTTGTGAGACGCTAAGTGGCGATCAGGAGGTGTGGTCCTATGATTGTCCCGTCTTGTGAGACGTTATAAGTGGCGATGAGGAGGTGTGGTCCTATCATCGTCCCGTCTTTTGAGACGTTATTGATTGACTCATATTGTTGGTTTTATTGTCATCTGATATGTTAAGTGGTTGATAGCTGAGTTAATTTATATTGTTGAGGATTATTGATATCTGATTTGACGTTATATTGTCAAGGTTGTTGACATCTGATTAGATGTTATAGATTGAGGTTGCTGTTATTTGATTTGATGTTATATTGTTGAGATTATTGTCATATGATTTGATTCTATACTGTGGAGGTTGTGGATATCTGAGTTGTTATATGTTGTTAAGTTGATGTCTGAATAAATGTTATATGTTGTTAAGTTGATGTCTGAATAAATGTTACATGTTGTTAAGTTGCTGATATCTGAGTAGAAATATTGTTGAGGTTGTTGATAGTTGATTTAAATCTATATTGTTGAATATATGTCGTCATCTATCTTGAATCAGGTTGCTAGCGTATGTGCTATGTTATGCAATTATATCTGAATAGCATGTTTTTCTCTTTCATACGTGGTAATGGCATGGAGTTAACCCTTTCTATTTGCTATTTGTTGTTTGGGCGCTTAACGCTATTAGGCGATGGAGGACTGTTGATGAAACTTGACCTTTGCACGAGTCGGAGCTGAAGACTTGAAGATTAGTGGAAGACACGAAGAGTAGAGTCGGGTTTAAGGTTAGAGCCTTGGGTTAGAGAGCTTGCCGTTATTGGTTTAAGCTTGCCTAATAATTTTTAGGAATTTGCATTTGAGATTCGGGTAGGTTCCGATGCATTGCTTTCTTGCGGTTCCCCGGTGTGGAGATCGTAGGGAGTAGGTCGGATTAGGGTGTCGTGGCATAACAGATTCCTTATTGGATCTGATTTCATTCGTTAGATTTGTAGTTGTGTTCTTTCGTTCATACATTCGGGAACTTGCCTTGGTCAAGGCTTGATGTAGATTTTATTTACTGTTGGGTGTAGGCATTACATGTTTTGAAAACAATTCAAAAGAAAAAAAAATTACTCGCTTTATAAATTCATTTGGAAAATATTGCATATTTAAATTAATAGGTTACTAAAATGACACCCGAAAATCGGGGCGTTACAATCTTCAACCCCAATTTCCACTTCTCTTATTTTCTTTCACTCTCGTGACTCCATTTTCTGTTTGTTGAGGACGAAGACATCTCTCCCTTCCCCTAAAGTTTAGACCTTTATTTCAATAGGTTTAAAGTAAGTGTGGCTGGGTTTCTCTTACACAAACAAACCACACAGATCCCCAATCTTCACCCGCAACCAAGCCCCTCCCTCCAACCCCAAATCCCCTCAAAGACCCACACCATAACCTCCCAGAAACCACTGTACGCAGCGCGGCGCCACACCCCACCCCTGCCAGCCACTAGTCCACTACTATGGAGAGCAGAAATCGAAACTTAGGAAAGACGCTTTTGCGGGGTTAAAAAATTTGAAGAGAATGGTTGGAGGTAACCTGGGAAAGGTTTTGATTTGGAGTTCAGCTTACCCTTCCTTCTCTCTTCTTGGATCGTTCTTCCTAAACTTCACATTTTCATCTACCTCTAGCTCCAATCCATTTTATACGCTGTCTCTGGCAAATCAAACAATGGACTCATACTCGTTGCCATTTCAAAATCAATAATTTGAATCATTGTATTATGGCGAATGATTTGAATCCTCATTGCATCAAATCGCTGCAATTTCAAAATGAAAAAGACTTGAAATTTGAAGGTTCACACTTTACCCTTTAATGTTAATGAAATGGCAGCACCCTCAATTTCTGATTATAGTCATGATTTGAATTCTCATTGCACCTTCAGTGTCAAAAATAGCAATAAAGCTCATTCCAAAAAATGTAAAAACTGAAAACCCAGAAAATAATTAATGAAATTCAGCACTCACCAGTGGCATCAATGCCACCTTCCTTCCATGCATCTCCACTCATGTAATACACATGGCTATAAAAATAAAAAGGGGTGAATTGCTCATGTAATACACAGCGGAATCCGATGGATGCGGCCATGGAATCAAGGTGAGGCTCCATGACCATTTGCTTCTTATTTTTCTGTATAATGTTCTGGGCAGTGATTTTCTAGGTTTGCAGCATGATGATTTTTATTTTTTGGTTGATCTAGTTGATGAAGAAGGGGAAGAGTTTTTGCTAAAGATGATGGAAGAAGGGGGATGAAGATGATGGAAGGAAGAAGAAAGGGACCAAAGTGAAAGAAAATTAGATAGATAATATTGACTTTTCAACAGAAGGACTAAATTGACAGCTAAAAGATTGTCTAAGTGGCAAAATAACGTGCCATGTCAGCTCCTCCGTTAACGTCCGTCAGATTTTTTAACGCCAGGGACTAAATTGACTAGCGTTAGCCACTTCAATTGACCGCGAGGTGAATAAAATTCATTCAGGGATGAATGTGAAGTCGGTTGACACTTTTGAGGACCAAAGTGACCATTTACCCGATCTTGATAGCTGCGATTCATTTTTGTAACACGAGGTTACAAAATTGACCTTTTAAGAAGCAAAGGGAGTTATTTATCCTAATATTTGGTAAGCAAATTAATCAGTCCACAAGCAATTTGTAATTGGATTCAAATTCTAGTTGGGTTCTTTATTGAAAACCATAATTGTGAAGTTTAAGTAATATGAATGTATTGGCACATAAAAATTGGTGATTACTACTATGCTAGTCGAAGGGACTCTCCAGACGCCAAGGTAAACTAGGCGTTTGAAGCACTAGTCAAGGGTTTAAAATCGGTTGTTGGTGAGCTAAGATAAAATGGAAAGATGAGGAATTCATGTATATGGACAAAGATTTGAGAAAAAGTATAGGGGCTCGAATATAGAACTGAAAAGATTTTATGAGGTTCTGGAAGATCTTCACGTGCAAAAGCGTCAACAAGTCCAATACCTTTGATTTAGGGAAAACAGTTATTGCCAATGAATCAACTGATACAAGAAAGTCGACTCAAGACAACCTTACAACCTAACTAGGAGAAGCAAAGCACCAACACCCCAATGATTTGTAAATGCTAGTAAATATCGGGAAACTTAGGTAATGGTAAGTAATTGTTAACTTTCATAGATTAGCCAAATTTGTCTCTATAAATGGAGGAACGTTCATTTGTACAAACTAACCAAGCTCCTCCTCTAACGTGATGTTGGCCAAGTGTGTGGACAACGCCTCCAGTGGACGTTGTTTGTAACCCCCCATTTTTTAGGTCAAGTCAAATTCGTAACCATTCAAAAACAAGGACAATTTGGCAAAAACCTTGAGCTTAAAAGCTTCCCATTTTCACAAGTGACAGTTCATCAAAGAAGTTTCAGAGAAATTGAGGCGCGTCGCGCGGACAACTTAAGTACCAAGACTTCCTAGCCAAAACAACTTTAGAATTCTCATCACAAGATCAACAAGATTCTTCGACGCTTCGCTTGATAAAACCAATTTTCAAAATTCAAGTTCAAAATGATATCAATAATTAAAATACCCAATATATTAAATATATTCCCAAATTCAAAAATAATATCTTAGCACCTATGAAGCACGGACTCGGATACGGGCACCCGAACACGATACGACACGGCTAAACTCTAAAAAAATAAGACACAGGGACACCGCGTATATATATATATATATATATATATATATATATATATATATATATACTTTGATATTTTTTATGAAACTCTTGTCATAAAGCTTAGAAAATTGCTTTAATGTTTTCTTTGTAAAAAATACAACTTGTCTACAAAAAAAAAATTAATTTATCCACTGGTTTTCACTCTCTTATTGATCATTATCATTGATAATGTCTTTGACTATGATTCTTCAAGTGAGAAATTATCAATTTCTTCCATGCTTCACTCTTAACAATTACCGTAAAAAAGTATTAGATAACGAGAAGATAGAATCATCATGTTGAAGAAGAAGTCATAGATCTTCGTCTTCACCCCTTCAAGCTTCTTGCCGATCCTAGGATTAACCACAAGTCAACCCAATAAAAAATCACCCATTGTTCAACCTGTCATTATTTTTGATTTAATAATAATAATGATCAAATCAATAACTTTTAATTAGAGGGTCTTACATTGTTAAGGTGTTGGGGGATGTATAGTGTGAGAAAAGAGTTCTTATATAAGAACATGAGAATAAATCGTGACCGTTAGATCTAATAACGGATGATCAAAATTAAAACAACTTAGTAGTCACATGACCACTGACGTCATGTTTTAATCTTGATCATTCATAATAAGATCCAGTCATGATTTATTCTTATATTTATATTCTCTCATAAAAACACATTTTTCATATGATACATCTTGGGGTTGAGCTTCTGTGATTGTAATACTTTGATTCTTGCTTATTTACTAGCGTTCATCCAAGTCCCCGGAGAAGGATAGCTCAAGTAATAAGAGCTATGAATATAAGGGTTGGATGAGAAAAAAATGGTAAAGGATTCAGGGTTCAAACTCTTATGTCCCTTAACTCTTATTCAAAGGAGGAATGTGGAAAGTTAGTCAAGTAACTTTAGGCATCTAGTTCAGATTGATGTATACTTTTTACCTACGTGTGATGTGTCTGTCACCACCCACTATCACCGGTGCGGTGTCTTCTTTCCTTCAATGAACAGCCCCCACGTGATCCATTAACTTCTTCAAACATGGGTGGGATCAGCATTGCCGCAAAAAAGCCAAATGGACAGTTTCATGATTCTACTCTATCTCTTCTGAGTCATTATGACTTTCATGTCAATCTTCATTTCAATCTAGCTTACCAGCTGTGCCTGGACTCTACACTAAAGTCCATTTGGTTTGGTCCTTGCTTCTCTCATCCTCAACTAAACTAAACTTCTCATTGTTAAGTTGCTAAATAAATTCTGAATATCTAGCTAGCTCTTGGGTATTTGATATCTTCCTCAAATGATATTAGCTCAAGCTTTTCAATTAGTCTTCTTTTTTGGTTTCCAAGGATTAGTTTCAATTATAATTTGGCATGTTCAGCACTAGGTGTTTGTGGAAATTCTTTTTTCTTATGCTGTTCATGTTTTTGTGGTGAACCCTGGTATAAACCATGACTTTTCTTGTTCAACTTTAGTCATTTTTGGATAATAGTTGGAGATTTTCTGTTTACATAATTCAATCATTGGTGTTTTTTTATTTTTTATTGGGGAGTGAAACATGTGGGGAATGGTTTCTATGAGCTGGATTTAGAATGCTTACCAATTAGAAAACAAACAGGGTAATCTACCTGTCGGTCTCATATCTTAGAAATACATCTATTTTGACATTGATTTGAGGCTATCTGATGCTGGTACGGTTAGCTTTATATTATTGACAAAATTCCAGATCCATTTGTGCTGTTTTGGTAGGAAACTTTACCAGACAAACCACAAAGTTTTGAAGGTGAACACTGTTCTTGTTACGAGTAAAGAGAAACTAGAGGAAGCTACTCATTGCTATATGGGGGTTAAGGCTTTAGCAATGGCATGAAGAATCTTATATATGGGTATCAACAACAAGACCATTGTTTGGTTTAGGAGAGATCTTAGAATTGAGGACAATCCGGCATTCGCTGCTGCTGCAAGGGATGGTTTGGTCTTCCCTATCTATATATGGTGCCCCAAAGAGGAAGGACAATTTTATCCTGGTAGAGTGTCAAGGTGGTGGCTGAAGCAGTCTCTTGCTCACTTGGATCATTCACTGAAATCACTTGGAGCCGGACTTGCGCTGATCAAAACTGACAGTACTCTTGCAGCACTTTTGGAATGTATAAATGCTGTTCAAGCAACAAAAGTAGTGTTTAACCATCTCTATGGTAAGTGTTACTGTCCAAGAGGTATCCTTTTGTGGAATAAACTTTCCTTGTTAAACAATGTAGCTGAATTTGTATTGCTTCCTGCTATGTATCATCTTTTTTCATGAGGTACACTTATAACTTATAAGGGAGAAGCCTTGCTTGAAAATAGATGTTTGTATGAGATGGAAGAAGAAATTGGTGATTTGCCATAGTCGAAGTCATGTTTTTTTACAATTATTGAATCTCAATATTTAATCTGTAACTATGTGGTTGAAGTGGATATTATGGCATTGAGCATTTGGTTTTGCAAAAGCGGAATGCAATTTTACTATATGACAAGCATGGTTTAACCATCATGTAAAATCAAAAGGTTGGTGGAGTGCATGAGAATATCATCTACTCTCTCACAGGCATCTTATATAGGAAACATTGTTTATCTTCATGATGAACAATGATTGTTTTTCCAATCTAGAGTCTAGACATGGAGGAAAATACATTGTTTGTCTACATGCCAGAATAGCTCATGTTAACGCATCAAAGAAAAATTATAGTTATCTGATCTATTTCTTCTCAATTAAATGCTAGTTATCTGACCACTTCTTCTTTTGTCAGACCCAGTTTCGCTTGTTCGCGATCACAACATCAAAGAAAAACTTCTGGAACTTGGTATTTCTGTGCAGAGCTACAATGGAGACTTGCTGTATGAGCCATGGGACATATATGACGAGAGCGGTCATGCATTTACAAACTTCGATTCTTTTTGGAACAAATGCTTGGATATGCAAATAAAAACATTTTCACTTATTCCTCCTTGTCAACTAGTTTTGGCTGAAGGTATGACTGTATTCAAGCTACTATAAATTTATCTTTTCTTGATAATATGATAATTGATATTAGGCTTTTGCTAGAGTTAAAAGATATATTATTACAAATGAAATGAGGATACGTTTCCTCCTGTAACCAAAAAAAATGAAATGAGGATTTAAGGATATACAATAGCATCTTGTGGTATAAGAACTTGGACTTTAACACTCTTCACGCCCATGACTGGGCATCTGGAGCGTGAAAACCTGCAAGAGTAAAAGGTTCAGGTGAGAATTTGTTTCTTTGCTTTTATTGATGACAGGAAAAGTTGAAAAATATTCAATTGAGGAACTATGTCTTGAAGATGAATCAGAAAAATCAAGCAATGCATTACTAGGAAGAGCATGGTTTCCAGGATGGATCAACAGCGAGAAGGCTTTAACAGACTTTGTTGAAAACCACCTAATTCATTACTCCAAGAACAGACTCAAGCTTGGTGGTGACTCCACCTCACTCTTGTCCCCATATATTCACTTTGGAGAATTGAGTGTGAGGAAAGTTTTTCAGTCGGCGCGCACCAAGCAGATATTATGGACAAATGAAGGAAACGGTGCTGGTAAAGAGAGTGCAACTCTTTTTCTCAGGGCCATTGGACTTAGAGACTATGCACGCTATCTGTGTTTCAATTTCCCATTCACATTAGAAAGGCCACTACTAGGGAACTTGACATTTTTCCCTTGGAATGCTGATCCTGAAAACTTCAAGGCATGGAGGCAAGGCAGGACTGGCTTTCCTTTAGTTGATGCAGGAATGAGAGAACTTTGGGCAACTGGATGGATACACAACAAAATGCGGGTCATAGTTTCCAGTTTTGCTGTGAAAATGTTGCTCATGCCATGGAAATGGGGAATGAAGTATTTCTGGGACACACTTTTGGATGCTGACCTTGAATGTGATATCTTGGGCTGGCAGTATATCTCAGGGTGCTTACCGGATGGTCACAAGCTTGAGCGCCTGGACGATCCTGAGGTATGTCATGGTTTTACTATGTTCTTTGTGATAGTAAGATGTAATTATCTGAATTCATAATTTCTCTTAATTTTTATGCTTGTGTATTCAACATAACCTGGATAACATCACAATCTACTGTTTCATATGATTTTGCTGATTCTTTTCTGCTTTTGTTTTCTTTACCTCCTCATGTGTCAACTTTAAAAATTTGAGGAGAGTTATCAGACAAAACCTATTAGTAGGAAACAATTTTTTTGCATTGAAGTAAATTTCTCCCTAGATTTATGTTATCTTCTGGCAGTAGAAAATTCATAGATGTGCTTTTCATATTTTGTCCAATGCCTCTGATATCTGGAAATATTGATCTTTTCATATTTAATGTAAATTTCTGTATTGATACTTTCAAACCTCAATTCATATCTCAACTCTGTATGAGATAGTTGATTTGATATTCTGATCTATATATTTGAGGAGGGCTATGTCAGTATGTATTTCAAAGGTTTACTGTGATTATTTGACATTTTGGTTGATTGAGTATCCATTTCTTAAACTGTGGGGATTAGTAGAAATTATATCGAAGAAGAACTATAGTAGTTTGAAGAGATTAGTTTTCAAAATTCCTCTCTCATGACTCCCAGAATAAATTTTAGTAGGCTCTTTTTGGCTAAAGTTTAATCTTCTACAAAATTATTGTTTTTTAAGATTCTGTACAAGGATCAAGAATGTTATTAGATATCCTTATTATATTCTCATATCACTTGAAGACAAAGGTCAAATTGAAACTAGTAAATTATTCAGTGCCTTCTGGATTTCTAAAGCAGTGAACAACTTGAAACAAACTAAAATTTCTGAAGTGACAGAAAAGGAGTATCTATTATGAAGGGGTAAATACTCCTCATTCAGAGAGTAAGAAAATCCTAACTCATTATAACAAGCACTCTAATTTTGTCTCACTTTTGGATCAGATTCAAGGGGCTAAATTTGATCCAGAAGGTGAATATATCCGTCAATGGCTGCCAGAGTTGTCAAGAATGCCAACTGAATGGATCCATCATCCTTGGGAGGCACCACTTAGTGTGCTTAGAGCATCAGGTGTAGAGTTAGGTCAAAACTATCCAAAACCAATCACTGACATAGATTCGGCTAGAGATAAACTGACTGGAGCTATATTCAAGATGTGGGAAAATGAAGCAGCTTCAAAAGCTTCAAGTTCAGAAGATAGACATGAAGGTGTAGATGACAGTGAGAATAATTTGCCCATTCCAAAGGTTTTCTTGAAGGACAAAGCTCCACCACGCGCTACTACTTCATCCAATGACCAGAAAGTGCCAGCACTTCAGAATCCCCAGAATGATGATCCTCCTAATAGGAAAAGACTGAAATTCATGGAAGAGGTGGAGCAGAAACAAGATGATTTGCGAAACCTTAGCAAGGATACCGGGGTATCAAGCATTGATCAAGAAGCGTGCTCCACAGCTGAGTCTTCATGCACGAAGCAGAGTTCTAGCACCGTCTCGTTTTCTGTCCCACAACAGTGTTCCTCATCTTCTAACAAATAGTGGTCATGTCAAGGACAGATTGACATGGAAAGAAGTTTCAACTAAAGATGGTGAGTATAACAACATTCCCAAAGGGGAAAAAGAACTTAAACAAAGAGCGTCTTTAGGACAAGCAATTCTTGCATGAATATACTGCTTATAGGCACAACCAGTTAGAAGCTTAAGATACATTAAAATAATGACAACAAAGCCTTTGTTTTTTATTATGCTTGTAGACAGTATGCTCATGCATGTAGGCACTTGATTCATAAGAACAGCAGGTTCTAAATCATCCGAGTCATATCCTACTAATAGGGAAAGAAAAAAAATTCTACTGGAAGATGCATAGTGAGGTTTCTTTTGAGATCCTTTCTTTTTCCTTGTTGTGAGCTCTGGTATACTACTAATGATTAATAATTGCAATACAGGAGCCATGGGAGGTTGATGCTGTTCACAATCATAAACATAGTAGCAGTAGCATTGCTCTATGAGGACAAAAATAAATTGCCATATTTAAATGCTTTTATTCAACGTGTTATGTTCCTTATGTTTAGGCTTATTTCACTATAGTCTTTAGATTTAAAATGACTCAATGGCAAATGAAGGTGTATATCTACCCTGTTCCAGAGAACATGCACCACGTTTTCACAATATGACACACATACCACAAGGCTACAAGAACAAGAATGTACTCACCCCTACAAGGCTACAAGGGGCACAACGATAACCGTAGCCAAAGGAGAGCCTAGTGATACGTGTGACAAAATAATAAGTGTGATTAGTTGAGTAAATAGTACATACATATATATGTCATCACACTCAAACAAAGTACATGCGTATTGTTTATTAACGTGTATAATACAAATGTGAATTTTAACTAGGAACAACACAAAAAACATACACTTTTTAATTGTTCTAGCACCCCTTATCATATATAGCTGAAACACAACTTCTTTATCACAGACTTCAATCAAACTGGAACTGTCCTTGCAGAACCTACTCCCTCAATCCCCTCAGCACCATCTTCATTCTCCCCAGTCAATTCCTCTAGTGATTTTCCCTTTGATTCTGGAACCAATAAGGTGAATAACATCCCAGCGAAGTTGATCACACCAAGCATAATGAGGGAGTTCTTAATCCCAATACCAGTTGGGTACCCTGCATCAGTCTTGGAGGGGTCCTTACTTTGTGCAGCATATAAGAAGCCAAATGCACCAACAATTGCTCCTGCCTTTCCTGCAGCAGCTGAGATTCCATGACAAGTAGACCTTAGCCTTGCTGGGAAGATCTCTGCTGGCACAACAAATGTGGTGGCATTTGGGCCAAAGTTGGCAAAGAAGAAGGTGAGTGAGTACATCGCAACAAACCCAATTCTGTTGTCTTTCTCGGTCCAGTGATCATAAGGTATAGCCAGAGCAAACATGAAGACGGTCATGAAGAAGAATCCCATCAGTTGGATAGCAAAACGACCCATGTAATCTATAAGTGCTACTGTGAACCAGTAACCTGGCACAGTGCTGCAAAGTGCTATGAGTGTCTGTGCTCTTGCAATCTTATAAACTTCATGGATGGCATTCATTTCTTTAGCTGGAGGGATCCATCCAATTGCACTGAATATGTCTTTCTGGAAAAGGTTCTGGCTGTAGAATGCTATGTCCAACAAGAACCAAGTGGAACTAGTTCCCAGCAAATGCAGCCCATGGCGCTTGGCAAATTCCTTGCTGAATAAACCAAACTTATTGTTATCTGCTTCTGTAATTTTCTGCAACTTTTCTTGCTCAACTTCAAGTTCGACATTCAACACCTTAGACATGTCTGAAGCAGCTTGTTTTGCATTCTTGGCAACAAGGGCTGTGTAGCGAGCTGTTTCCGGCATTTTCAGACGCCAGTAGTAAGTGAGTGCAGCTGGGGCTGCACCAAACATTAAAATAATACGCCAAACATAATCAAATTCAGGCAGTACTATGGATGCTTCTGGATTTTCTTGATATGTAGGAATCTTGTATTTGTGGTCATATATAGTTGATACAATCAAGGCAACTATCCCACCAGCCAGGATTCCAAATCCTTGCATGGCAAACACTGCAGCTATGAATGCGCCTCGAGTCTTTTTGTTGGCATATTCAGACATGATTGTAGCAGAAAGAGGGTAGTCACCACCAATCCCAAATCCAAGCCAGAACCTGAAGAAACATAGTGATGCCATGACACTCTTTGCACTTGATCCAAAAGAGAGACCCGAGGCAATGGAACACACTACCATGAGAACAAGAGTTAAACCATAGACTTTTTTTCTCCCCATCTTGTCACCAAGCCAACCAAAGAACAGTTGGCCTGCTAATGTTCCACACAATGCAACACCAGTGACAGCAGCTTGGACATTAGGAGGAAGAGTTCCGGGCTTTGGTGCATTTGGTTCTGTGTAATATATCCGCCCCAGCAACTTGGTGACAAGGGAAATGCAAAACAGATCATAGGCATCAGTGAAGAAACCCATTCCAGCTATCACAATTGCAGTGAAGTGATACCATTGTGTCTTGGCCAAATCAAGTGTATTGAGCAACCCCAGTTGTCCAGCCATCACTGAATCTGCTACCTTCTGTAAACCCCTTTGAGATTACAAGTTTTCTGCACAAATACAATTAAAAAGCTTAACAACCTTTGAAATTTGATTAATGAGAGAATACCATATACTTTTTTCCATTTGTTGTTACTTTTGTGAATGAAAATCATATAAAAAAAACTGAGATTTAAGATAAGTATCTCAGGTTTATTGGCTTTTAATTAATTCGATCTCATCGGCAGAGAGTACCAGAAATAGAATCAAGGAGTTTGGTAATCCTTACCAATTATCATGATAGAGCATTTATAAAGCACCATTGGCATATCTAGGGAATAAACAATCTTAGTGGTGGTTTAGAAATTTTGCAGTTAATTATAACCTTTATCTTGCTGATCTAAGATATGAATACACTACAGTGACCACTGAAGCCATTTATCATCTTAAAAGTAGACACTAGAAAGTAAGAAGGTAACAGATTGTTCCAAATTATCTTATCTTGATACACTTCATACATTCTATGATTAATATAGAAAGTAAAGATAGGGGAGGGGCTTGAGCGGACTATGGTAACTGCTTCATTGAAAACAACAAGCCAAGTCCCTAATCAAGAAAGGTAAACTCATGAAGAAATTAGAGAGAGGAAACAAGGAAATAAAAAGAAAATTAGATTGGAGCAATGTCTTGTGCAGAATACATTGGAAAAATGAAGTTTACAAATACACTCTCAAAAAGAAAAAAGAGAGATAAGAATGAAAGAGTTAGATATGAGATGTGTGATAAATGATGTAATAAAAAAGAAACTAGAGAAAGGAAACAAAGAAATGAAGAAAATTAGATTGGAGCAATGTCTTGTGTGGAATGCATTGGAAAAAGGAAGACGTTTACAAATACACTCACGAAAAGAGAGATGAGAATGAAAGAGTTAGATATAAGAGGTGTGATAAGTGATGTAATAATATAAGAATGTAGAGATAGAAAGAAAAACAATTACTGAAAATAAAATTAAAAGAAAGTGATATGTAAATGAATTAACCCAATGAAAAAAACAATAAACTAATAAAGAAAAAGAAAACAACACATGCACACCACACTCTTTGAGCTGAGCACACTTTTTACATTGAATAAAATTAATGTTAACTCCTTTAAATAGAATGATATAGTGTGTTCTAAAGATATATAACAAGCTATGTTACCAACATTTAATGGTAGTGGAATTGATAGAATATTTTTTTGTAATTAGTTTGTGTATCTCTTATATTAGACAACATATTCATAGCTAGAGTATCTCCAATGAGAGTATGTAATGTTAAATACAGACTCCCACCAATATCTATTACTATTGGAGCATATTTTTAATTCCAATATAGCTAGTGAGGGTATGTGAGAGTAGATACTCAATTTAGTCATGAAAATTGTATTTGCATTTATTATTGCTTAATTTAAAAGGTTTAAATAAAACTTGCAATTAATAAACTAATTTTTTTATATAAACTTTTAAGAGTTGTTGGGTTGGAGTAAAAATTAATAAAACGATGTAGATGATGTGACATTATTAAGAGTTGTAAAAAGTAAAATGTAAATAATTTAGTGAATATCATGATTAAAGATGCTCTTAGTAACATAGTTAATAGCATAATTGACCTCTCAATTATTATGATTGTATTTTGAAAGGTCAATTATGCTATTAACTAGACTATGGTTATGAATGCTATTAAATATGATATGGATAAGTTGTCTAATACTACTATAAGATATATACATGAACTAATTACAAGAATATTTAGATGAATAATAGGAATGCTTATTATTATAACCAGAGAGTACAGTGTGGCCTTTCACTATTGAAAGGAACTCTCTTTCTAGTTCCATACATCACACATGAATTGGAAAGGCATTTTGTTGCCCTCTAACTCACCAATAGAGAAGAAGGGAGAGACAGAAAGCCTGCTTGTGACTCAGAATCCAAGTTGAAGGAAAGTGGTGGTTTTGAGATGGGGGCGGAGTAGGTACTTGGAGCAGTAATACATACATGTATATATAGATAACAATACCTCCATCCCCTCCGAAGTCAAAAGAATATACTCGGCATCTATATTTTCTTTAGCCTTCATATCCATCAATGTGAACGCTAGGTTAAAATAAATTAAAAATGTCAACGCTTCACAAAAACAAACCTGATCATGTTGGTCATTTTTTAAAATCTTGAAAACCTATTTAAAAATCTCATTGTCAACATGTTAAAGTGGCTTAATTATGTACCAATTATCGTCGGATCCGTTGGTATATATATTCATTGTTAATTTTATTTAATTAAAAAGTCTTGTGATCTTAACCAGCAACATTGTAATGGATTGGTGTCGCCATGTCGATACATCTTTATAAGTTAAGTTCACTTTCATTCTAAATAAATCTTAAGTTTGTTTATTTCAAAAAAAAAAAGAAAGGTTTTAGACTCAATTTTAAAGTAGACCAATATGCTTTAATCTTTTTTTTTGATGGGAACCAATATGCTTTAATCTTTAAATAGATTAGTAAATATAAATTTTCAAGGCAGGAGAAAAAGATAATATGATAACAGTAAAAATAATACTATATTATTTGACTTTATTTAAACAATTCGTGTTTAAAAATATTTTCTTGGATGGCTAAAAGTCTTCCCTTTTCATGTATAAACTAAAATAATTCGAGTGTAGAAAAATCTAAGGTGATCCCTCTGACGTGTGAATAACAACAATGATATATACACACCTCACTTTCTAAACACTTCATTTTCACTCATTTTTATTTATATCTCTCTCCTTTTATCATCTATCACATCTCAAATTTTCTCTCTCTTACTTTTTCTTTTCTTCCTATCTCTCTCATCCTCCACCTCTCTCCACCTCATCTTAGAGGTGTGAACATAACATGTGAATAACGTGATGCTCCTCTAACTCAAAGTAAGAGCCTAGCTAAAGTACACCTATAGGTGTACGGTACGGTATTCCTCATACTAAATTCAGGATTCTAATATTTAGCTTAAAGTTTATTTAAATTACTTTTAAGTTCTATAGAGATGTTTTACATATCTATTTGTTATAAAAATAATAACTTTATTTATATTCATCATCTATCCTCGAATGATAGCTCAAAAGTGGTAAGAGTTAGGGAACATATTAGTTGAGTGGGGGAGGTCTATATATGAATCAATCCCTATAAAGTGTAATTTATTTTTTCGATGTAAAAGAAATTATATATATATGTATATATATTCATCATCACATTTTTTATTAAAGGGATTAAAAAAAGTAACCTAATAAAAACTTGATAAATTGTCTATTTATAGCGGTTGTTAATTAGAGATACAAATATGCTGGATTATTTAAAATGATTATTTTTTAAGGTTGTGCAGACAGTTTAAAAGATCATTAATTAATATATAATTTAAAAGTTGAGTTATATTGAAAAGAGAGAATGAAAGTTTTTTTTTTTCAAAAATGAAGGATGTGTATAAATATATCTAGTTGAGAAACAACTCTCTCTACATGAGCACAATAACCAAGCCAACAAAAAGCTTGCAAAAGATCATCTGCTACAGCAAAAATACTCCTAAATACCTCTAAAAAAACCGCCACGAGATGCATAACCAAATCAAATCCATTGCGTTTGCACAACCGAGAATAACCCCCATTTTGAAGTTGATAAAATAGCGACAAGAAAAAATCCTACCAACCGCACGACACCTGAAAAACAGAGACCTAACCCAGTCGAGCAAAACAAAAGGCCCAACAACCAAAACCCACCAGAGCGCCATAAAGCTGAGACACAAAACCTAAAAGAAAACAAAAACATACAATAAAACTAGCAAAAGATAAGAAGCTGAACAGAAAACCAGCAAATAACAGCAGTGACACAAACATCATACCACCAGTTCTGCAGCAACATCTGCCAAGGAGAAGCCATTGAGACCGGAAGGGGATCGTAGACTCAACACCCATCAGAATATCGATCATGCAGAAACATCCGCCAAGGAGAAGACATTGAAGCCGGAAAGGGACCGTAGTCTCAACACCCATCACAAAACGAGATCTCGAACGTCGTCACGCCTTCATCCTTGTCACACCACCACCAATGCCTCCTCGATAGAGGCACGATGAGCTAGCAACAACCATGGATGGGCAAACTAGAGATGAGGACGGAAGCACGTAGGGAAGCATATGGAAAGAACTGGAACGAGAGAGCTAGAGACCCGCCGTCGTGAAAGGAAAGAGGAACAACATAAGGTAGAATAAGGAGGAGCCCCCACCCTATGGAGGGAAGGGGCGGCTCTAGCACACCATAGTGAACCCTAGCCGAGTTGTTTATGAGGGGATGACTGAGAGTGATTGAAAGTTATTTATGAGAATTGTAATAGGTGAAAATAGAAGGTGGTAGATGAAAGATATAATATTAAATGATGATATAGATGGAAGAATGTGTGATTAACAGTCTTGAATTTCTAAAACAACAACTATTTTAAAAAATATTCTAAAAGCTAAAACAACAGTTATTTTAGAATGAAGGGAATACCTCTTTATTACTCCAAGGCTGATACTCGCAAGCCGCCGCTATTGAGCAACGCTATATTGCACAAAAATATTCAATTGTTTTTTCATTTCATCAAGACTAATTTTGGTTCATTTTTATTTTGTTATAAAATAATTTAGGGTGAGCGGATAGTGCTTAAGTCTAAGGCTTATATGGAAGACTTTTATTAACCTCACCATAAAGAGACTAGCAGATGTTTGAACCTACAATTTATTATGTACGAGGCTGTTTTATGCTCATCTAAACCAACTCTTTTTTTTTTTGACAGTTCATCTAAACCAACTCTTGAGGCTTATTTTGGTAGTTTTTTAAATACTCAATTTCTACCTTTGGAAATGTCAAGTTGATCGAAATCAAATCAAATCAAATCGTAACATTTTTTTTGGAAAAAATGTATGGATCGATAAATAAATTACAACCTAAGTTGACTAATTTATTTATTTTGGTGCTGGACATCATGTTATCTCTTACTCCTAAATGATTTATAAGATGAGTAAAATACACTCCCCTCCCTTGAGGTTTGCCAAAATGACACTCAACCCCATTCTTAACCAAAATCTACACTCCACCCCACTCAATCTAACAAGTTAACTACATGTTAAAAAATGCTAACAGAATATTCTCTTTAATTCCAAACTAATAAATTTAAATATTTAAATAATAATAAAATTAAAAAATTCGGTTTATTACTTTTTATTTCAAGAAGTTTAAGATATTTACAATTAAATATTTTCACAATGTTGTATAGGAATATCAATAACATTTAAGTTTACAAATATAAATTTAGACTAAACAAATACTTCTATTTTTCTTTTAACTTATTTTCATGATTAATTGTACTAACAAAATTTCATGATTAATTAGATGATATTTATTCCAATGAAAAGCCCAAAAACAAATTTATGATTGTTCTAGTCACCTTCTCAATTAGTATATTATTAGCTTCATAGATTGGTTGCACTTGCAACATGCAATATTATCTTAGCAAATAAAATGCGAAATGCAACAAATAACAGATGATTATTACGTGAGGTGTTTGGTCTACTAGAATAACTGAATGAGGTATAGTTTCATATCTCAAAAAAATGGATTTAAATTCTTAGTAATCTCAATCACATGATGTTGTATGTCCTCCAATGATAGCTCAAGTGGTAAGAGCTTGGGGATATATGAGTTGGGTATGGGCAGTTGCAATTTATCTTTTCAATGTACCAATATAAAATTAAAATATAATTTATATATCTTGAAATTATATAATCCAAGATGAATTTTATGAAGAAAAAAGTCATATAATATCATAAATTATATTGTGAGAATATTTGTAGCTTTCGTCAACATATAATACAGTAAATAGTTTAAAATAGATTATTATAAAAATATTAATCGTAAATTTCTTAAACTTTTTTAAATAAAAATAATAATAAAAGATTTTTTTATTATTTGAAAATTTAAATCTATTAGTTTGGAATTAAAGAGAATATTCCGTGAGCATCTTTTAAGATGTAGTTAACTTGGTAGAATAGGTGGGGTGGAATGTAGATTTTAATTAAGAATGGAGCTGAGTGTCATATTGACAAACCTTAAGGGAGGGGAGTGTAATTTACTCTTATAAGATTTTATATTTTTTTTTTCTCTTAACGAACAGCTAGCGTGCTTGGTTACATCATTGATTTCCATGACTTGCCACATTACACTTGCAATAAGGGACCCATTATCCGTAGTCCGATCCGTTCTGCGAAACTTCCACCATTTCAAAGGGGATTTAACAAAGAATTATTTGAACGGAACAATGAATTTAAGGGTAGCTTATTGTGTGAACTGTGAAATAACATAATAGTTGTTATATTATATGGCGCGATATCATCATAAGGAACACAACACACGGAAGATAGGTAGCACAATCGTAACTATTTTATTCCTCTCTCTCCATTCTAAGTTAAATCCGTCAAACAATTCATTGATTAAAAGGTTGGCAAAAATTCTTTTTACACTTCAAATAATACACTCATACATAAATTGCAATAGAATAATGTTGCTTTCACACAGGTGGAAAATGTGGAAGAAGAAGAGAGATATGAACAAAAAAATAAGTAAAAAAGAGATAAAATATGAGATGTGATACGATGGTAAAAATGAGCTGTATAAAAAATAGGTGTGAACATTTCATTATTGAAATGCGAATGCGATATAAAGACAAAAGAGATAAATAAGAGAAATGAGATGTAGAGAGAAAGTAAGAGCATTTCCAACCATATCGGTTTCTTAAACACTATTCCATACTATTTCAATGGGCCCGTACTGCTACATAGGATTCAAGGAGCTCATAAGGAATTGATGCAGATCTTGCTCCAACTATGTTTCTTATTTTACTATTAGCTGGATCCTAAAATACTATATGTATTTTTAATTTTTATTTCCACCTAATTTATATGAAAATTTAAATATTAAGTCAATACTCCAATTAAATATTAACCTTATTAGTATCTATAACAAAAAAAAGTATAAAAAGACGCAAACAACGGGCTAAATGGAGCCCAAATGGTAAAAAATTGGGCCAACAAGTCATAAAGGAGCCCAAACGGCCAAAAAAACTGCTCCAATCGGTCTAAAAGAAGCCCTAACGTTAAAAAAATCGGTTGAATCAGTCACTTGCTATATAAATCTTTCTCTCACGTGCTTCAGCTTCTTCTCTTCCTCTCTTCTTTGAAACCCTTTTTCTCTCTTCCTCCCTTCTCAAACCCTCGGATCCGGATCCTCTCCATGTGAGTTCTCTCCAGCGCCTCTCCTGCCACTTTTCAACCACACATTATACTTTTTATTTTGGTGAATACCACACGTTACACTTGATGATGATAAATATATTATATTTATTCTTGCTTATTTGTGCATATATCTATATTTACTGCAGGGAAAATTTGCTAAAGATTTTACAATGCTCATACTATTATGATAATTTGCATATATCTACTAGTTTATTCATTTTCTCCATTTATTTAAATAATTATATTTGAAAATTCAGAAAAAATTAAAAAGCATGTTACGTGCTTGATGATATAAATATATTAATATATTCTTGTTTTTTTTTGGTGCAACTAGATCTATATTCTATGTTTACTGCTGCTAAAAAATTCTGATGATTTTGTCATGTTCATACCATTATCATAATTTGCATCATATGTTATTGGACGTACATAAATTTCTCTAAATAATTGTCAAAAAATTCACATTAAATATTTAAGCATTTCATTTATGCTCTCTGAAAAATTGTTATCATTCAAAATGTGATAAACGATATATTCAACGTTTGAACTTAACATCTCTTCTTTATGAAATCCGTCCGCGTCTCGGGGATCCGTCGCCGTGTCTCCTTCTCTCTCTCTCTTTCGTTCTTCTTATGGTTAGAGGGCAAAGAGAAGATCAGAGGTTTCCAGTCCATATCGGATTTTTCCATGCCAGGAGTCTTCCACGGCCAAATCTGAGGTTCCCAGAACCATATCAATGGTTCAAGCACTAGATCAGAGGTTCCAGCAGCAGATCGGTGACATGCAAGAACAAAAAGCGTCACCATCACCACCTTCACCTCGTTGTCGTCTTCTATTCAAGTTTCCATCTTATGCGAAAAAAAGTTCATCTTGTGTAAATCTTTCTGTAATATTGTGATTTTTTGGTTTGAAATAAATGGTTAATTAACTATGTGCTTCTATTCATCTTTCTCTCCAGTTCCTTTTCAGTTCTGTTACAATTTCCTTTTCTTTTGTTGATGAATGTGAGAGAAAAAACAATATTTTAATTTAAGGAACAAAAATGCAGAGTCTTGTGCAAGGAACCGTTTCTTATTTTTAAGAAACTTGTCCTCCAGCTCAGCTCTCTCCAAGAGCAACAAAAAATAATGAATAGATCTTATCATCTTCAGCTGGTTGAAGAAATTAGTGTTGAAGATGCTTTAAGGATTTGTTTAGTTTATCCATTTCCTATTTCTCATCTTCAAACAAAGCATAAAATAAAGTTGAAAATATGTTTAGTTGGTATTTAAAATATGTTTGCATTGAAAATATTATCTAACATATGATCAAGACAGAAAACAAAAAAAACATACATATTATTGTCTGAGAAACTGAAAACAATGGAAAGTAGTAAGATGAAGAGCGGTGGTGGTAGTGGTGTTGGCGACAATAGTAGTGGTGATGGTGGTGTTTGCAGCGGCGTTCGTGGTGGTGACAATAGTTTTGGCAGTGGTGGAGGAGAATGGTGGTAGAATCACCGATGGTGACGATGATGAGAGTGGTGGGGATGGGGGTGGCAGCGGTGACAATGGTTGTGGTGGAGGTTGATGATTGTAGTGGCGGTGACAGCGATGACGATG
Source organism: Lotus japonicus (assembly GCF_012489685.1). Classification (NCBI taxonomy): domain Eukaryota; kingdom Viridiplantae; phylum Streptophyta; class Magnoliopsida; order Fabales; family Fabaceae; genus Lotus; species Lotus japonicus. The sequence continues at coordinate 1,169,523 of NC_080046.1, forward strand.
ATGGCTTGACGAGGATGGTGATGGCGTGGCAGTAGTGGCCTAGTGGGGAAGATTTAAACATGAAGTAAAATATATTTTCTAAATTTTAAAAATTTAAAATATAAACTATTTACACAAAATGAAAAAGAAAATATTTTCTCAAATCGGCCTTTGCAATGTGGCCTAAAAAATCATTACTAAACTACTTGTAAACAGGTTTCGACCCCCACTTGCAAAGCTTGTTGGACCTCTACAGGGGAGCTTCATCCCAAAGATAACAATATCCTAGCCCAAGAAGTCATGCATACGATGCACACACATAAGAGGGGCGGGGGTGGATTTGAGGCAGTCAAGGCTGATTTAGAGAAGGTGTATGATCGAGTCAGTTGAGACTTTTTGCGGATTACTCTACATGACTTTGGCTTTCCCTATCCTTAGTGAATTTGATTATGTGGGGGTACAATCAGCGAATATATCTATTTTATGGAATGGTCTCAAACTCCCTTGTTTCGTTCCTCAACGTGGCCTCCGTCAAGGTGACCCGCTTTCACTCTATCCCTTTGTGCTTTGCATGGAGCGCGGTTGCCATTCATATTTAGAAATTGGTTGCTGAAGGCGCTTAGCATCCGATCTGTATCACTGTAGAAGGTATCAGAATTTCTCATTTACTTTTTGTGGATGATGTTATTATTTTGTCAAGCCAACACAGAACATATGCACTTAGTGGCTAAAACTCTAAATGTTTTTTTGTGTATTTGTGTTGTTTCTCATATGAAAGTGAAATGAATAGAGGTTGGTTTAAGAAGAAGCGAAGTTGGAGAGACGTGCAGATGAGGAGGAGGAGGAGGAGTTTCGGTGTAATTGAACTATTGAATAAATGATGCTACTTAGTTTTTTTTTTTTTTTTTAAATGATGATACTAATTAGTGATTTAGGTGAAACTTTTACTCCCTCCGTTCCCTATTATAAGTCACATTTTTTGAAAAAAATTTGTTACAAAATATAAGTCACTTCCTAATATCTAGGAAGCATTATATAATTTTTTCCAAGTTCACCCTCATGTTTAATATGAAAGAGATGATAAACTTTAGAAGTATTAATTTGGAGAGAGGAAATCATAGGAAAGTAAATAAGGGTAATCTAGGAAAGTAAATCATTTTATTTACAAATTTATTACTAGTAACTACTTTTCTTAATCTAAGAGAATTAGTTATTTGTGACTTATATATAGGAACGGAGGGAGTATTAAATTAGGATTTTGAATCATTAATGACATTTAATTTCATTTAGTGATTTAAATTAGATGTGACATGTAACCCTTATTTTAAAGGAAAAACAAAAATAATTTCATGTAAACACATTAAATAGTGTCGCAGTGTCACGTATGCACGATGGCCGAAGCCACCCCTCAGGCGATGACCAAAGCCGATCATTACTCTAACTAAAGTCTATTTTCTTCATCGAATAACGCCCTACCTTACTTACCACTTTACTAGTCAGGGAAAAGCCCTTTACTAATAACAAGAAAGAAAGGGCTTTTTTTCGACCCGACGACATTCAGGGATGGATGTAGACCCATCGGGCAGGGATAATCATTCCGGTCCTAGGAGAGTCCGGAGGGACCATTTTCGAAATTTACTCCGGTGAGGGACTAAAACCATCCCTCACTCAAAGTTCATGGTCAAAAACATATTTTAACCGATTTTTATCGCATTGGAGACAGCTGAAGACGTAGCTGGAGTTCCGGGTTCTTAAAAATAAAATGTGGTTACTTCTGCAAAGTAATTTGTTTTATGGGTTTTGTTAAAAAATTAATTTTTCTCTCATTTATCAACTAACTAGTCTTTTTACCCGTGCGATGCACGGGGATATTCATTTTTGTTTTTAGTATGATTCTTTTTTAATTTTGTGTTTTTAGAGTTATTTTATAGATTAATATAACTAAATTTATTTTAAATCATAAATTTGAATTTTATTTTACTGAGTGCACACATTAGTGACCCTTTAATGTGTAGAGCCCGTAGTTACAGATATAACCTCAAGAAATTGAAAATTGCTTTCAAATCTCTTCACCAAAAGCTTTCTTCACTGTAAAAAAAGGGAGATAGGTCATATTCCAATCTATAGGAGTTTAACCGACTTTAAAGGAATAACACTGATGAAGATGACATTTAACTTACAATTAGAGACTCGCATTTTAATGGAAGAGTTGTTACTCCTTGATTTAATCACGAATAAAAGATAAAAATAAAATAAAATCATAAGAATGGGTCCCATTGTCGGATATTCTGCACTAAATATTGTACACAAACTTAAATAGCAATTATCATGTCTTTTAGTAGCCAGTTATTTGGCAGTTTAAAAAGTTCTAGAATATAAAAAACAAATAGTGAAAAGGGATAGGATAGGACACAATGATGATTTACATGCAAATTGGTTATTTGGTTACTTGATTTGCTTCATATGCCCATCATCTGAAGATACTCCAGATGCTAAGTCAGCATGACATCCAAAGCCTACATAATTTTTCTGCTTTTTAGTTTATGTGGCTGGCCAAGTTGTAACTGAAACTGCCTTCTTTTCAGTATGAAGGTAACTTCCTTGCATTTAGTCAAGAGCCATGTTGAGTGTATAGTCATAGGGATGCAAAAAGGAGGAGCACGCCAGAAATGGGGAAGGGGGATATCATATCATAAGATTTGTAGATTTGCTGAAACTGCACCTCACATTTGCTCCCTTGGTACTGAAACACAATAAAACACCAAAATCAATGTTTTTGTCTTCTAAAAAAGAGCATCCCCCTCTCAGATTAATCCAATGATCAAATAACATCAAGCACTCAAATTTCAAAGAGACAAAGTAAGCAGCTGCATTAGAGAAAAGAAAGGAGAGAATTTCATTAAATCATACTTAACCTCAGTCAAGTAAATGGAAAATGGAAAAGCAATCCAGGTGGGCATGGGAACAATAGTAAATATTAAAAGAACCCTCAGTCAACGAATATGCATAAAACCTGCAGAGTAAGGTGTCTAAAAGCATCCTTAACCTCAAATTGAGAGGCACTTGGTTGGACTCTTAATGTCCCAAATAATAAATCACCTAATTTACATCATCTATATTCTGTCTCCTTTTTTATAACCCCTACATAACCCAATAATTAGATCACATACTGAGGTAGCCTAGCCACTTGGTAAAAAGTAGTCTAATTAACAGGTACTAACAGAGAGATAATTTATAAAGCTAAAAAAAAAGTTATATAACTTTTTTCACTGATTTTGTTCGGTTTAGACTTCTGAAAGTACTGCATAGTGCATAGTGAAAGTCACACCACAACACACATACAATGCACAAATAGACAACTAAGAATCAAACAACTATGAATAGGGATGAGGTCTATAACTGCATTACAGGGCTTACCTTTCAAAACTGTCACCGTCCTCAAAGCAATTGAACATAGTACCCACTAATTACCTGAAAATAGGATAGAATAATTATAAAGAAAAATTGAAAGACAAAAAGAGGCTAAAGAGAAATCAACAAAAGAGAAAGGACTCTGAAAGAAACAAATGAACTACAACATTAAAGAAAGTGTAGCACCAAAAACTAAAGCAAAGAACGAAAGGAAGAGAACAACATTAGAGTCACACATACTCAACAAAATGTAGAAAGCTTTGCATAAAAAGATTTAAAGAATGCTTTAAAGAAATTAGAATGTAAAAAATAAACCAAAGAAGGAACAAAATGTTTATCTGGAATCATATAAAGATTTTCTCTCCATCCATTATTCTTTATTTCCATTCTTAATCATTTTTACACATGACATAGCATTCCCCTCATATTCACTTCCTCCCATTCCAAGATCTACTTGTTCCCTTTTGAGCACCCAACTCTTGTATCATGACAAACCCTCATGCATAAAAAAATTCTGTGTTAAAGAGCAGTGTTTGCTTCCAAACATCTGAATCAAGTTTTCCAATGACATGGAGATGAGATTCTTGTATATTTCATCGAAATTAACTCCAAGAGCTGCTTCTTGTGCTTGTAAAGTAACCCCCAACATCTAAGGGGCAGGATTATAACCATTATTAATTTTTGGCACTCCATTAATTTCCTAGATCATGCACATCTTACTTTGACGTAAAAACTGAGTGATAATACAGATAGTATTTAGCACTAATTCAGTAATTAGAGATACTGATGCTGACCTCCAAGTAATTGATCATATGAGAACACTGCCAGCCTAAAGGCCCCACATATTTTCTCACCTTTATGCTTCAAGAGAAGTATCTGTGATATCACAATATAGAAGCTTAGCCTTGAGATATGAATAAAAATGTTACAATAGCAGCAAAAGAGAAACAAAATTACAGTTGCAAATGGCTAAACGAAAAAGTCAAAATGATCCAGTTCACAAAATAGGCATAAAGATTAAGCATGATAGCAGGCTTCTGGCACTAAAATCCGTCTTATTTGTTTTTCTTCACATTCACTTTTTAGGTAGATCTCAGGTCTAATATTAATTTGGTTATTTCATATCCATAAGTTTAATGTAATCTAAATTGTAAGCAATATATCCATTATGATTACCTGGTTCAGGTCCTTCCAATGCTGCTCCATTATAGCAAATACGCTCTCTATCTCCAGGCTCAGCTGGAACTTGATCTGAACCTAATATCCCAACACGTGTTCTCATATCAGTCACTACCAACAATTGAACCATATACGGATGGTAATTTTGCTATTTCATATCCATAAGTTGAATGTAATCCAAATCCATGCTTTATTGTCATACATAAAGCATATTTTTCCTATACACAATTTTTTTAAGAAACTCATAAAAACAGAAATCAAGTTTTTATAAGAAAAACATGGGTGGTAGACAAAAATGTGAGAAGCCATGACCAACATACTCTCTCAATTCAGCCCAAAACCAAAATTGAGCAACTGGAAAATGTTTTGGCTGAGGCATGTGATCTAAGAAACCCACTTGAATCATGAAAGGTTGTGAGGATAGACATTTGGTATTTTGGTTAATGTGTCCTCTAACTGCACACTTTTGTGCCAAATGACATGCACCATAAAAAGTGAATTATTTCAAGAATGAATTTAGAAACAAACCTATATAAAAAACACTCAAGAAAATGAGGGGCTAGTGATGCCGAACTTTGGTTGGCACTTAACCGATGAGACGCGTGAGCATGATTGGGCTCTTCCACCTGTAGCATAATGTAACCCATGATAGAAATCAGGCTAAAGCAACCCATTAAATCATATATGAGAACAAAATAAAAAATCAGAGATAACATTTACATGCATCAAGTACTCATGGATCCTAAATGGAGAAGCACATAAAACATGCTATTATCTTTCGATCAACAAACTTTCGTTCACAAAAAAAAGCGAAATGTATGGAGAAAATTCAATATTAACAATAATTGATAGTCCTAATTCTACTATTAGCCAGATAACAATAGCAGACAATCGTTCTACAATTAAGCTACCTAAGAACTAAGGGAATCAAATATCAGAGACAAAAAAATTTGGGACTTTCAGGGACAACAGAGAGAGAGAGAGAGAGAGAGAGAGAGAGAGAGAGAGAGAGAGAGAGAGAGAGAGAGAGAGAGAGAGAGAGAAAGAAATTTCAATACCACAATCAAGAACAATGTATTTATAGGCCTCAGCCAATGTAATTGGTGAGTGACTGAGTTCAATGCAAATTCAGTAGCAAGAAGATAATCTCAGAAGAACAATTGCAGAGAAAGAAGCCTTACACCATGATGAACCCAGCCGAGACGCAGAGCAGCGGCGGAGCCACATGGCTTGTTAAGGGCACAATTTTTTGTCTTCCCTCTGTGGTTCCAGAACTGCATACAACCATCACCAGTCATTTTTTATCAGAAGATAAAGGAGAAAGCTATAAATGGTGGGCTCAATTTAATATTCTATATCCTGATCACTATCAATGGGAACATATTTTTTTTTTAAAGATCAATGGGAACATAGACATAAGATGAATGTAACAAAAAAAAATTAGACATAAGATGAAAGAAAATTTGATGCTGCAAGAAATCCCATTTATGCACAAAAGAGGAAGGAAGAAACAAAAGGAATTAAAACAGTTTGGAGCCTTCACACTGACCAATATGACGCACAGAATATGGTAAAAACTGTCATCAGCCAAAGAAATAATTCTGCTGTGAAAACAGGTGGTTGAAGTGGTGAGTATAGCTGCATAGACACTGCAAAAAGAAAAAGAAAAGAACAAAAAAAAAAGTAAGGATGTTGTGACCATCGGTTAGCTCATTGTATTAAATAGAAACTATAGGAAGTCCACAAAATATGTCAAAGAGCCATCAAATTACATAAAGCTGAAACTAAACTCACCATATAAAGTAAATCGTCTGCATTTTTCAAGCCTTGAATGTGCATCTAGTGGGAACATGACAACATGTATGTGCATGTTTAAATTACATCATGTACGGGGGTATGTTCACATTAGTTGTATCAGAATCTGTAGACCATCTCGTAAAGTTCAGCAAACAAAAGAAGAAAAATTATCATGAAAAGATAAATAAAAGGTGACAAATAAAGAAGACCCAAAAACCAATTTTTCAAGGAAGGGGCACGAAATTGAAGGAGAACCTGCTCAATCGCTTGCTGGTCATCTTTGCAATTGGTTGCAAGTCGACGGCAGAACACCGTCATGTTGAATGTCGACGCTGGATTCCGTTGAATCTCTTCCATGGTGGTGGAGGTAGCCTTGAGGTACGTCATGGTGAACTCAAATCCGCGAGGCATATGTTGGGGGTTCTCTGTAGGAATCGAAGTGGGTGGGGGAAGTGGCGGTTCTCATGTGGGCGTAGAGGAGGAGGGCGTCAACGGGCATGTGGTTGCAGATGAAGCCGATGATGACGGTGTTCCAGACGGCGGTGGAAGGGCGAGGGAGGGTATCGAGGAGGTGCTGGAAATCAGAGGCAGACACGGAAGCAGCAAACACGGCTTCTCTGTAGAAGGTTTTAAACGATTTTGAAACCTAGAGAAACGGCTGAGAAGGTGAAAGGGGAAGCGTTTCTATTTTGTCGAAACTGAAAAGCCTTCCACATTGAATGAATAAAAGAAGGAGTGAAAATGATACAATTGTGAATCAACGGCTGAGATCAAATCTGAGTGAAATAAAATGGTTTTTTTACAAAAATATCCATGCCCAGCTTTCATAGTTATTGGAATAAATTGTTGAAGGACTTTTTTGCCCCTAAGGCTGCAAAACTTTGCTTTTATATATATTATAGATAGATTATAGATAGATAGATTATAGATTATAGATTATAGATTATAGATTATAGATTATAGATTATAGATTATAGATAGATTATAGATTATAGATAGATTATAGATAGATAGATTATAGATAGATAGATTTCCTATTAAAAGAAGAGAAAATAATACATATTCAATACATAAAAAAAGCTTAAATAACCTTTTGTTCCTTAAAATTGTAAAGGGAATCAAATTGAATCCTTGAAAAACTTTCGTATCAAATTGGATCCTAGAATTTTATTTTTTAATCAAATTAAGTCATTTTGCTTAATTTTGATCAGTCAACGGTCTAGTGGCAAGCCTAGTCAAATGAGGATGACCACGTGTACTTTTTCACATCAAATTTAGTCCTTAAAAATGTTTTAATCAATTTTAGTCTCTGTTCTTCCACCTTCATCTTCTTCCTCTTTCATCTTCTTCCTCTTCCTCCATAACACAAATCCTTAAACCCAGAAATTTAAAACCCTAAAAAAATTATATCTTCTTCCTCTTCCGTCTTTCACTCTCCCTCTTGTCTCTAGCGGTTTCTGCGTCGCGGTGGCTTGGAAGGGCGTGAAAAAGAGGCTAGGGTTTGGGAAGGGGAAAATGGAGAAGAAGTAGTGAAGTTGTGTCTCCCTTGCTCTCTACATCTGGCAGTTGTGTAGGTGAAGGGGGGAAATATGATCTTTTATTCCTTCAAATTACAGCTTCTCCTTCTCTTTTGGAATACGATCTTACTTATTTAAGAAGGAGAATTAGGATAGAATTAATCTCTCTTTTCTTGGGCATTTTTGTTCCATTTTTTTGACCAATCAGCCAATTAGTTATGACACAATAAAATAAATTCTTTTAAATTTTAATACAAGTTCAAATCAATCTAATATAAAGTTGAACAAAAATTAAACTACTCAATATAAATAAGTTTTAATTTGAATTAACATTTAAATTTAAATTAAAGTTAGGTAGAAATAAAAAATATAAATATACGTGGTTTTGTGGAACTCAACTAAAAGTAAAATAATAATTATTGATTAGAGCGAGATCTGCACCACTTTATGAGTGGAATCTAATTTATGAATGAATTTAAAGTACCTTGGACTGATTAGGACGTCGCATCTTAAAGCTAATGTCACGCCCCTTACCTGGAGGGACGTTAGGTCGTTTGGTGGCTCCTAGTTAGGGGTTGGGTTAAGCTATTAAGGTTTGAGAGTCGGACCTGACTTATGACCCATTAAGTTGATGTAAGACCCATTATATAATAGACTTAGGGTTAGGGCTATTGCCTCTCTATAAAAAACAAGATCTTATTCATGATAAAGTAGGTTTTCTCTTCAATTGAATAATGGATGCACAAAACCATAGATATAGGATATCTAGGTCCATGTAAGAACATTTGGCTCCCGCCGTGAATCTCGATAAAACGTCTCCTACATCCGTTAGAGCTGATCGGGTGAAGAAGGTATGACAACAACTCTTCTGGCAAAGGAGAAGCACAACCAATCGGATCACAAGACATCATCTCTTATCTTTTCCTTCATCCTTGGTCCCTCATTTCTATGGATCAAATCTCGTTGGGTCTCAGGTCTCCGAGCATCTCCCGATTTCGTCGTCTAAGATCTCGCAGCATTCTGACCAGTTCTTGCTTCCAGATCTATTCGACGACCTCGTCTTCCTCACCATTGGTTTCAAGATGAAGAGGAGAATAGAAACAGCGGAGCCTCATGAACCTCGCGCCGACACGTCCTGGAGGAAACAACAAGGGTTAGACATTGGATCGAGACAAAGGGAAGCAGAGGAAGAGTGAGACATTAGTAGCATAAAATGAATTAAGGATTTAATGTTTCTAATCAAATGAGATATTTTAAATTTTACGAATAATATCAGATGAAATTTTTTTCCCTATAAGCTTCTCAGTACCCTTCGGGCCAACTTAGTCACTAATTGCTTCAGGTTTAGGGACGAATTAATGGACTACTAAGCACCTTCCTATCTTCTTTCTATCCTCACTGCATTGTTTGCCATTCTTGATCACCCCTTCTTTCTCTCTTCGCTGTCTTTCTCTGTAGCATCTCATTGGGCTTAACCGTTGTGCACCATCTCCCAAATCACCTACCCTTGCTCCTCTGTTCGACCACACTGCCCCAAATTGGAAACTTGTGATTCTGAAATCGTCTTCTACGTTGGAGTTCCTACCTTCCATATTTGATGGTTGTTCCTACCCTCCATATTAGGCTTTGGTTAATTTGTTCTTTGTTTTTCTGCTCTGATCATTTGATGGAATTCTTGTTTTTGTTAAATTTATCTCTTGAGTCTTGATTATTTCCATTGAGCAAATTTTGGTTACTTTCTATCTTGATAAACCTGTTGTAATTGGACAGCAGGACAACATTGCTAATAAACCATTTGTTAGGAACTAGTTTTTCCTTTGGCTCTTGTTATGAGATTTAGCAACAAGTTTAGCACGAAAGAAAACAACAAATGTGATGTATAGGGGCATTACATTACTCAAACAAAATTTCAAAATCCATGGTCTGTTTTAGAATGGTCACATATGCATAACTGATTATAGGTATAAAATTTCATAGTTCATGTTCAGTGATCCCTATTAGACAGTGGCGGAGCTTCACCAAAATTTTGAAGGGGCCAAAATGAACATACTTGAAAATAAAGTGCCGACAAGAATGTTTTAACAACTTCTAACCTTTAATTTATTGAAATTTTTCATCAAGTTCAATCAAGGAAATAAATATAGGGAAACTTTGAGTTAAAGTCGCTTACAAAGATTGAAAGTGGAGAATTATAGAAGCTTGTGTAGAGATAGTGAGTGTTGTTCAAGTTCAATTTGTTGCAGCATGAGAGAGAATTACTCAATAATTAGAATTTAGAAGGTTTAATCTAACTCAACCCAAAAACTATTTGATAACTATCTATAATCTATAATCTATATCTATAATCTATCTATCTATCTATCTATCTATAATCTATAATCTATCTATCTATAATATATATAAAAGCAGAGTTTCTGTAGCCTTGAGGGTAAACATGTAATTTTATATTTTAATACACATGGGTGGAAATTTTTCCATGGTCATATACGTAAATTTGTGAGTAATTCAGTATGAAATCAATCTTGGCCATTCATCGCTTATAATCCTAACCGTTGATCATTTTTTTATGAAACCCTTTGTACAACCTTTTCATATTCTTGGCTGTTTTATTTGTTGCTTTTGTAACTCCTGATTATGAATTATGGTTGCAAAATCACCAAGAGTCTCTTCCTTCTTCTCCCATATATAAAACATTTCTCCATTCCCCTTTCAACTTATTTTCATCTCTCTCATTTTGGTCTTCAACATCTCCATTCATGTACAAAATATTTCTTTGATTTGGATTCTCCAACAGCATTATTCCAGCACAAGAAGATCTTCCGTCAGGTTAGAAAAATTTCTCTTGCATATTTTCTTCTCCACCAGTCACTTCTTCTTCATCACTTTTCATTCTCATGTATTGACGTTTTTCTCCATCATCATCTTCCATCTGGTAAGAGCTCTTATTTTTTCGCCTTATTTATCCCTTTTGATTTATCTGTTCTGATTACTCCATCATTTCTTCTTCAGATTTTGTTCTCATGCTACGTTCTTTCCAAACGGTCTTATTTTTTTTCATTCATTCTTCATCTCCCACTCTTGTAAGATTTAGTCTTTACTCGCAATATGCACATTGTTATCGCTTATTAAATAGATGAAAGTTACACATTTTGTTTTACTTTTGTAATTTATGCATGTTTTGTTCTTTGTTGTTGATTATCAATATTATTATGATCTGTTCGTAACTTCTATTTCGTTTCAAAAATATTTTTTCTTCATAAACTATTAAAGTCATCTCCTTGATTATTTTTCTAATTGTGTTTCATTATTTTTCTTGCACAATTTTTTGATGTTTGCTTCCATTTCTTTGACAGTTTAATCTTCAACCAATGTAAGTTTCTTGCTTTTTTTTTCAATTTTGATTAATTTATTATCAACTTAGTTGACCAAATGATAATCTTTTCTTCTAATCCGGTACAATGAAGTCTCTTTTTCTCTTTTACATTTCATTGATATAGTTCCAATTTGATTCTTTTTTCAAATTTTCCCATTATTGTTTTCCATTCTTCCAATGTCACATCTTGAAAACATGTAAGTTTCTTGCATTTTCGTAATTTTTATTGTTTCATTATGAACTTAGTCGACTAAATGAGAGTCACCTTTATTTTATTTTACAACTTGGTGTGGTTTTGTCATCTTCATCGTCTACCTTAAGTTTCATTCAATTTATGTCATTTTTAGGTGTTATTTACACAATGAATGTGGTCACTAATTTTACATTACTTTTTCAGTTTTCGATTTTTTTTCCTTCTTATTCATTTAATCTATCAATTCTATTTGGTGAATTTTGTTTCATTTTTGTTTATTTTTCTATTTAAAGTAAATCCTTAAATTAAAAAATAATCATATATTTATTTTTACCTATGAGATTTTAAGTAATTAATTACACATATTATTTCATATGTGATTTTTCAGAACCCGTTCGATATTCAGCAGACTTTAAATCTCACCCGTTCGATATTCCCCTTAAACTTCCTCCACCAATTTTAGTATATAACTTTCTACTATTAAAGTCAAAATTATTTTAAATAAATTATTATTATTTAAATTATATAAGTTATGGAATGTCGTAGGTCAAAATTAATATTAAATATGATATTAGTTATGAATTCTATAAGACACATATTATTAGTTTAGGTTTCTTGAAGTATTAATCAACTAATAATTAATATTAATAATAAACCTTAAAAGTTAAAGGTCACTCAATAAAAAAAAGTATGTTTAATACTAAATAATTGAGCTTCCTTCATCAGTGTCATTCTAGACATCTACTAATAATTGAAAATTACTTTAAATCAATTTATTATTATTTATTTCATATGAGTTATGAAATTCAAAAAGGTATGTTTAGTACTAAATAAGATCTTACTAAAAGAAAAAAAAAAAGACTATCACTAACCCTTTTCTCAACAACTATATCTATCTATCTTCTATCTATCTATCTATCTATACTATATATAAAGGGAGAGTTTTTGCAATCTTGAGGGCAACTTTGTCATTCAATAATTATTACACTATAATCTAATTGTTTACATGGGTATTTAAGTAAAAATACACATTATTTTCTAAAGATGCAATCACAGTCGTCCATTCCATTGCAACCTCTCATCTTCCGTCTGTTTCTTCTATGCCTTGAGAACACTTTATGACTTAACAATGTATTGATCTTTCACTATTCTAATTGTTACAACTTTTCTAGTTTAATGATTTTATAAATTTTCATTTTCCAAAACTCTTCTTCATAATTTCAATTTATTCTAAAATGAAAAATATTCAATAAGTGGATTAAGGAAGAGAATTGTTGAAACTTTTCACATTCTTCATGGTTTATTTTCCAAGTATAAATACTCTTCATATGTTTGATTTGTCTACATCTTTTTAACCCCATCCACATTTTGAGCTTTAGAGTTGTTTAAAGTATACATGACTTCCAACAATGACTGCATATCAGAAACCAACTAGCTTATGTTTTAGGTTTCAAGGTTTGTAAATCTCTGCACAAAACATCAAAGGGGTTTCCACTTAATGTTCATATTCTGTTTTGTTCTTTATTTTTTTCTTTAGATTTTTTGGAAGATGTAAGATGTCAGGATTTCATGAACAACGACTTGAATTCGGTTGAAACCTTGATATTTTTAATGTTTCGAGCCTATAAAATAAGGGAAACTCATGTTTATCAATTTCATTTTTATATGATTTACTTTTTTATATCTGTTCTTCTTGGTTCAAAACTCATTCAAGAGGTATGTATTGATTGATCAAATTTTGAGTCTTTTTTTTCTTTAAATTGTATCGTCAACTGTTGTTGCAGATCCACTTTATAATGCATTAGTGCGGATATATTCATTTCCTCTTAATTTTTCTTGAAGAATTCAGTATATGACTAAGAGAAGCTTTTGTAAACATCCTCAAGGGGCTGGCCACACATGACAAATTGGTTTCTAGCGGCCCAATTATTCATTCATATCACCATTTAACATCTGAATTGTCATTGGATAATTTATAACAGGTATTTTTTGTTAGGTGACATCCATTTCTTTTTTTTGCTTTCTTTGTTCAATTGTGAAATTTTTTTGTTTCCTTGGGTGTCATCCATATGTTTTATGTTAATTTTTGGCATTCTTTGTCCAATTGAGAATGATTGTTTCTCAACTTATTTCTTCTAAATGAATGAAAGTATTTACTTTCGGAAAAAAAAATTCATATAGATTTTAGACCTATATATCATGAAGGCGTTTTTGTATAAAAAATGGATGAAAGGACAAAAATTAATAATTCTCTATTTTAGAGGGACTAAAATCAATGAAAAATTAAATGGGGACCAAATTCAACAATTGACTATTTTAGGAGACAAAAACCATATTTAACCCAAAAATAAAGAATATAAATTTAAAATAAAAATAAAAATAAAAATAAATAAAATAAGTTTTAAAACTTCATATCGATTATATATCTATTAATTAACATATTTAAAAATAAAAATATAAACATCAAATTATTTTTAATATATTATACATTAAATCGTTTTAGTTATACAAAACTTAGAAAATTAAAAACCTTAAAGATTTAATTTAAATCACACTTCAAAGTTTATCATTATGGGACAAAAGTCTTTTCATTTCTACAATCTCAATGATGTAGATGTGGTTACTATCCTTTTATTTTTTAGAAAGGAAAAAATGTATTAATCACAACTTTGAGAACAAAGCTTAAGAGGATACAAAATATGGATTTTTAACTTGATACTTCACTTTCTTTGTAAATAAAAAAATAAAAAAAACTAATTTTAAAACAAACATGTAATTTCAAAATTAAAAAAGGAAAATTGATTAAAATATTACGAAAATAAGTCTTAAAGATAAATATTAATTAACATATTTAAAATATATATCTATATCTATCTATCTATCTATCTAATATCTATATGTATATCTATATTTATCTGTCTATCTATATCTATATCTATATAAAATATAAAGTTTAGCAACCTCGAGGGTAAAATAGTCTATCAATAAACAATGTTTCATATATATTTTTCTTACCTATGGACTTTTAAGTTATTATACATATTATTTGATATGTGATTTTTCAGAATTATTTGATAATTAGTAGACTTTTAATCTCAGTCGTTTGATATTCCCCTTGAACTTCCTCCATCAATGTTAACTTTCTACTATTAAGCTCAAAATTATTTTAAAAGAATTTATTATTATTTAATTTATATGAGTTATGGAATGTCATAGGTCAAAATTAATATTAAATATGATATTAGTTATCAATTCCATAAGACACATTTTATTAGTTTAAATTTAGATTTGTTGAAATCAACTAATAATTAATCTTAATAAAAAATCATAAAAGTTAAAGATCATTCAACAAAAAAAACTCCATAACCCTTCCTCTTGATCTTCCTTCATCAATGTCACTATATGAATTTATACTATTAACTACAACATTAATATCAAAAAAAAAACTACAACATTATTTTAAATAAATTTAATATTATTTATTTCATATGAGTTTTGAAACTTTAAAATACAAACTTAATATTAAATAAGATCTTTAAAAAAAGAACACTTCTATCTATAAAGTACAATAAATTGTTATATCAAAAGAATAAATCAAAAGCATCAATTATATAAACAAGGACAGACGGCACAAAAAAAAAATACACTCATAAAAACCTACGACAAAAAATATACAATCAAAAACATAAATTAACACTTCCATAAAAAAAATCTAATTATCAAAAAAATATTGTTTATACTCATTTTTCAGACGATAAATAATTTAAAAAAATCATAAAAAACACAATACAAAATTAAAAAGAATGCCCCCGTGCAACGCACAGGTCAAAAATACTAGTCATATTATAATTTTAGAGACCTAACTCAACCCAAAAACTAGTTTAAAAGTTAATGATTGTTCTACCCTTTATGAATTAAAGGTTATCTATGTATATCTTTAGGTAATGTGAGACTTATAACAATAATGTTCGGAAAAAAGTTTCTAACTAAAAAATAATAACATTCAGGAAAGAAAGAAATTTAAAACTTCCGTTAGAAGCTATTTTTTTAGTTTATACTTTTTTTCATGAGAAGCTTTGAAAATCTATAAAAAATAATATTACCTTAGTAAATATATTATTATTATTATTATAACTATAAATTTATTTAAAAAAATCGAAAAAAAATATTCACACTGTACACCACTCCGATAAAATCTCAACTCAATCCAATTTGTGAGTATAAAGATGTTTTGATACCCATATCTCCTCATCAAAATTTCTCTCGCAGGTGCTATTAGTATTATGTATATGTTTTTAGTATACTATTAATTTTTTTCAAAATCTTAGGAGGGCCTTGGCCACTCTATGTCCCCAAGACATGAAGCCAAATCAAACAGAAAATGAAGTGAATCCAAACAAATCTAGACCCAAATCATAAAAAGGAGATTGAAGTATAGGTGACGAAGTGGCTCGAGCAGGGATCCATTTTGTTATTGGATTTTGGATTTGTAGTTCCTCCTTCATCTCTTTCTGATTGGCACTTTAGGGATTGGGGCTTTATTCATCTCCTGCTTCTGGTTTGGGTTTTGAGAAAGTCTAGTATGGTGCAATTATATTGAGGTTTTCTGGTTGAGGATGAAAGTGATGAAAATGTTAGGGAAAGAGGTTGATGAAAATACTCACGGTAACGTTGAGGAAGATGAAGAAATTTGGTGACTGAATTGTGAATTGTGAATTGTGACGGATTATCTCCGTGACTAGTCCCAAAAATAAAAAATTCTATTTCTTAATTAAATTATAAATATTTTTCAATTAAAATATTATTAAATAATACCACGTCAGTAATCTGTTAGGTTTTGAACAGAAGTTAGACGGGAAACCAAAAGTGAAATCGTGTGTAAATTTAAGGGACACTTTTTGCTAAATCAATACTTAAGGGACGATTTTTACACACAGACCGGGTATACAATTGAGGGACCAAAACTGCATTTTAGCCTTAATGTTCAGTGATAATATTTCAGTCGCAATTCAACATGCTCTAAATCAGTGAATGGTATCACTAGCAATTCATAAAACATGTGAGTATGCCACCTGATTCTGAATAACTTGAACTGCGCCTACAATCCAAAACGCAACAAATAAAATATCCTTGAATCCACAACTCATTGCCTTTCGATCCACAACTCTTATTAATATTAATAAGTCAAAAGGAAAAATCATGGCACAAGATCAATTATGCAATTCTCTCTTTAAGCAAGGTGATCGCATATATGCACAATATATCTTTTCTTCCAAAATTAGGATTGATGACCATTAAAAAGAGAATCATACAAATTAATGGTTATTATTACAATAAGGAATATTCCAACAGATTGATGAAAGTAATTTAATGGAATTAAACTATGTATAATTTTGAAATCAGCTTTAATTCCTTATATAATTAATAAATGTGTTTGACTTTTGTACGTAGGAAAGAAATAAAAAATAAAGAAATAATCAACATATAAATCGTTTTCAAAGATGCATATAAATCGTTTTCTATATGCCAATAAATCATTTTCAAAGATGCATACAAATCGTTTATTGAAAAAACAATGAATCCAATTAATGGTGTGATATGGAAACGTACATGTAACAGCTACCAAGTTCAAAACTTATAATAAGTATATAAATATACAATCAACACAATAATGGTGAGGTTGAAACGGATCATATAAAAATATAAACAACACAATAATGGTTCAAAATTTAACTTATTCAAAAGTGTAACAGAAAATTCAAATCAAGAAAAAAAAAATATAACTGATTTTGATAACATTTATTTAGGATTGAAAAAACATTTATTTATTTTTTCAAAATTAGTAGTATTTATATTATATCAATCTATATCATATACTTAAATTTCAAACTCGACAAATCTTATTTTACTTATAAATTGGTTTAGTTTAAGATACAGGAACCCTAAATCATTGTAACCTGAGTTTTTGCCATCCATATCGTTATTCTTATGGCTTCCAACAAAGTTGCAATGGCTGTTCTTGTGATCACCATCATCATGATGATTTTTATTGTTGAAACAACAGAAGCCACCAGGGTCCTCCGAAAGGGTGAAACCTGTTCCTATAGCATGTGTCTTTCTAGATGCATCTTCGTAGGAAAAAGGTCTGAGGATTATTGTACTCAATATTGTTCAAAGTGCCGTTGAACCATACCGCAGTTTAAAGTGCTATGCGATTCAGGTGATTGTTATCAGAAATAAAAAATAATGAATAAATACAAGTATTGTCGTTCTTTTTCACAGTACTCGACTAATTCCTTCTTCTTTTCGTTCTTGTGCTCGAATTTAGTTACTATATATTATTATAGGGGTTGTTAACTTACACCCACTTGAAATTTAGAAGGAGTAAGTTAACAAGCTACACAAAACCAAATGATTTAGTTTTAAAATAACACAGTCTCCCGGGTATAATTGTAATTTGGTTAAGAAAATCAATTTTTAAAAACTGATATATGTCATCTGGCACTACCCGTTTTCCCCGTTCCCCTGGTTGGTTGCAGACTTGCAGTCTCACGTTAATGGTGATCAATCAAACCCGTTTTGATAAGATTTCAAATTGATTCTTTTTTATTTGATTCTTGGTGATGACTGATGAATCATATTATCATTCACTCAAGATTTAGAAATTCACACCAAATTATCAATTATAACTTATAAGGTTATGAATTCATAGTTTTATCAGGTTCGAATGACTGACATTCAACGAAAACTGGGTTTTCATTTCCATAATGATTTTAATGTCAACAAATATATTTCTTTGTTCATGGAATCATGGTGACCGTGAGAAAGACAAAGGCTGAAAGGGAGAAGGAAAAGAGAAGAAGTAGAAGAAAGAGAGAGAAAAATAAAGCAAGTAATAAATATGGAGAGAGGAAATTTTGAATTTTAAAATTGAATTAACTTTTGGGCATTTAAAATGACCAGAAACCCAAATTTTATAGATTTTTTTTAAAAAAGTTGAGGGCAAATTTAGTCCAAAAGAAAATGTGTTCCTTGTTAACTTACTCCTTCACAAAATCTAGTGGAAGTAAGTTAACAAACTCCATCATTATATTCCTTTTTTTATATTGAATATATATTATTCTTGTTCACATTGTATACTTTGTTTGTGTTGATTTATTCTTAATCCCCAATGACATGATGAAGATTTATGGTGCGGATGATTATAATTTCCTCTTTAGTTATGTGTCTAATTCTTCATACGATTGAACTCTTCTACATATATTATAATAAACAATTGTTGGTCATCTTTCTTCTTTCTAACTATAAGTTGTGTGTGGTGATTGCTCACTTTATTTCTTAATTATGCATTTGAGAGTTCGATCATTACCCACATGAATGAAACGCATGTTGCAGCCGTGTGACAAAAGAGTCGAACCTTTCGCCAGTTCATAACCCTGAGAATTCCTACCATAATTAACAATTTTGGCTGTCCTTATTACCGTTTATATGAATTCCATGAATCATGGAGAATAGTTCTTACCCAACACTCCTCACAGACCGGGCAATCCCAAATTTATGAGTGAACGCGAGTTGATAGAAAGTACATACATGTGATCACACTCAAACAAAAAACATACATATAGTTTATTAAAGTTTATTATACAAAAGTGGATTATAACTAAAAAACAACAAGAAGAAACATACGCTTTGTAATTGATCTAGCACCCGGAATCATACAGCTTAACTCTTTTTATCACAGACTTCAATCAAACTGGAACTGTCCTTGCAGAACCTACTCCCTCAATCCCCTCAGCACCATCTTCATTCTCCTACTACTGATTAATAATTGCAATACAGGAGCCATGGGAGGTTGATGCTGTTCACAATCATAAACATAGTAGCAGTAGCATTGCTCTATGAGGACAAAAATAAAGTTCCATATTTAAATGCTTTTATTTAACATGTTATGTTCCTTATGTTTAGGCTTATTTCACTATATATAGTCTTTAGATTTAAAATTCGGTAATAATTTCTTCTTCTACTGTGAACAATGTAGAAGAAGAATGGACAACAATGTAGTGAAAACGATAAATTACTTAAGGTTTCTTTCTTTTTTACAAGAGGGAAACTAAACAAAGCAAAGCTACGTTAGAGAACCAAGGCAAAATGATTCAATGGCAAATAAAGGTGGAAGCCTCCAAACAGTACGCGAAGCGCCTCTCACAAAATAAATATTGTGACTAGTTAAGTAAATAGTACATACATATATATATTTATGTCATCACACTCAAACAAAGTACATGCGTATTGTTTATTAACGTGTATAATACAAATGTGAATTTTAACTAAAAAGCAACACAAAAAACATACACTTTTTAATTGTTCTAGCACCCCTTATCATATAGCTGAAACACAACTTTAATTTTTTATCACACACTTGAATCAAACTGGAACTGTCCTTGCAGAACCTACTACCTCAATTTCCTCAACACCATCTTCATTCTCCCCAGTCAATTCCTCTAGTGATTTTCCCTTTGATTCTGGAACCAATAAGGTGAATAACATCCCAGTGAAGTTGATCACACCAAGCATAATAAGGGAGTTCTTAATCCCAATACCAGTTGGGTACCCTGCATCAGTCTTGGAGGGGTCCTTACTTTGTGCAGCATATAAGAACCCAAATGCACCCACCAATGCTCCTAACTTTCCTGCAGCAGCTGAGATTCCATGACAAGTAGACCTCAACCTTGCTGGGAAAATCTCTGCTGGCACAACAAAAGTGGTGGCATTTGGACCAAAATTGGCAAAGAAGAATGTGAGTGAGTAAATCACAACAAACCCAATTCTGTTCTCTTTTTGGGTCCAGTGATCATAGGGTATAGCCAGGGCAAACATGAACACAGTCATGAAGAAGAAACCCATCAATTGGATAGCGAAACGGCCCATGTGATCGATAAGTGCTACTGTGAACCAGTAACCTGGCACAGTACTGCATAGTGCTATGAGTGTTTGTGCTTTTGCAATCTTGTAAACCTCATGGATTGCATTCATTTCTTTAGCTGGAGGGATCCATCCAATTGCACTGAATATGTCTTTCTGGAAAAGGTTCTGGCTGTAGAATGCTATGTCCAATAAGAACCAAGTGGAAGTGGTTCCCAGCAAATGCAGCCCGTGGCGCTTGGCGAATTCCTTGCTGAATAAACCATACTGATGGTTAGCTGCTTCTGTAATTGTCTCTAACTTTTCTTGCTCAACTACAAGTTCAACATTCAACACCTTAGACATGTCTGCAGCCGCTTGTTTTGCATTCTTGGCAATGAGGGCTGTGTAGCGAGCTGTTTCCGGCATTTTCAGACGCCAATAGAAAGTAAGTGCTGCTGGGGCTGCACCAAACATCAAAACCATACGCCAAACATAATCAAATGCAGGAAGTACCAAGGATGCTGCTGGATTTTCATGATATGATGGAACATTGTATTTGTGGTCAAATGCAGCTGAGATAATCAAGGCAACTATCCCACCAGCAAGGATTCCAAATCCTTGCATAGCAAACACAGCAGCTATGAATGCGCCTCGAGTCTTTTTGTTGGCATATTCAGACATGATTGTAGCAGAAAGAGGGTAGTCACCACCAATCCCAAATCCAAGCCAGAACCTGAAGAAACATAGTGTTGCCATGACACTCTTTGCACTTGACCCAAAAGAGAGGCCTGAGCCAATTGAACACACTACCATTATGATAAGAGTTAAACCATAGACTTTTTTTCTCCCCATTTTGTCACCAAGCCAACCAAAGAATAGCTGGCCTGCTATTGTTCCACAAAATGCAACACCAGTGACAGCAGCTTGAACATTAGGAGGAAGAGTTCCAGGCTTTGGTGCATTTGGTTCTGTGTAATATATCCTCCCCAACAATTTGGTGACAAGGGAAATGCAGAAGAGATCATAGGCATCAGTGAAGAAGCCCATTCCAGCTATCACAATTGCAGTGAAGTGGTACAGTTGTGTCTTGGCCACATCAAGTGTGTTGAGAACCCCCAATTCTCGAGCCATCACTGGATCTGCTACCTTCTTTAACCCCTATTAGAAGTTTCCTGCACAAGTACAATAAATAAGCTTAAGATAGATATTCTTTTCCCTTTGTTTTTACACCTGTGATTGAAATTCATATGAAAAACTGAGATTTCAGATAAATATCTCAGGTTTATTGGCTTCTAATTAATTCTTATTGACCGGTGGAGCAGAAATATAATAAAGGAGTTAGGCAAACCTTACCGATTATCATGATAGAACATTTAGGAGAGCACCATTGACTTATCTAAGGAATAAACTATCTTAGTGGTGCTATTGAAAACATTGCAGTTATAACCTTTTATCTTGTTGATCTAAGATATGAATGTAATTTTGTAAATTCGGGTTATGTCTAACTCTACTCTAAAAACTAGTTTAGGGGTGAGGATTGTCCTATCATTTATAAGGATTATTTTGGCTATATCTCTTAGTCAATGTTGGACTTCTTAACACACCGCACACCTAGGGCTGAATATTTAGAGCGTGAAATATGGAAGAATGAACATTGGAACCATTAATGTTTCGTAGCCCACTAAACATTGGAGACACTGGGGTGAAAAATTAACCGCGGTTAATATGTGATGGTAAAAAACTACCACATAATTGATTTTATGTAGATTTTTCATCAAACTTTTTATGTGCATTTTGCTTCAAAAAATTCCCTGCGAGTTTTTCTCAAAATGATGTTAAAAAAATTGCGAATTTTTTGGAGAAATCCGCTACAAAATTTTGAAGTAAAATCTGCAAGAACGCGGGTGTCTATGAATGGTTGCATACTATTATGCACCTCAAATCACTCAATCTGATTAGAATAATTGAGGGAAAGTTGGAGCAATGTGTTGTGTGGAAATGCATTGGAAACTAGTAAAAAGTTAGTTGGACACTACAAATACACCAAAACCAACAAAAATAAGAATAGAAGAGTGAGTAATAAGAGATGTGAGCAAATCAACTCTTTCATCACACTGATTATTGAATAAAATTCATTTCAAATACTTCACCTAAGTTTTACCAAATAATAGTGTCTATCAAAAGAATGAGACTGTCCAACTTACCTTAAGGGTTATAACTTTATCCAAGTGTATCAATTAATAATATTATTTATATTTCAAAAAAAAAAATATTTATAAAAAAAATAAGTAAAATAAGTATAAAATTTCTAAGATATTTATCTTAAATACCATTAGTTCACCTAAGATGTGGTGAAATAAACTCATGAGGCAAATTATAGGACCTAAGTTACTAACATTCCTCATGAAAATGACAACAATATTGAATTGTTAAGAGGAAGGCCCGGCATTCATTGGTGGAATGCTTGTTATTATTAAAGCTTTCCACTTAAAGGAACTCTATTTCCTGTTCCATACATAACACAATTTAAATGAAAGAGAAGAAGGGCGAGAGAGCAAACCTGCTTGTCTGAAACTAAGCTGAAGAAAAGTGGTGGTTTCGGGATTGGGAGGCGTAGGTACTCTTAGCTGCAGCAATACATACATATATATAGGTAACATAGTCCCCCATCCATCCCTGGAAGGCTTCCAAAGTCAAAAGAATAAGCTTGGCATGTAAATATCATATTATATTCCCAACTCTTTAGCCCCATAAATGTCAACGCTTCACTAACACCAACCTGGCCATGTAGGCCATTTTTTAAATCTGAAAATCCATTTAAGATTTTATTATCAGCATGCGCATGTTAAGTATATTTCATTATCTACCAAATGTTGTTTTTTTAAAATCACAGTCAATATTAGAATAATCTTGTATTAGAATAATCATGATATAGTATTTGGTGAAAGAATAAATATATATATATATATATATATATATATATATATATTGAAAATTCGATCGAAGAGACTTAACTAAATTCTCATGTACTAAATGATATGATAGCTAGCACTTTTAATAAATAAAAAAATGAGTTAATCATCATTTTAATCTATGTATTTTCATGGCCATTTAATTTATGTCTCTTGAAAGAAAAAAACATTTTTACTTAAATGATAAAAATAGTAATCATAAATATAATTTTAAGGATCTTTTTTAAAAATTAATGTGCTTATTTTTAAAAAAATTATCCTAATAAATAAATTTATCTTGTCTTAACTTAATATATGCTTAACTATAACCCTTTGACAATTGCCTATCATATTTTTATCTCTAATTAGTAATTTTGCTTAAAAAAATTGTCAACTTACAGAGTTGACATTGATCCCACTAGAATAAAGAACAACTAAACAATCAAGTGAAACTATGGATTGAAAATAGTTACTAATTTTTTTAATAGGCAAATGTTAGTTGTTAGTAGTGTCAGTAAATTAGTCTTCCTCAGACTTCGAACTTTGAATCTTTCTTATATCTCCCAGCTCTTACAACTTAAGCTAGCTAATCTTCGGGAACGAAAATAGTTGTTAATTGAAACTATGTATAATCAAATGCTAGGAGATGGACATTGCGCATGCATCATTTTGTGGCATTAACCCAAGCACGCTTTTGATAAGTTAAAGAAAGATAACTTATTCTTCGCTATAAAACCGCCAATCACAGCGCGACACGTATCTTTCTTTAGCTTATCTTTATTTTTTTTAATTTTTATTTACTCTGAACGTTCGTTTTCAACGTAGCACTGTTTCTCCCCAATCTCTCATCAACCCTCGCGTGTTTCTTTCCCTTTCTACCTGCTCCACCGTACCATTCATCTCCTTCTTATTTCGAGTTTTGTCTCTCACAGCCATACTATACTTTCCTCCACATCAATCTCAAACCCTAGTTGTCCTTCCGTGTTACCCTTCCTCTTTCAACCTACTTCTCACCAATCCATCAATATAGTCTCTTCGGATTGATCTGATGCGGAATTCATGGTTTAAATTTCTTGTGATTTTGTGAAATACTAATTGCTGTGAGCATTGGCATATGTGGTGTAGATTGATCTAACTGATTTCAGTACTTCTATTCCCTATGATTGTTCTCATATAGTCATATTATATCCTTATAATTCCTACGGCGCTTATGTGGTTTTGATCTATTTATCTTCATTTCTTACTTTCTTAATTTTTTTTGGTAGCAGAGTTTTTCTCTTAATTTCTACTGATTACTATCTTATTTTTGTGTTTCCAGACAATTGTTTCACAGAGTACCCTGTTTGATCGCTTGAAGGATGCTTAAGGATTCTCAGTTCTTTATATGGGTTATAACTCTTTATCATTTATTTTTCTTAACTTCCTTGTCTCTTTTGCTTGTGTTATGTTATGTCCCCCTTAAAAGTTGTAAACTGTATTTGTAATGGGAATGTTAAATTTTTAGGTATTTCTTGGTTAAATTTTTTTTAACTTCAATGCATGATTTATTGAGTCAGTTTTCTGGAAGGACTTTGCAGAACTTTTCAGCCAAAACAATGTTGAAGGCTATCAAGATAGTCTATCATGTTTTCAGCTTATTTATGTTTTCATGTTTTTCAAGTTTAATTCTTTTAAACTTGATTGGGTAGGACAAGTATCTCTTATCATTTGTGCCCCTCTAATATGAAATGATTTGATATCTCTCTTCAAATGTCAAACCCAGCCGTGCTATTTTTTGTCAGGAAAGACAACTTTCAGAAATAAGATTTAACATTTTGTTATTATGCTTTAGTGGTTTGATGTGTAGGATACTTTATTTCTGAATAGAAAGAAAGAAACAAGGATGTAAAAATGAGCACAGGTTAATATTTAATAAAGATAATTAGAAGGCAAAGTCTAACATGATACTAAAGGCTCTATGAAAACCCACTAAATATAGCCTGCAAGGACTTACTATGTTCTTTACAGATCCTTTGGTGGATATAAAATGTGTGTCAATTGTTATCATGGTACTATTTTTATTATTATATTACTTTAAAAACAATGTCTTTTTATTTAAGTTAATTTTAAATAAACAATGTAATTTATAAGTAGTTTAGCTATATAAGTACTGATTAGTTTTCTTTAAAGAACTATAGTTTGTATTTTATATTAGTGTTTATGAAGGCCTGACCTTCTTGATGTGTAGTAACACGAGTGAACTGCACTATTTCTATTTTTGAGAACCCAATTCAACATTAACCATCTTGCTTGCCAGTTATGTAAAGTAGATGAACAAATTGTAATAGCATAGCTATGCTATTTATGCAGATTAAAGCCATCATCTTTCAGTTTGAGCTAATATGGTAGCTGCTTCTGGTGCTGGAGCTGCAACTACCATGTTTACAAATCCACTTTGGGTTGTCAATACTAGACTTCAGGTTTTATTCTAAATGTTACACTTATCTATTTGTTGTGTTTGCCCCTTATCTCATTAATTGGCATGATACAAGATTGCTTGAGTTCTCAGTGATTTTGTACTTTAATGCTATTTTGTTTGTATCATTTACCATTAGCGTCCTTGAATTTAATACTTAAGATTTTTCTTTTCTTTCTGGGCTACAATTTTTAGAATCATGTAATATAATCAAATGTGAAGGTAATGAATGCATCATACAATTATTTAGATGTTTTTTCCTTAAGCAGATCATGTTATCCTTTTAGGAGCATGGTTTTACGTGTCAGCATAGTGATTAGTGTACCACTAACAACTTCCCTCATAATAGTATTGATGAGCTTTATATTTCATATAAATTTGTTGTGTTGTGTATGTATTCTACACTATAAGTTTGCTGCCTGTCTAATGCAGACCCAGGGAATAAGACCTGGTATTTTTAGAACTGACAGTATATACATCTAATTAGTAGTTCTCCCATGTCTTCGAACTGACTGTATATATTGCTCTGTTCTCTGATTTTATATTTAAAGTTATGTTTAAAGCTTTAACCTTTTTATATCTTTCTTTTTGTTACGAGACTAGGATGTTATCTATCAACATGGTTAAACTTTTATTTGTTCTACTCCTTGCCTTGGTTGATTTCTTTGATTGCTTTCCTAAGATTTTTCTTCTCTGAACAAGTTAATTTTTCCTTTTATGTTAATATTTAGTATAAACATTGTCTATTACATGACTGTTAACAATTTTATTATCTTATGCAGTCAATAAATTGGTCTTTGATTGAGGAGTTATGGTCTGGTGCTTGCTCTTGGTTCCTTAGAGAGAGAAAAAAGGGATGTTTTGTTAATTTTATTGTTGATGCATAATTAGTGTGAGTGGTTCTAAGAAGAGCATTATGCAGGAAATGTTTTGATGCATTTAGACAAATAGTTATAATCTTTTACGTTTTGGTTTACTCTCTCAATAGCGTAAGTTTTTTTTTTTTTATCTTTTTTGCATGGCTCTGATTTGCTATAGCGTTTCTTCTCTATGTTGGTCTTACAACAAAGGTTGATATTATTGTTCTTTGGACTCACAATCTAGGTACACTCTTTAAAAATTGAATTAAATCCTAACACCTTTTAAATTGCATAAAAAATTTGCAGCAATTTATGCATTTGTTTCATTCTGCTCCCCTATAAGTACTGCTATGGTGTCCGCACATGTTAGCAGAGCTGGCCTTTATCCATTTTACCCCTTTAAGCTCAGTGCAGTGACCACTCAATGAGATCATTCACAAATTCCAGCCTCACGGAGCATAATACAGCATATTGTATCATTTTTATCTGATTTTGTTTCTTCATAAGCAGAATATTTTTGCAACTCAACTCTCCAGTTTCTATATTTTTTCTCTTATGGGATGTACATTGTGGGAATTTCAATTTCTATAGCTCCAGATGCTTACCTACAGCATTTGAAAGAGGAACTTAACACAAAGTTGTTTGGTATAAGTTTAATATTGAGTTTTGGGTTTCTGATACTTCATTTTCTCTTTTGTCAGGCAAAACACAGTTTAGCTGTAGATATGTTGGGGACTGGTGTTCCGACGCATTTAGGTGGGGCTATCTACATCCCTTAGTGTGCTTTCATTTCATACAATCAAATTGTGCTCCTTTCATGGAATGAGATTTGAGTGCAGAAGAAGTTTTGGGTGGATGGTAGATATGAATAGTAAGAGTACTTTTGTCCATCCTACTTTCAATAATTTCTTCTCTTATTCAGTTATTCTGTTTCACTTCATGATTCCTTAGCATTATGTAGATATTCACACCATCTCCTTCCAAACTCTGCCTTGGTTAGCTTTACATCATTTGACTTATTTTTTCTCTTATTCTATTTCACTTCATGATTCCTTAGCATTAATATTCACACCATTTCCTTCCAAACTCTGCCTTGGTTAGCTTTGCATCATTTGACTTATTTTATTCTCTTATTCTATTTCACTTCATGATTCCTTAGCATTAATATTCACACCATCTCCTTGCAAACTCTGCCTTGGTTAGCTTTGCATCATTTGACTTGGGAATGGGAGTTGGGTTGATTGTGGTAGTTGATTTTTTTTCTTGGTTTTTTCACTTTTGTAGCATCATCTATGACCACATGTAATAGATATCCCACATAGTAACTTCAAATTTGATTTTGGTTGTCTTAATATTTTGATTGAAGCATATAAAGAGAACCCAAATAGAGCAAATTAGCATTAGGCAAGCTTCCTTCTGTTAAGAAAAAACTGTCAACTATTTTATTGGTTGCAGAATAAAACCTGCAGTGAAAGTTTTTGCAGCTACCCCAAATGCAAGGTTAGAAAATGATGCTGCTGATGATTTTAGCTGCTCTAAGAACAAGTGTGATTCATAATGATGTTTCAGATTATGAGAGAGAAACTAACTTAAATTCTTTACTTAGTCTTGAACAGGAAAACTCTGAGTGGCTCTTAGATTCAAAATCTGACGGATTTTCATTTGAGAACCCTTCAACCCCTCTTAGCTAAAAGTTTCTCAGATGTGAATCTTTCTCTTAGCCCTTATTATGAGGCAAGTTGGGGCATTGAGATTCTTCCTTCAGCCTCTACTATTTGTTCATTGACTGAAGTGCATTGTGGCATGTTAGAAGATAATATGTCAATGGAGAGTCTATTAGAAGCTACAAACATGAAAGAGTTTGGGCCATTTGAAGGGAAATTCAATTGGAATTCTGAGGAACCAAACGTTCTTTCTTGACGGCTAAATTTGCTCAATATAATTTGTAGGTGTGTGGTGTTAGCAAAGCTTTGATGCTGAACAAATGACTGAAACAGTCAAGTAGAATGATTCAAAACTTGGAAAGGCTATGCCCTGCCATTGAAAACCAATTTACTATGTGGATAGAAATTATTTTAACCAGTGAAAGAGAGCTTTGAGAAAGGCTTGTGGATTTTAGTTTTTCTGCTTTCCAAAATAGCATGTCCTCCCCTGAAGCTACTCCTTCCCAACGTGGTTGTTATTGGCATATCATGCTGAACTAGCACAGATGCAACTATGGATTGCTTTAGATCAGGAACATGCATAAGAGCGGTTGAAATTCATTGTATAAAAGTACCCATAAAAAAAGGCATTGCTTTCATATATATGTATAATTTATTTATTGTTCCTTTCTCCTATTATGTTACTGTATAGTTTTGTTAGTTTATTTTTTAACTTAATTTATAATACGTTTATAGTTATTTCATGCAAAATAATTTTTTTGTTTATCAGTTTATTTTATTAGAGTTAAAGAAAAGAAAATATCTTATATACGAGATATTCTCCTACATATTAAGAGGGGTTGATTCTCAATACTATCTATATATATTATTTTCAAAAATTAATAAGAGATATTCCTATTTTTTTAGTAAATTTAGAAAAATTTCAAAATAATAAATTATTCCCTAAATTTATGATTCAAGGCTGCAAACAGTCAAATGGGACAAAGGCCATAGGGCTAAACTGCAAAGCGTTGGTTATTATTTCTTTTTTTTCGAAAGTAAAAGAGTGTATCAATATTAGCTTTGAAAACAAAGCTAAAAGGGAGATAAAGAAAGCAAGGGTGATTAGTAACAACAAAAAGCTAATCACCCCACGACATAAGACGGTCCCGAAGATAGCAAACCGAAAAGCTATACAACAACCTAGAACCCCAAACCCAACCAAAAAACAAAGTGTTGGTTAATTAATTTGTTGAATTTGTCAAATTCAAAATTTGTAAAAATTATTAAGTGAAATACCTTTGATAGATATTACTCATAAAATAAGGGTAAAATATCATCTACAATAAATAGAAAATGTCATCAGTGATAATATGATTAGTTTATAACAATAAGTTCATAACAGTGTCCCTAAATCACCCTCATTTATAAAAATACCAATTAAATTTATGTCATATTTTTTTTCTCCATATTATTGATGTACTTTCTTTATAACCTACTTTGATAGAAACCAAAACACCCTAATTTTAGAGGGGCTGGAAACATATTTAACTCTTATTTACATTTAAGTTACAGTATAAAAAACTTTCATGGGGTTTTGCGCTAAAGAACACATCGACAGAGTGCCAAACACAGTTAACATTTAAAACTCATCTAATTCATACTATAAGAGATAAAACATTTAAACATAAAAATAAAAATAAGATAATAATGACATATAAGTGTTTGACTAATTAAAATTGTATGTCTCAGTAAATACATCATTCTATTATTCTATAAATATCAAATACCCAATAATTGTAATTAACAGTTTAGTTGGTAATAAATTATCCGTGCATCGCACAGACAAACGGGATCTATACTAGTAATTTAGGTTCTCCCAGAAACATCCATCGCCAGAAGTAGCTGTCAACTTGGGCTATACAGTTTTCTAGCAAAACTAAAAACAATGGAAAAGATTGGTGAACACCATTTTATCATTGACATTTGACACGATCAACACATAAAGCTTTTTTTATTCATTTGCTATTTTAAATGGTGGCGATGGATCCCTAGATGCCATGGCATATACTCATTTCTCAAAATTTCAAGTAGGCCTAGCCCAATTGTGTGAATCTCTGCCTGGAGTTCCTGGGTTGGGTTCGATTGGCAAGGCGCAGTCTTAGATGGACTCCTTTCACCCTGAGATGAGGAGACTGGATTAATGGATCCATAAGAGTTAGGTCAGGGCCCAAAAGGAGGCAACCTGAGTTTTCAAAAAATTATACGTACTCGTTTTCATACCTGTGTGGGTAGCAAATTGAATACCATTTAAAAATTGGTAGTGTATTTTTTTACTACCAAGGTTTAAAATTTCAGTAGCATATTTATAATGTAGCGTTTTCTTAGCATATTTGTTATTTGGGAAAAAAAAATTCATAGCATGTAATCTTTTTTGAGGAATGAGAAGACCAAGTCTTCTTGTGCCAAATTTTGAGCTTCTCGTATTCACGCACTGTGTTTGATCAAAACATTTTGTTGCCTTCTTCCTTTCTCATTTAATGGGTGTCATATATGGATCATCACAATTATGGCGCAAGATTGTTATGGGACTCAAAATGCAGTAGATAAAGCAGGAAGAGACATCGATCTTCATAAAGTTCCAATAAATACTTCCTTCCAATTCTTGCTGCAAGTCATCATTGCTAGGAAGTTTATCACGGAAACTTTTTAGACAAGAGATGTTGTCACCATTAGTGCTTTTTATTTCCTTGTCCGGGAAAGCAAGCATTTGACCTTGCCTGCTGCTTCTGCGGATGAATTGGTCTTGTTTGAGACTTATGGGGTATTTTCCACCTCCACATGACAATCTCTTCTTTGCCTCTCTACCAGGTTTAAATCCTAAACAAAACACATACGGAGTTTTAAATCTTGGTATCTTAAAAAAAACACTACATTGAAAATACACTTGAAATTTTAAATCCTAATTTTCACTCTAGTCTTTTTTTTTAAAATTCAGTTATGTATTTTTAATGTAATATTTTCTTAACATACATGGATTTAAAATCTGATATGCGTAGGATTTAAAACCCGGTAGGGAGGAAAATAAGGGATTATCGTAGAGGTGGAAAATGTCCCTCAAGTCTAAACAAGGCCAATCCATCTGCAAAAGCAGTACACTAGCTAAAATGCTTGTTGTCCCTAACAAGGAGATAAAAGGCGCTAATGTCGACAACATCTCTTTTGAGAAAAGTTTTCACGATAAACTTTCTAGCAATGATAAACCTGCAAGGATGGTTGGAAGGAAGGATTTGTTAGAAGTTTACGAAGGTCAAAGTCTCTTCCTACTTCATCTAATGCATTTTGAAGTCCCAGAACAATGTTGCGCCACGAAGCACTATGTGATGATCGATATATGACACCCATTAAATGGGAAAGGAAGGTAGCAAAATGTCTTGATCAAAGACAATGCGTGGATATCAGAAGCTCAAAATTTGGTCACAAGAAGTCTTGGTTTTCTCATTCCTTGAATAATGGCAACTAAAAGTCCAACACTACATATAGGATTTTTTTTTTCCTGAAAATCGAAGCACATACTGAGTTTTAAATCCGGGTCTACTAAGAATACGCTACATTAAAAATACACTTTAAGTCTCTGTAGGTAAAAAAAAAACGAATCCGGATCCTCTCCAGCACTATGCTCTCTCCATCTCCCTCGTGCAACATTTTGCACCATTGGATGAACCCAACGGTTCAGATGTCACACATTAAAATAATCAGAAAATATTAAATAGATTTAATTAATCAAATAAAACATTGTCTTCTCCGGCATGAACACGACATCTCACCCCCTCTTCGAGTGCTAGATTTGACACCCCACTCATTAGAAATGTCACCCCACTTTCGGAAACTTAGTTTCCGAAATATTTCGGAAATAAGGTTTCCGAAGTATTTTTTCACTCAAAAGTGAGATGTTACATGTATTTTGCACTACAAATCATGAATTAATTTCGGAATATAAGATTCCGAAATAATTCGGAACCCAAAAATCCGAAAATTGGGGGTGTGAAATCTAAGGGTTGGGGTTCCAAATCCAGCTCTCCCCCTCTTCGCCTACTATCACTGTCACATCATCCCAACAGTTTCTTCCTCACCCATTTCCCCCACTCTCACTTCTTCTCCGCCATCGGTGTGCTCCTTACATCTCTGAATTGAAATTTCATGGCAGTGGTATGAATCTGGAATTGGGGATCTTATGAATTTTGGAATTGGTGAATTGGGGATCATATGAATTCTAAAGGGGTCACCTACAAGGTATCAGCATCAAACCCAAAACATAACCTGATAATGAATCTAGCCAGCTTGGATAAACAGTCAAGGTGCTTGGAAGTTGGAACAGAGGATAAGGAGGTAGTGGTTGAGGAGCG
The DNA here is from genome assembly GCF_012489685.1 of Lotus japonicus. NCBI lineage: Eukaryota > Viridiplantae > Streptophyta > Magnoliopsida > Fabales > Fabaceae > Lotus > Lotus japonicus. The sequence goes on from NC_080046.1 coordinate 1,202,191, forward strand.
GCAGCGGTGGAGGATGATGATCGCCAGAAAAGAGAAGCTGAAAGACGACGTTAACGTTACCGGAGAACCAGACAAGATCCCCGCCGAAGATGACCATAGTAGCGATCAAAGGAGGAGGGGGTGAGTGGCTCGACGCCGTCGACGACAAGGACAATGTATTGGTGGAACTGGCTCTGGCTCATGTGTATTTTTGTTTTGTTAAACCCATTTAGTGTTTACCGTTAGATTAATCCAATGGTCCAAAATACTGCAGGAGGGAGCAGGAGAGAAATGCTGCAGGAGAGGATCCAAATTCTAAAAAAACACAGGATCAATTTTAAATCCCAGTATGTTAAAATGTACTACCAACTTTTCTTAAACCGGTATATTAAAAAACAAAATACCTGGTTAAAAACCAACATTAACGGGTTTTAAATCCCGGCGTGCTAAAAATATACTACCTGATTTTCAATAACGGGAAAATAATAAAGCAGGAGATATTGAAATTACTACATTAAAAGGAATGTAAAATTGAGTAATGGAAATGAAAAATTGAACTCTCAATGTTATCATCATGTCACTACCTCATCATTCCATTATCTTAATTTACAATTACATTGTTTCTTTTTTCAGTTACAAAAACTTGAAGTAACTTTTTATATTAAGTACACCAATAAAAGTTACAATAGTTTAGAAATATAATTTCATTATTTATCATGTAAACTGTAATATAAAAAAAAACACATCATAAATATTTTCCGATGTACCAAAAAAAACACACATCATAAATATATACAAATTATGTGTGACACATATTCTTGATACTATCCTGACTTTTTGTTAGAATTTCTTGTGTGTGGGCTTCTGTTGATTGATGGATCTTGATTTTATAAACAAATGAATAACTTGACACTTTTTCCAGAAGTCCATGTAGTTACTTTTTCTATCAGTATCATCATTTATAACATTCATATTTATTGGGCTTAAGCTCAATTGATAAGTATGTTGAATTATAATGTAGGGTCAAGTAAGATAAGGTCGATTATGGATGTAGACTGTGACAATTGCTATACTATATACCATATACATAGCATAACATTAATCAAAGTATTAATGCATCACGAACCTTACCTTACTTAACCCTACACGATAACTCAACACACTTATCAATTAAACTTAAGTCCAATGAATATAAATATTATACCTGGAGATTTCCAAATAACAATTGATCAAATAATCACATGAGCTTCTAGTAAAAGTATCCGGTTATTTATTCAACAAGTTTCATAAAAGCAAGGTCCACCAATCAACATAATAAATGGATAACTTAACAATTTTTTCAGAAGTCCATGTAATTATATAATATTTATATTTATTGGGCTTAAGCCCATAGGTTGAATTATAGTGTAGGGTCAAGTAACCTAGGGCCAATGATGGATGGAAACTAGGTTATTGTTATAAGTATAACCCTAGTTTTCATACATCATAAACCTTAGGTTACTTGGGTCCACCTTTATTCAACATACTTATCAATTCAGCTTAAGTTTCATAAATGAGATTAATTTCTATGCACCGACGGTGTAAAAAGTTTTACACCATCATTCAATCACAACCTTCTATTTTCTATTTTACTTAATAAATATAAATATATATCTGGTGATTCTCAAATAATAATGGATCAAATAATCACATGAGCTTTCAAGAAAAATAACAAGCTATCTATTCAACATTTTTTATGTCGATAGAAGTGAAAAATGCATATCCAAATTAATTAAAGAGTTGTATATATATTATACGATCAATCAAACAAATCAAGTAACAAGATACATATTTTTCATTCATAAAAAATTGACTTCTCTGCCACCATACAACTCTTCAAGAAAGCAAGTGTCTTGGTTTCCAGAAACAAAAAAAATATTACAAACCTAAAGTGTTGTACTCACAAGGTGAAGTTCAATATTTCAATTCAGTTTTGATTTATATATTAAAAGAAGGCATAGACTTTGTACTTAAAACACAAAGGAAAATCAATTTGAACTAAACGAAACCATATCAAAATTGAATAAAACCAACAATACATTAATTGAATAACAATACAAAAAATATCACCATAATCATCAAGAGCGATGGAGAATTTCCGATCCAATGAGTTAAATTATCAAAATTTAAGTGATGGAGAATTTCTGATCGATCCGAGATCTATACTATAGAATTTAGAACACCAATGAAATCAATATAAATTGCGTACCTCTTGAAGACACAATGACAATTATCGCAACAATTTACCTGCAATGCGATGTTGTGCACAAGCGCTCAATTAAATTCTCAATTTGAACGTTAATTGAAAAACAATACGAAAAGTTCAACTCAATCAAATATCACCATAACCAACAAGAGCGATGGAGAATTTCCGATTCGATGAGTTAAATTCTCAAAATTTAAGCGATGGAGAATTTCTGATCTGAGATCTATACTATAGAATTTAGAACACCAATGAAATCAATATAAATTGCGTACCTCTTGAAGACACAATGACAATTATCGCAACAATTTACCTGCAATGAGATGCCGGGCCCAAGCGCTCAATTAAATTCTCAATTTGAAGGTTAATTGAAAAACAATACGAAAAGTTCAACTCAATCAAATATCGCCATAACCATCAAGAGCGATGGAGAATTTCTGATTCGATGAGTTAAATTCTCAAAATTTAGGCGATGGAGAATTTCCGATATGAGATCTATACTATAGAATTTAGAACACCAATAAAAATTGCATACCTCTTGAAGACACAATGACAATTATTGCAACAATCTAACAGCAATGAGATGTCATGCACAAGCGAGAACCCCTCCTTCTCCTCCCCCTCCCCCCCTCTTCCCCTCCCCTATTGAGCTCTTAGTGGGAAGAATGCGCAGCCAAAGTACAAGGGAAGAAATGGATCTAGTCATGTATATATATATTAGAACTAACCCTCGTTTTCATCCATCATAAGCTATGGGTTAACCAACTAATTGGGCTTAAGCCCAATAAGTAGGCTTTTAAAACCAATTTAATATTAAAAAAAACGTCTCACCACAGTAATGCAAACGAAAAACAATCAACCACAGTAGTCATATCAATAGGAAAAAGTTACTGTGCTACTTCACAAGTACAAAGAATTGAAAACTACATAAGCCATAACCAACGAACTTAGAGCACTGTTAATGAACATATGCGTTTAGCATAATTTGAAGAAGATCAGCAGTGATTCCATTCAATCATGTCAAGAGAAAATGAAAGGTTGCTTGAACCACAGTTCCACCTAATGAATAGCTTGACTGAAGTTCAATTTACGGTCATGTAAATGCCAAACAGGATAGCAGAAAATGAAACACAATCTCAGACTCACCACAACTTTTCAGCACTGTAACTTCACTTGATCTTTCTAAGAGTGTTCATATAGGTATAACTGGATAACACAACAAATAGCTTGCGAAACCTGCAGAAATGAAATTAATTTTTAGGTGGGGAAAAAGCCAAAAAGGTATTCTATAGTGCAAGGCCTCTTGGGGCAACTTCATTTGAAGTATATAAATAATAATATCTATCACGCAGTGTTGTCAAATAGCGGATATAGCGGCGCTATAGCGCAATAGTATAGCGCTCTAAGGGCTTGTCGCTATCCGCTATTTTTTCCGCTTTGAGGGCTTAGCATAGCGGATTTTTGGCTTTCCGATATTTTTCGTAATCCGCAATCAACAACACTGCTATCACACAGATATCAAGTGTAATATATTCAGTCCACTGCTTTAAAATAAAAATAAGATGAAGCAAGCACACCACACCCACTGGCTGGAGTGTTGGGCCATAGCTTTAAGGCTCCTACAATATTGCTCATTTACCAAGCACTGCATTGTTCCATTTGATTGCAGCATGGCCAAAAACATGGACAACCAAATATCAACAGGACCACTATATTTGCGTAATATGTTGGTGCTAATCTGAGAATAAGGAAGAAATACTAGAGAATAAGTCAATTGAACAAGTTCTAATAAAGTAATTGGCCAAATAAGACAACAGAATAAAATTAGGAAAGCAAAAACATACAAGCTCCCAAACTTCAACATCTCTTCGTAAGGCATCATGCAGTAGCTTGCTGCTTACAACACGGAAAAAGTTTAGTGTCAGAGCACAAGCATGAGAGAGAGTGATGTGTGATTAGCCTGTCTGATGAGTAAAATCTAAACATGTAAATCATATGTTTCATTTTCTGGGATACTATGATAGAGACCACACAAACATGAGGACTGAAAGAACTGTGAAAGAAATCCACAAGGATAATTCTAACAATCAGCAAGGCACAATAAACAGCAAGATTGCTCAGAAAATTAACAAATTACCATCAGAAGCATGTTTAGTCAAATACCAATATCATATTTTACCAAGACCGATATAAGAACGCACAGGAGCTTTTAAACAAAACTTCAGTATGTTTAAAAAAGAACTCAATAGGAATTAGAAAAGCTGTTCCAGGTTAGTTAAGTATTAAGTGTTTTAAGTAACTTAACCATCAACTCCTAACAAGCATAAAATAACACCACACAGCTGGCCTGTGCAAAAGGGTGGGGGCAATGGATGGGTCATGGGCAATGTGAAAGAAATCTCAAACAGTATAAGTACTAATCTCAACAATATTCCAGTTAAAGTTCTTCAATATTGATCAGTAGTAGTATTAATAATAATTCAACTTACCATACTCCATAGTGCACGTCACGATGATTACAATGACCTGAGACACCATAGTTGTCAAAAGTAATCATCTGGGGAAATCAGGGTAAGTGAGGAGGTCATAAGTATTGAACAAAGTACCAGTCTTCCAAAAGATGCTTATGGCAGCACAAATGGAAGCTTCATGACTCAAACAACTTTTACAATCCCTAAAATGACAATAGTAGTACAGAAGCATGATCTTACCATATCAATGCAGTGACTAGTTATTTCATCCTCAATGAACTTTGCCAATAAGCTATGATTCCAAACTTTACCAAAGCCATCCTACGTACACAACAGGTTAAGCAACGACAATATAAGGCACTAACAATAAGATTTGAAGTGATACTGAGTTTTATATTCCAGAGACCTATTGGATAAAAACCTGCAGTTCTGGATGATTGACAATCTTCACTTGTTGCATCGTAATCTGAGTACAAAATTACCCATGTTATACAAACAACACAGTTATTAAATTGTTAAAGTAAGACTGTCATCTTTAACCTATGTAACGAACATTATCAAGGAAAGGGTCCCTATATTTCCCAAATCCCAAGAAATTTGTGTCAAGAAAGGATAGCTATGACTATGAGGCTGTGAACACTAAATGATATAAGGAAAAATAAATGTTTTAATATTGGGGTCATGTTTAATATGAGAAGCTCTACATTATGTCTGTAAACACATCAATTTAAACCATTTTGTAAATCACCTTGAGGGCTACACAAGCCTGAAAAAGCTCTTGTTTTCTGATGTTTCCTTTGCCATCTGCATCACCTACAGAAAAATAATAACAATTAAAAAATATCTAACAGATTGAAACATAAACTTCAAGTCTTTTTAGAGCCTAAGCTGAGAAGCTTTGGTTTTGTGACATCCAGAAATCCCAAGTCTAACATTATAAGATAGCCATAAACCTTTCATATCCAAAATTAAAATTTTCATTAATTAAAGGCCATTGAATAGAACTATTATAGAAAAGGAAATCAAAAGAAGGCTTAATTACAACTTTGGTCCTCGACGTTTACCAATGCCACGATTTTGGTCCCTCACCTAATTTAATTACATGGATGGTCCCCGACGTTGTAGGTTGCGTGCAACGTTAATCCTACCGTTTATTTCTTAATGGAGGAGGCTTACGTGGACGTCTAGTTAGTTGGAGAGAAAAAGGAGATCTGAGGAGAGAGGGGAGCACGTGAGTATCACGTGAACTCACGTGAACCTTATATGAACCCATTATACCCAAATCTGAAACCCTAGGGATCTAAATCGCGTTACCTTCTTCGTTCCAGGGAGGTCAGGGGTTTGAGTATAATGGGTTCAGATAAGGGTCACGTGATACTCACGTGCTTCCCTCTCTCCTCATACCTCATTTCTCTCTCCAATTGGACGTCCACGTAAGCCTCCTTCATTAAGAAATAAACAGTAGGACTAACGTTGCACACGGCCTACAACGTCGGGGACCATCCATGTAATTAAATTAGGTGGGGGACCAAAATCGTGGCATTGGTAAACGTCGGGAACCAAAGTTGCAATTAAGCCTCAAAAGAAAAAGGAAATTGTCATATCATGCAAAAAGTGAAAATATTCAATTAATCTGAGTTGTGTAGCTCATGACGAAATCAGATTCATAATGCTGGAATACTTTATTAGTTTGATTATACCATATATGTCTATTATCATCTAATCCATAAAACTGGACTTCTTTCTGCATATGATATTTTAAATAAATATCACTGCCAAGGTGTGAATGTATATGAAGTCCCAAAAAATGTTTCATTGATAGTATAGAACTCTACATGCTAGACATGGATCAAAATTATATTCTTTTTCAAAACTACACTAGCTTAATTTAGAAAGATGAAATTTGAAGAAGATTCAACCACAGAATAGGGAGAAAGAAAAATTACAGTTATTTTAAAATTAATTACAAATGAGTGTAAACTATAAAGTGAATAAATTAAGCACAAAAGAATCAACATAAAGACAAACATATCCATAAGTGCTATAAATTACAAGATAAACAGAATATCCAAAGCTAATACCAATTGATAAGCAAAGTATTTGAACATTATGCCCTCTTGAAGTCAGAAAATTTATCGTTGGGGTGAAGAACCTGCAGAAATGGAAAAAGTGAAGACAGTGTGAAATCATAATGCAGAAATTTGAAGAAATAGTCAAACTTCAAAGGCCTTCACTACACTCCAACTCCAACACCCCATAAAATATGCAATTCGCTGAAGTTAACAAAGTTATATTGGTGCAATGTTAGATTCATTTACATAGAAATTGTTGCTTATGTGTTTAAAGTTATGATGTATAACCCAACAAAGAAGATAAAGAAATATAGATAAGAGAGAAATAAGAGAGAAGCAAGAAGATACCAAAAACAATCCTTATGGATTAACAAGAAGGAAAACATCCAAGGGTGAAACCCTTTGCAAAATCCAATACTAATAAAAAACATATTCCTAACCTAATGAGAACACTCTTATTTATATGAGTCTAACCCTACTAATAAAATAAGCCTAGCCCAAACAGGACAAATCCAGATAATAAAAACAGACACAGCCAAACACTAACTAATAGAGTCAAACAGGACCAAACCCAAGTGATGCGACAGGAACAGCACCATAAGGCGCCGCACCAAGCCCAGAAACATCAAGCCCGTGTGATCCAAGCCACTATTATTTTGCCTAATATTTAGAACCCTGACAATGTCTGACATAAAATGCACTTCTGTACAATTTTGATTAGAGACTTGGTGTGTGTTTGCTTTGAAATCACATTACATTGAACGAAATAGGAGCATATCCTTCCTTTGACGTTTTTTTATTGAAATTTATGGTATTCCGTTGTTTTGTCTTTGGAATCTGAAAAAAATGAAAAACTGGGGGTCTGTCAAACACAATCTTAGTCTTTGATAGGTCAGTGTAGCATGCAGAAAATATTATTGTATTCAAGGTAACAATAGCAGAGCTCCTCGTGAGAAACTCTCTTAGTCCATAGTTACAATTTTCTTCACGTTCATCTCACCTACCCACTACTCTCCCTAAAATGCTGTAGGCAAAACGAACTAGGGCGATGTCAGCAGATTCACATGAAAGAGAAACACTCCTTCATTGCCTTGTCTCAAGTGAAGTAGCATAAATGTATTAGAAATCTCAATTTAGAGAGGTATCTAAGGGTATTAAGTTATTAACTTCTTAATGTCATATACAAATTAACATCTAAAAATAATAAATTTGAGGTTTCAAACTTACATGGATTCATCATCGGGGTGAGCAATAACCAACAAGACATTTCTCTTCCGAAGAGCTCTACCTGATAACAACAGATCAAAACTAAAATTGAGTGAAAAAGAGAAAAGGAAGAAAGCTCAGACAAATAAAATTAGACACATAAATAGAATTCAAGTCCTGATAGTAAAAAGAGAAGAAGAAAGTAGGCTACCATTTTGTGTAAAATGTTTATTGAAAGGGATCCGTGAGAGAAGGAGAATTTTGCATAGGGAAATGATCCACAATAAAATGAGCGGAGTAATTATCAGAATGAAGGCCATTGAGATTGCACCTGAACAATGCACCAATTAATGAAGATTGTTCAACATATATAATAATTTCATCAGATTTCTTAGCAAGAAAATAGAGAAATTTGCAAGTGTGACAGGAATCAGGAAGAAGAGAGTGGTGAACACGTGTGATAGTGAAAGGGTCTATGAGCATATAAAAGTAAAAGAAGCATCAATGTTATGAAACTCACATTAGTCATCAACTGGGTCAATGGGTTAATTCATTTATCAAACTAGTGAGTCGCTAGTTGAACTATTACATTAATATAGTTTAACAGTCTTATTTGAACATGGGGGAGCCTGAAAGCAGGGAGACTTGCCGAATGGGTGAAGCAACAAAGCACCAAGAGAACTTAAGACCCAAATTAAGTGTCAAGTTAGATGAGAGTTTTTTACTTAAGTGTAATTTTGTCCTTTATATCTGAAAAGTGAGGCCCAAATTAGTTTAAAGATAAATGAAGACAATATACATGAATAAATACAGTCTTCAAAACCTAAGCTAACAGAGCAAGAAACTCCAATCACCAGAACATGATCAAATCCTAAAATACTCAGTTCATCTCTTTCTTTCACTTCCTATTTGGTTTTATGATGTTTGAGTTAACACCACAAATAACAAATCAAACAACAACAACAACAACACACTCATTCAACTGGCTACAGACAGAAATGGTCATACAATTAGTGTTAATTTCGAGGAGAATAAGAAAAATTAGAATTTAATAGTTAGAAATTTCAAAATAAATGAAAGGTCGGAAAAAATTCACATTTTGTACAAATTCAAGAATAAATGAATTAATTTCAAAAAAAAGAATAAATGAATTGAGAAGAAAAAGGAGAAAACTTGAATCTGGAGTTACCTTGGAGGGAGCTTGGCCAGCTTGCGGAAGTGATGGATGTGCGGCGGCGGCGGCGTCCGGGGATCCACGGAGAAGTTACGGCCAACCAAATCTACCCAAGCCGTACGATTATTGTACCTGTTTAAGTTTTGTCATTCAAGGAAGTGGAAAATGTGAGACAAAACACTGTGTTTGGTTTACAAGAGAAATAGAAAAGAGAGATAGAGATGATAGAAATATGTGAGAAATATAATAGATTTTCTAGGTTATTGTTTGGTATCATTGAAAACAAAAAAAAACAAAAAAAAAGAGAAGAGAGAGTTTCACAATCTTGAAAATGATTATAAAGTACAAAGTCCAACGAGTCGCAACACTCTACAGAGTAGATTGAACAATAATCTCAACTACAAAAGATAAAACGCTAAAACAATCGAAAAACCCTGAAAAAACCCCAAAAATACCAAACAAAACCCACCAGCAATAAACAATCTTCAAGTGAGAGTAACAACACCTAAAAGCAAAAACCAAAAGAGGAACCGCCAACCACGACAGGGAAAGACCTCCATTCGGCAACTAAAGGCAGCAACAAGTACAATGAGGAAGGAATCCTATCAAGCCGCAACAAAGCCACCAAAAATAGAGACTCGAAGCACCTCCAACACCAATGTCTTCACTTCTACGGAAGCAACAAGCAACGATGATTGAGACAACCGAAGATCAACCCCACAAAGCAACCCCGAATAATAAAACCAGCAAATAGCAAAAAGGAGAGGTTACACCACAAAAATGAGAAGTAGCATAGGCTCAATCAAACAGGAACTCGACAGCCGCAACTCAAGAAATGAGAAGCAACACAGCTCAACCAAAAGGGAACACCTCAACCGCAACTTAGAAGGCGAGAAGCAACACTGACTCCACCAAACAAGAACACTTCGGCTACACAGCTCAACGCCGTAGAGCAGCCTTCTGTCGTGCCTAAAACGACCACCCAGCAACAAAAGGGGGAGGGAAGCACTAGATCTGGTGCTCCAAAAGAAAGGGAAGGGAAGGCTGGCATCAGATCTAGGAAGGAGAAGGAGACTATGGTGGGACAGAAAAAACCAGGCAAGAGCTAGACGACGGAGAAATGAGGTTGGTAAAGGAAATGAGGAAGAGATACTGAAGGAGAAGGACGTGAAAGCTAGTTTCCTCCGCGCTTCGAGAGAAAGGTTTTAGTGTAAAAAGACAATTTTACCCAACGTAATATCAAATAAAAAAATATATGAAAGGGACAATATTGATAAAATAAGTGTCCCACCCATTTCTCTTCAATTTGAAGAGACTTCAAAAAGGTGTGAGACTCACTCGCCCATCCAGGGACGGATCTAAGTGCAAGCCCATGAGGGCATGTGCCTTCACTTATTTTTTAAAAAATCATTAGAAATTTAAAAAAAAAAATTGAACAGTAAAAGTAGGTTGTTTTTTATGGCTCTTTTAGTAAAAAAAATGCTTTCACTTGTGTTCTACACTGCTAAATGTCTTCATTTGTATTCTATATTGTTAAATGCCCTCACTTGAATAGTGGAAGTATGTAGTTTTTATGACATCTTTGGTAAAAAAATGTCCTTACTTGTGTTCTCTTTGTTAAAAAATGCACTCACATCTAATAGTATATATGAAAAAAAAATTATACGAATTTATATGTAAATATTTCCCTCACAACATCAAATTTCTAGATCCGTCACTATGCCCGTCCATGTCTCTCCCCTCTCTCCAACAACCAAACTAGGTTGAATTCATCATCACTCTTCTCTTCTCTAAGGCTCTAACTCTCTTTATCGATAAAGTTTCGATTTTCTTGTGGGTGGCAAGAAAATCAAAACCCTTACCCACAAGAAAATCAAAACCCTATCTTAACTCTCATCTTTATTTTTCCTCTAACTAACATAAAACAAAAGGGAAAAGATGCGGATGGAGATGGATATGGATGGAGATGAAATGAAAATGAACGGTGGAGAATAGAGATGAAACATCGATGGTTTAGATAGATAATGGGCTCAAAAATTTCACTATTTTAGCCTAAGTTGACATCGATGGTTTTCTGGCGATGGATGTTTCTTGGAGCGTGTTGATTATCTTCTTTTTTTCTTAATGAACAGCGTGCTTGGCTATCTTATGTAGATGTGCACATATATTATTTTCTAAGTTCTAACAATGCCACAAAATGAGAGTGCCGTGTCCGTCTCCTAAAATTTTAATTATAAAGTATAAACTAGGACCCTATAAACTATATACATAGTTTCAATTAGCGAGCTATTTTCAATGTAACATAATTGTCATCATCAACTATGAATCATTTCCTACAATTGCTTTAGCTTAGAACGAATGAGTCATTTCACTTCCAGCGAATATTGTGATTCCTTTCCTTGCCCATGATGGTATTCAAATTTGTCCAAATGATGTTGATGTCAATGTACCACTGGCAGATGAATAGAAACATGATCACATAGTTGAAAATTTTCCTTTAAAAAGTAATCAAAAGAGTACTGTACAAGCCCTCTATGCCTGATGATTAAATAGTGTATTTTTAGGAGCATAAGATGACCTTAATGGTGGAGATGATCCTACCTGTTGTAGAGAGCCTATTTCTAGCTTTTTCATGCTTCTTATTGCCTCCACTGCTCACAGAGTTGATTGTGATCTAGTGGAATTACTAGGTGGTTGCATACCAATTGGATGCAAACTGGTTTTTATGATTAAACACTACATGCATCTTAACCCAAACCTTAAGGCATTTGTTGTGCATGTTACATCTCTTATATTGTCTTTATCTTACACAATGTGGACACAAGACTCACACTTGCTTCCACAACTAAAGTAAGATCATCAATTGATAAATCAATAGTTGAGATTAAATTAAAGACGACTATTAGTTGTCATACAGTATGTTTACAATCTTAACCATCGATTTCTCAGTTAACTATCATGGTAGCTTATTGTACTCTCTAAGATGACTGACTCCTTAACTTTATGAGCCAAATCCATAAAAATGTATCTCACCCCAAAAGCTGAAAGAAAAGAAAAGCGAACCCTGAGCCCTCAATATATCTTTGTTGAGCAGCATTGTGCATGGTGAGAATGAGCCGGCAGCATAGAAAAAGCATTTAGCTATACTTGAAAGGTGAAGCAGAGATAATTCTCCATTGCTCATCATAGTTCGTTAAGTTAAATTTCCCGTTGTAATATTTGTTCACATTGAAGGAACACGAATATCACTTTGTCCAAGTCAATTATAGATATGCTCCAGACATTGCTGATCTAAGTAAGGTCAATCAGGTCATACTTTAGCACCAAGAAATGCCTGCTGGAAATAGGGAAAGCAAAAGAAAGATGGCAAACATATTAGAACATATGGTACCACTGTTATAGATAGAAGGAGTTAGTGCGGATTCAAAAAGATAAATAAACACGGAAGAAGGTTTTAGAATTCGGGCTAGGTCTAACTCAAGGACTTATTTAGTCATACTCATATCTCTAGTCGATATGAGACCTTAAGACACCTCCTCGCCCCAATCTTATTAAGCCCAAACGTATCTCTAGGATAGGCTTTGATACATCTTAGAATTTGGGCGACGCAAACTACCTAAAAACTAGCCCAAAAGTAATGATTGTTCTACCTTTTATAAGTATGTATCGAGTCATACCTCTAGTTTGTGTGAGACCTTAACAAAAATGTCCTCATGATTTTTTCCTCATTAATTCATGCAAGTAAACTTCCACAAAAGCTAATAAGTTATTCATAGCTACAATATATAACAATGCTTAATCAAAGATTTTGGAACATCAGACTCAGGAATACTTAATGAGCTAAATACCAATTGTATAAATATTAGAAGCATCCAAAATGATAATTTAAGATGCCTTCTACATAAAGGATCACTAAGCTATTAAATGTACGGCAAAGCTAGCATGTCCAGAAGAATTTGATGTCAAACAAATAAATGTCGTGTGCAGGGAGTTTGCACCATAATGTGCTTTTCTTTTATATCTAAGCTAAATTAATTTGCTGCTATGTTTATGCTTTCTGCTTTTCTTAAATCTTTCTATAGGCTGGCAAAGAATAATTCTCAGATTTCAGCAGTAAATCTTTTCTACAGGTTGGCAAAGAATAATTTATAACAACAAAATTTATCTGATAAATAATTTAACAAAAGTTGACAGCAAGGCTAATATGCTTTCTAACTCATTTTTTTAAGCTTTTATCATATGCCAAATCACTTTAGCTAATGAAGTATTCCTCTACTTGCACAAACTTCCTTTCTTTGTTTAAAATAGATTTTAGTCCCTACTCTTTTCATTGATTTGGGTTTTGATCCATGCTTGTATTCTCTACCATTGAGTATTGGTCCCTAATTAGAGTATTAGACAGTTCCCTACTGAAAATTGAGAGCCAACACATTTTTTTCCTGAATTAAGTAATGCTAGTAGGTAATCACACCCTATGTGGAGTTTGCAATAATATGAAACTACCAAAATATCATATAACCATTTACTGAACATGTCAAAATTCTGGATTCAAGAACTAAAAATACCAAGATTCTTTTGGAGTACTAGCCTTGAATCTAGTTGTTTTCCCAAAACCAAACTTGGGCCTTTTATGATCCACAGGCCTTAATATCTGAAAAGAGCACATAAGTGTGTCATCAACACTCATCATTGCCCCAGCATTGTCAAACTCTCCACAGTAATTAGGAGCAGAAAAGATAGTCACAAGTTGTCTATTAGCAAAAAATTCATATCCATCTTCAACCACCTATCAGAAGTAATAAATATTGTTAGAAATATAATGTAAATATTCACATGTCCTTCACCCAACAACTTAAGATTTTAAAGTAGTTGGGTTTTGACATGGTATTAGAGTTTTTATAAGTAATGTAGAGTTTGATTCTTGTTTCCTACAAATATAATAAAAAGTTGAATTTCAGCATAAGGTAGTGTATGCATTGTCCATGCTTCAAGCCGAATGAGCTCTTGCGTGGGAGGTCATGTTAGAAATATAATATAAAATAATTCATGTGTTCTTTTTCCAACAATTTAAATGTTTAGGATAGTTGGTTCATGAGTCATATACTTAAACTCTTGTCATATAATTCCATATTAAGACGTCAGGCATGTTTCTATACACTATAAGAAAATCACGGCGTGTCTAAATCATGGTGAGGAAAAACAACTTCCTTTAGCTTTTCCTTCTGTCTAGCGTGATTTTAACTTCACCGTGTTTTTCTACCGTACACTTATAAAGTTTATGAGTAACCTGGTGCGCTCTACAAATCAAGTCAAGATCATGCTTTTGAAGAAACTCTGCAACCCTGGTAGCACCAAAAGTATATGAAACTCCACGTTCACTCATTCCCCAGTCCTGAATCTCTTTACTAGGATCAGACCACAAGAGATCACATAACAGACCAGTTTCTGGAACTTCTGCTGGACGTGGCAACATGCTAATCTGATTTAAGCTATGCAATTCAGGGGAGAGTCCACCATGCATGCACAGGATCTTATCTTCAATGATAGCCGCCACAGGCAAACAGTTGAAACAATCTGAAAATGTTTTCCAGATCCTGACATTGAATCTCCTTTTACATTCATCATAAAATCCATAGACACGGTTTATTGAAGCACACTCATGGTTTCCCCTAAGAAGGAAAAAATTTTCTGGATATTTTATTTTGTAGGCGAGGAGAAGACATATTGTCTCAAGACTTTGCTTTCCACGATCCACATAATCGCCTAGAAACAAGTAATTGGAACGAGGAGGGAATCCACCATGCTCAAAGAGTCTCAGAAGGTCTGCATATTGGCCATGGATATCTCCTGGTAACATATTGAATTGAATCAAGAATGATACTAGTTCCTACTTTATATTAATAAAACCTTTTGTTTTTTATACGAGACAAAAGCAATATGATATCTACATAACATAGTGAATACAAGTTTAGATTAAAAATTCTCACATTCATAATTGAAATTTATAAAGATTTGAATTCATATCTCAAAAAATACCTTAAAATATAAATTTCACACAAATTATGATCAACTAAAAAGTTTATCTCGAAATTCTATTTAGCTGACAATAGTTTTCTGCAACAATCAAGTAAACTAAAGTGGATGATTCAAAACATGTACAACAATCAAGAATGAGAAGAGCAAATCAACTTTCCCAAAAATATAAAATGCAACTCATGGTAAGGTATCCCCATTTCTTAGAGGTTGTCTTGGAAACTAGATCTTCTAATTAGAATAAACATAGTAATCCTCTGCAATCACTGTAATATCCTAGTTCCTACAACATTCATGTTTAGCCAATTAATGCTTCCTATCTTCTCAGTTTCATCTTCACTTCAGTAATTAAATACCCTCCTAAGTTTCAAAAAAGAAAACAAAAGAAAAATTTCACCCAATAAAAACATTAGGAGAAACCATTAGAAACACCATTCTTCTTATTCAAATTAGAATAAAGACTGGATGTTCATTTAATTGTTGTTCCATTTTGGTATAATTTAACCCAACCTTAGACTAGATTATGTTCTATGAAACTTAAAACTGGATGTAAAACTCATTAACATCATCAGAAACATCATAAAAAACCAATTGCCATATACTTAAAAATTGAGCAAGAAACTAAGAAGTGAATTCTAAAAGTAAAACAGAACATGGGAGTTAGCAAATACATACCACATATCTTAATTGGTGCCTCAAGTTCCAACAGCATTGGTTGCTTCAGGAAGATATCTCTAGAAACCATACAAAGCTTCTTGATCTCTGTCTCTGAAAGCTGCACCTGCTTCCCAGGTCTCCCTCTCACTTCAAGCAGCCTATTGATGATAGCATCCAGAAATTCTCGTTCCATGACAATGGCTCTGACCCAAAAATGATACCAATCAATCCTCAAAGATAAACTAACAAGCAAGGAAAAAGAAAAGGCAAGAGGAATTAAGAAAAGAGCAAAGTATAATAAAGAACCTTTGGTTGATGATGTTGTTGAGTGTTTTATAAGAGGCATCATCACTTTGAAAACAAGGTTATAACTTCAACTCAAGGGAACAATGGAATCAATCCTTTGGTTTAGATATGCAATCTTTTGAGGGGCCCCTTGTGGTTCTTGTGAGCTATTGGAAACGAGTGGTGGCAGGTGAACTTGAAGGAAGAGAATATATTCGGTTGGTTGAAGGAAGAGAAGAGTGCGTTTTAAAAATCACAAAAACAGAAAGGGAGACTCACTGTGCAGAGAAGGAAGGAATGCATGAAGAATAAGTTGAGGGAAACGAATGACTTAAGTTGGGTGTGACTGAAATGGTGCAAGACTGGGTTTTGATATATCCACAACGAAGGGTGAAATTGTTTCCTCAAAATTTTGTTTTGGGCGCCGGTAAATTCGTCTAACTTACCATGTACTCTCGATTACTGGTTGTGTAAAATAAGAAGGCTTAATAGCTCTTTTGGTCTTTCACTTATCACGATTTTGCACTTTTGGTCCTTAATAAAAAAATTAGCACTTTTGGTCCTCCACATTGCTTATTTGTTTGCAAAACTGATCACTATTTTGACTAAAACGGCAAAAGTGTGTAAATGTGAGGGACTAATTTTGCTAATTTATTACTAGAGGGACCAAAAGTTCAAAATCGTGATGAGTGAGGGACCAAAAGAGCTATTGAGCCAAATAAGAACTACTAACATGTCAACGCCCAACACTTCAAAAAAATTCTCTTTTATTTATCTCTCTAAGAAGCAAGCCTACCTTCAAAAAAATAAGGATCTCAACGAATTATTTTCTACAAATTGTGTATCTCAGAACTTAATAGTCCTTTCTACCCTCAAAACTCCTCTGCTAGGGTTTTGGAAAGTTGCAGCGTCGTCACCCCTTGGGGGCTCCTCCTCCTCCATTACGGAGGCACTCCTCTAGCTAGTTTACCTCCCCCTCCCCGACATTAGGTGGGTTTCTACCACATTAGGTGGTTTAATATCCAAATAAGTTGGTTGGTTTTTGCTTACTTTGGTCATCACCACCATCCTCCCTCCACCGTCCGGCCAACACCATCTGCACCAATGTCCCCCTTCTCCTCTGTCGCCTCCTTCAACCACCTACGACCACTTCCGCTTCTGCGGACTTTTCTGTTAATCACTTGTGTCTTTGCTACGGCCTCCACCGACATTTCTTCTGCGGCCTCCACCTGCAGCCACCACCCACCAAGCGTTGCCACCTTCGTCTACAACGGTTCTCCCTTTCTCTTATTAAGACCTTGTAGATTAACAAGAATAAAATGAACTATAATTTTGTGGGAAATAATGGCTCTATGTAATGTGATTTCACTTATTCACTTATGCTATTATAAATTGATTTTGTAAACTTAAAGTATGATTAGGGGTGAAAATAGGCCGAGCCGAGCCAAACTTTGCGTGGCCTAGGCCTGGCCTGCATTCTTTTTTCGTGGCCCAAGCCTGGCCTGTGGCCTATCAATAGGCCAAATGTCCCCGAGGGTTAGCTCAAGTGGTAAGAGTTAGGGGTCATAAGGGTGGGGAGGGCAAGGTCCAGGGTTCGAATCCTAGAAGGGAACTTTGAAGGGATTTTCTAACTTACTAACAACAAACCACTAACATTTGCCTATCAAAAAAAAGAAAAAATCAATAGGCCAAATTTTATGGCTTGGCCTGGCCTTTTCTAAGGTCTGGCCTGGCCTACAAGCCTTCTTAAAAGCATATTTAACAGACAACTTTATCAAAAGAAGGTCATTAGGCTGACGGGCTAATAAGCCTTTTATATATCATTGCACTTTATTTTCAAATAAAAAAACCTGTATCATTGCATTTCAAAAACTAAACCTATATCATTGGAGGAAAGGTGGACTTGGCAGCGACAGATCGGCAGTGGCGGCTGGCTGCAGCCTGCGTCCTGTGCGGCTGAGGATGTGCTATGTTGAATATGTTTGGAACGTTTCTAATCTAGGTTAGGGTAGAGACTTAGGGTTTTCTTTTATACTAAAGTATACATTAGTTTAAAAAAAAATAAATTATATATAATTAAATTATATTTATTTATATTATTAATAAAAATAATATATAAGTAGGCCGGCCTATCAAGCTAAATAGGCTTTTTAAATTGTTTGGGTCTGACCTTTTTAGTTAAATAGGTCTTTTAAAAGCCTAAGCCTAACCTTTTTAATAAACGAGTCAGGCCGGGCCGAGCCTCAGACGAGCCGAGCCATATGCCCCTGTCTGGCCGCCTGGCCTATTTCCACCCCTAAGTATGATTGTTAATTTCTGATGAGACAATAAAAGAGGAAATTGCACACTTCCCCTAAAATTTATCAATTCACTCTTATTTTATTAAGGCTAAATTGCACATTTGGTTCTGATATAACAATTATATGAAATGTGTTCCAATGTTTAAAATGAGCTCTCTTTAAAAGTCAGATCTTATTATCGTGAGTAATATCAACCGTTCTGTCGGTGTGCCTTCTAAAAAGTGATAGAAGTAGGTCATGTGACCTTCATACCTTATTTAGTAAGTTACTTTTTAGAGTTGATAAGCTCATTCTCAGTACTTGCTTGTAGACTGCTATATATACACTTAATCAGTATCTAGAGACTAAGGGACAAAATTTGAGTACTTGGTCAAATTTAATTTACAAATGAATGATTCATGGAGTGTAATACGGATTATCATCATCATGCATTAAACAATTGTATTAATTACATACAAGTCAAACAAGAAAACCTAGAGGTTAACCTTGATTGTAATGCACCACCAACAATGTATTCTAAAATGACTCGTGGGTTGAGGAGATATGTTCATCAAACATTATAAAAGGGCCATGATATTGCTCTTGTACTTACACCACTCAGACATATATAGAATCCATTCCAATTAATTAAGAGCCAGAATGTCTCCCAAATTCATGTCATTGTGTCTTCTTATGATGGTGCTTCTTGCCACCGCCACTTCTCTTACTGAGGAGGAATCCACCGTGACTACTGATTCATGGAAACACAATCATCACAAGCCACCTAAGAAGCACTGGCCTCCTACCACCCAAAATGATGAGGAGCATGCTAATATTATTGTGGAGGATAGCCACAAGTACAAGCCTCCCCATAAGAAGGGTCCATGGAAGAAGCACCCCCCATCTGAAAACTGATCATGTGAAGCTACGCCATGCATGCAACTAGTGGAATTAAACATATGGCTTTGATTATACTTCAATCTGGCCTCTTGAAATAAAAGCATGCATGATCTTGTCATGTTACTTTCTTGTGATATATTATCTGCATTGCACTTTGGCTTGTTGAATAAAGATGCGCATGATACATGCATGCTATCATGTCTTTTCTTTTGGAGGTTTTCAGAGCGTGTATAGTGTTGTAATATGTGTTATATATTTATGAAATAAAAACTCTGCAATTTTACTGTATATGCAATGCTTTTATGTTATATTCACAAGTTTTGATTTATTGAGACCCGTTTTTTTATTTCATCCTCATTTTCATCACCCTTTTATTCTTAATTTCTTATCCTCCATATTTCATACTTTCCTCTATAGCTTAACATCTCTCTAGAGGGGAGATGGAAGGTGAACAAATTTATTTCCTATATTCACTCTGTTGATAGTTTAGAAAATCAAACCATACTTTGAACTTGGAGAAATTAAAATAATAATACATGGAAGATATTTTACATTCAACAGATAGTCTCAACAATTAAAAATAATTATATTATTTAGGCATGAAATAGGTGTTGCTGCCTTAGGAAAGCTTGGGGGTTTGGGTGTTGCTTTGGTTTCTCGAGATCTTTAAGGGGGTTTGGTTTTAGCCTTGGGCTTTTCTCTTGGGCTTTTGGGGTTTCTTGCTTTTTTCTAACTCCTTTTTGGGTTGGTTGTATTTTCTTCTTGGGCTAAATTGTCTTTGGCATTGTTGGTTTTTCGATTCCTTTTGAGGAGGGTTATAACCAAAAAAAAAAAAGGAGGGTTATACATCTTAACATTCACCTCATTCATATAATTGTACTTTAAAGAAACAGTTAAAAATTATAAAAGAAGAAAACAAACTAATTCAAGAAGTAAAACCTATAAAACTGAAGCAAGTGAGATGAAAAAGAAAGATGCTTACGAGCTAGAGAGAGAAATAGAGCACAAGAGAGAAGTTGTGTGTGTGTGTGTGTGTGTGTGTGAGAGAGAGAGAGAGCATGAAAGAAGAGAGAAACAAGTGAGATGAAAAAGAAAGATGTAATGAGAAAGAATTTGAGATTGTGAGAATTTGAGAAAGATCATGTTTGAAGCAAAATGAAGAAGATAAGATGAAAGGAAATAAGTGAAAGACACAACGTGCACAAATTGAGGGGCATACTTAAATGATCATGAAGTGCATTATCTACATGGGCTCACACATGCTGATATTAATTACTCATCAACACATGAAGCATGTAGCAAGTCGAGATGGCTCTTTGAAGCAAAGGTTCTACTCAAGCTAGATCATGCAATCGAAAGACTTCAAGAGGAAGAGAAAGAGTGAAGAAAAAGAGAAGCAATGTTTTTTTTTTTGAAAGGCCAAAAGACAATGCATATAAGATAGCACAAGGGGTGCTATAACCCATATACATATAAGAGAAGAAGAGAAAAAACAAAATTACAGACAAGAAAAATTACAGAACAAAGGAGCTAGCTCCACCCAACCCCACATGAATTAACCAACAGAAAATCCATCCATTTGACAAAATATAACCTCCAGGTACTCCAATTAAAGTGCCGCAAGCGTGACCCAGTAGCCACTTGGACATCTTTTCCTTAGTTCTTCAAGGTCCCAACGAATGAATTCCTCTTAACAAGCCTAGTTAACATGTAAACCCTTCAATACAGATGGTAGGATTAGAATACCACTCATACAGTGAATAAAGGAAGCTTTTTTATTTGCATCTAAGCCAATTCCATGCTCTGAATTTAATTGTGTCCATCACCTTTTCCTCGTCAAAAACAACAGACTTAAAGATTACCTCATTCCTTGCTAGCCAAATCGACCATACACACGCACACCAGACCACCATCCTGGCCAGCCTCAATTCCATCTTCCCATCACCACAATGTTGTTCGAAGTGCTGAGAGATCTCCTGTGGCATAACAGTTTGAATACCCAGCCACTCATAACACCTTGACCAAATTCTCCAGCAGCAATGGCAGGTAAACAAAAGGTGAGAGATAGATTCCTCCATGTCCAAGCACAAAACGCAGCTTGTGCTCTGCCCCTGATTGATGATTCCCCTCTTCTGCAAGCTATCCTGAGTATGAATTCTACCTAGTAAACACCTCCATACAAAAGAAGTAACATTAGATGGGACTCTGATTTTCCAGAGAATTCTGAACACGTCTTTATTTCCCTCATGGTCAATGCACTGCTGAATTTTATATGCTGAATTGACAGAGAAAATCCCGCCAGGATCAGCATTCCACACCCATCCATCTTTAGCCTCTAACCGTAAAGAGTGAGCTTGAATAACCTGTAAAAGAGAACACATTAGTTGTTCCTCCCACACAAACAAACCCCTCCTCCAGCCCAACTTCCAATCCCACTCTCCATTCCTCCATTCACCCATGTTGGCAACCTAAGAATGTCTTTGGGTAGAGATATCAAAAAGACGCTTAAATCTTTGCCTTAGCAGACCCTCGCCCTCTACCCAGTTATCGTGCCAAAACAGTGTATCACTCCCATCTCCAACCTTCCTTTTGGTATGCTCTTCAAACCACCCACCCTCTCCTCCACTACTTCTCCACACATCCCTCCACCAGCTCGAACCCCCCTCAACCACCCATTCAGACCGGTTACCATGTACACCATATTTCGCATTCAAAACTCTGCACCAAATGATGTTCTGATCACTCAAGATCCTCCACCTCCATTTTGCTAAAAGCGCATTATTAAATGTTTCCAAGTCTCTTATCCTTAAGCCTCCATCCTCCATTGGTTTGCACACCGCACTCCACTTGACCCATGCAATTTTCCTCTCAACTTCACACCCTCCCCAAAGGAAATTTCGTTGAATCTCCCTACACTGATTCAACACCGATTTTGGTGCTTTGAGGAAAGATAAGAAATATAATGGAACGGAGGAGAGAACACTCTTTATTAAACAGATTCTACCACCAAATGAAAGAGACTTATATTTCCATACCGACAACTTCTTTTTGAGCTTGGAAATGATATGATCCCAAGTGGACCTCTTCTTCGGATTAGCACCAACCGGTAACCCCAGGTAAGAGAAAGTAACGCTAATTATTTTACAATTTAACACAGCAGAAAAGTTCCAAAGCTCTCTATCCCCCACATTTATTCCAACCAATTTGCTCTTACTAAAATTTACTTTTAGCCCAGACATTAGTTCAAAACACCGTAACATGCTTTTCATCACCATAATATTCTGGTTAGACGCCACCCCCACAAATAAAGTGTCATCCGCATATTGGAGTAGTGAAACCTCAACTTCCTCATTCCCAACCCCATAGCCTTTAAACAAGATAAATACAATATCTATGATCATGTTTCTTCAACGTCTACACCCCTAGTTGATCAAGTCATAGAAATTAAGGGTTGAGAGCACTCTAACTATATTAACTTTATCATGTACAAACAGAGATAAATGTTCTTAATTAGCTAGATTTGTAAGCATCTCTTAAGTGTGTATGAACCGCACCTCATGAAAAGAAAATATAATTGTTTGTGCCAGATGAGACATGGTAAAGGAATACTTGTTTGTGCCTGAAGACGCATGGTAAAAGAATATTTGGTTTGTCTTGTGCCTGAAGAGGCATGAGAAAAGAATACTTGTTTGTGCCTGTAGAGACATGATAAAAGAATACTTGTAAGTTGTACGGAGAAGTCCTTGATACTTGTTAGGGGAAAGCTTGGTGGATACCAAAGACTAGACGTAGCTGGCCACAAACCCCATTTACAGTCGGAGTTAAGAACACTGAAGGAAAAAAGGAAAACCTAAATGTGAGAGAGAAAAAAAATTCAAGGGTGGAGAAGAAAGAAAAAAGGAGGGAAAGAGATAGAGAGATCGAGACATGGGGGAAGAGAAAAGGAAGGGGAGAGATCGAGACAGATCAGGGAGGAGCGTTGGTGATGTGGCACGACACGGTGGAGAGAAGGTCATTGTAGATCCAAAGACAGCGGCGAGAGAGGTGGTGCTCTGCGGTGAACCTGAACCTCAACGTGGTTGTCGATCAAATTGACTAATGACCCTTGGTGAATGTGACGGATGGGAAGATATCGAAACTGATTGCTGAGGAACGGTGGTGATGTGGCACGACGCGGTGGAGAGAAGATAGAGATTGAGAAGAGAAGGTAGAATATGAGTAGAGAGAAATCAATAATGTTATTTACACACCTCTTTTTGAGGTGGAAGAGGTGGAATGAGGAAATAGTTAGGAAGAAAAGAAAAAGTATGAGATGTGATAGATGATAAGAGGAGAGAGATAGAAACAAAAATATGTGGAAATGAAGTATTTAAAAAATGAGGTGTATATATATCATCGTTGGAGAGAAATATGTGAGAGATAGAATAGATTTATAAGTTGTTTGGTATGATATAGCTAGTTCTTTTTATCAACATATATTTACCTGAGAGGAAGTAATTCAAGTTGAATATTGTCAAGTTCAAATATTCAGCTTAAAATTGCGTATACAAGATGGGATGTGAAATTTAATTTTTATTTAGAACCCTGCAATTTTTGCCAGAGACCTACTATCTTTTATCTTTTGTAGTCGTAAATTAAGTAAAAATCCACATCTAGAGGGCATATGCCTGTTTGTATGGATTTAGTTCACAAAATCCAGGAAGTTTCCTCTCAGACAGCAAGATTGAATTCCCATTTTGAGACCACTGAAATAGAACCAAGAAAATATGGTAAAACATATTAAAAGGAAATAATACGACGATAAATAAAAGCCCACGTGAGAATTAAAATTGAGATAAGTCATAGTATTGCAGATTTTGGTCTAAGTATCCGACGATTTCAATTAGACTTGATTAAATTACAAGAAGAAGATTCTAATTTGATTCCATGTTGCGGAAACTCAAAAAGATTGCAAAGGGTTTAATAATAATATTTCACTTCCAAGGTTTGGACTTGATACAATTGTGGAAATCCCACCAACGTAACTGAACATATTTTTGTGGCTTTGTGGCTTTGTTAAACAATGTCGCGAATTTCTACTTTCCTTTGTGGCTATGTTAAACAATGTCGCGAATTTCTTTCGAACGGTAAACACCGCAATTTAAGTGACACCTATAATTTGTGATGGTTCATAAATTATAGAGTTTACTTAAAAATAAACTGGATTTGCAATGTATTATACTTAAAAACCATCACAAACTATAAGCATCATAAATATTTTTTATAATGCAGTGTTCTCCAATTATATTTGTTTATTTTCCTTTTGAACAAATAAATTAAAGGGTCGCAATACATAGAGATACACGAGGTAACATCGCATCGACATATATGCATGCGATTTAAAACTGCCAAAATGCACTAATTTTGTTTTTTTTGTTACATTGGAAAAAATGCACTAATTTTGTGGGGGGTTTTAAAGTTTAAAAGTTTAAACCGATTTTTTTAAATGCATATACATTATGGTCGTTAAAGAATGTTGTGGAATGTCCTGTGTATGTCTATCAATCTAAATTTTGCTACTTGCCTCCTTATATATGTTAGGAAATTGTTATTTAAACCCCCCACAACTATTCAGAACCCTAAAAAAGTATAAAATTACTTAAATATCTTTAATAAAAAAAAATATAAAAAAACCCCACCCCCTCCTCACAGTCTCTCTCCTCTCTCCTTACCTCTTTCCTCTTACTCTCACCCCCCATCACCACACACCACCACTACCACCACCACCACCCATAACCACCGCCACCCCTATGGCCGCTGCCACCGCCGCCGCCGCCACCACCACCACAAGCTCCATCTTATGTCGTTTTTGAAAATTTTCAATTGTAGGGAGTTGTTACTGTCGTTTTTAATTTTTTTCTGCAAATAAACGTACTTTAGAAGTGTGTTACATACGCACTTTAAAAGTGTGTCGTTAACGCACGTATAATGTGCGAAGTAAACACACTTTTAAATGGCGAATTGCTGTAAATTTATACAGAACTGATGTCAGATGATTTTTAAAAATTATGAGACTCCACAGTAAATCAAGTTAGAATATTTTGAGATTTATGGTGGAATAAAAAATGTTTAAAATTCAAAATAAAATACGAGATGAAGGAATTTGGTTAAATTACACAAATCTTAGAACCTTCAAAGAAGGTGTTGAAGGTGCTAAGTTATGATCCTTTGATTTTTCTCTTCAACTTTGCAGTTGGTCGACTTCGCATCCGAGATAAAAAATTGTTCAATTTTCCAAACTGCATCGCTCCTGATTCTAAAGCGACTACTACAAGGTGTCGGATTCTGACTGCATATTTGAGCTCAGAATTGTCCTATTACCTTAACCAAGAAATGTCAGTCCCAAATTTCTTCCAGCAATTAAACAAGAAAAAAAAAAATCAGTGTGTTTCGCTCGCACTTTAAAAGTGCGACCAAAACACACGTTGAAAGTGTGTGATGGACGCACCTTCCAAGTGCGTGATGGACACACTTTCCAAGTGCGTTTTGGTCGCACTTTCACAGTGCGGGCGAAATTTTTTTCATAAAGAACTTTTTCAGATTTTATGAATTTAACAGTGTCGGAATAGCTGTGGTGGGTCAGAATAACAATTCCCTATATGTTACCAACGTGCTATCAAGTCCTTGTTTTAATTTGTTTATGTGCAGACATGGTCACGAATCAACCTAGCCTACTACGTACGTGGCAAACTTGCTCAGCCACCTGTTTTGAACAGAACTAGCAAGAAAAGTTTGATAACTAATGCTTGCGGATTTTGGAGTTATTGGAAGGAAGCTCTATAGATTTCATTTATTAATTTTATATATATAACACTTTAGAAAAGTATATTTTCTCTCTAACTCTTTGGCCTTTGCATCATATCAACCATAACGATAATAATATCGATCTCCTTCTACTCGTCAATGTTTCTCTTCTCGTAAATTTATAGAGAAATATATTCACATTTAATTTTCTTTCTCATCTCATTTTCATACATTTTTTTTCTTTTTATCTCTTTCTATATTTTCTGTTAAATTATAAATTATATCACTCATTTTTCTTTTTTCTCTTCCTATTTACCTAAGGTGAATGTAGAAATGAGATATATTCTTATTCTAATTTATATGTAAAGTTAGTGTCCAAACTCCAAACATAGTTACTCTTAGAAAAAAAGAAGAATATCCCATCCGCACTTCATATACCACGTTAAAATATAATAAAGGTTACACCAACGGGACCAGACTTGCTTACTTCATCGGTTGAAAATGAAGAGTTTTTGTACATACCATATAAATATGTTAACTATGTGGTGCCCTAAATTTTTTTTGTGCGGTACCCGTATTAAGTAATTTAATAGATTATTATCATGTTATTCAAGGTAAATACTACATATTTAAATTTTACATTACTTATCAATTAACTCCATCTCATGAAAATTATTTTTTAATGAAAAATGAACGAGTGGTGGAAACGAATGATGATGATGGAGATGCGCGTAAAATTACTATGATTTAAGGATGAATAAAGCTCAGAAAACACAACTCGCAAATCTCACGTCCTTAAGAATGGAACGCTGCACTATAACGATAGAACAAAATTAAAATGTTAACCGGTACATGAGTCTTTATTATCGAACCAACTCATTTCGGGTACCACGCCTTAATTTGACTTAAGGTACCACAACAAGCACCTATAAATATTACATACAACTCAAAAACACTCACTTTGCGACACTTAATACTACTTATTCGGGGAGTCGGTAAAATCGGCTACTCTCTTAGTTCAAGCTTCACAACCCTTGTGGATCAGAATTGGTATAGACTATTGTTCTAACTAGGAGTCGATCGGTAAGACCAGCTGCCCCCTTAGTTCAAGCTTCACAACCCTTATGGACCAGAACTGGAGGACTACCATTCTGGGAGTCGGTAAGACTAACCACACACTCTGCCCGATTAAGTTCATACTTCCAACTAACGACTCGAGACGACCGCTCTAGACCAATCGTACTCTGGGCCGACCGCGTCATGAGCGACTAACACCAGCTGGGAGTAGGATGAAAATGACCTCAATCATCTCATCGCTAACCCGAATACCTAGTGATAGGAGGCTAGGAGCAAGGCTCGATCGAGGTCTAGCTACTGATAAGTAGGAACCCCTAGCTTTTTGATATCTGAAATACAACATAAGTCCAAAGAAGTCCAACGGTGGGAACCCCCTAGGACCTAGGAACTCATGCCTCCACCTGGAGCTACACTAGCTCTTCGGCCAGGTATAAAAGGCTCCTTCAACAGGAGCCAAGGTAGGTTTTTCTAACTCCAGCACTTAGAGATTTTGAGAGCTAAGTTCCTGAACTAATTTAGACATCGGAGTGCCTTTGCAGGACCTTACCCGGGCTCAACCACGGCGTCCGAACGCTTCTTCATGGCTTCCTCAGTCCCAGACTCGACCCCCTACTCTCCTTAACCCGACGCTCCGCCGCTCCCCTCTCTCCCTACCCCTTCTTGGGTAGTTTTGGTCGGCTTCCCCGATCACTATTGTTATTAAAAAGTTTTATAACGATCTTAGACAACCCACCTTAGAATTGAGTGTTCAAGTGTGATATGCAGTAATCATTAATGGAAAATAAATAGAAATTTTTGTGATTTTTAATCACCATATATAAAAACACACCTTAATCCTTAAAGAACTTATGATCATCACCGCCTTCTTCATATAGTTATCACATAAAAACACTACTATCTTCTTGTATTTTTCCCTTAGATCACTACCTAAAATTGTCGCCATGCCTAAAGTCTTGAATTTTGAAATACTTGAAGACAAAAAGGGTTGCCAAACTACACAAGAAACCCCCGTGTGCGTCCACGCATGGGTTTAACAATGCCAAAAACTCAACCATGCATCTTGACTTATAATTAACTATCTGAGATAAGCTCAATCAACAATCACCTCAATTAATTTGGATAATATTGCTTCAAATCAAGTTCCTTATCTTTTCATGATCTTCACAACAAAGACAGCCAAATTTAATAAACAAAACGCAGAAAGCCTTATATTGTGAAATTTTAAAATATAAAAAGAAAAGTGGAAAAAGATCGACTCAACATGGTCATCATTCTATTTATTTTTTCACCAAATTGTTCTCCGCAAATAATTCTGCTCGAATCAAGAACATACATCTAAATTATAGTTGGATTACCTCTTCAAATGAGAATTTTTTTTTCAATTAATAAACCAAGATTCTACTTAAGGAAAATTTGGGTGGATTTGACTCTGATTATCAATACGGATTGTTGCATGTTTGTGGAATCATAGATCACTTACCCAACGACTTACAAATCATTCACAAATATAACTTTTCGCGAACATAACCTCGCGACAGCCCGCGAGAGTTATGTTGGTAGATGTACACCACATGAATTGTATATGTTATTAGCAACTGAATAAACATGGTTATGTGTTTTGTAGACGTCTACCACATGAATCAAGAACACGTTGGTTTCATTTTATGATCTATATGATCTGGTAGTATGAAATATAATCTCTTTTCCTTAATTAGATACTAGTAGATAATTTAACCAATACAAGGAATAAAGATTTAACATATAGTTTGGCTCAAAATTATATATTTCAATCATTGATTCACCAAATAGTTTGATTTTCTGATGACATTAACAACTGTTCCAAATACTCTGCTCCTAGATCCTCAAAGACAACCACATTGCCTATCCTAACATCAGTCTCATTCTTCTGTTTCTTGGCACCCATTTTGCGCCTCATGGAGTGCTTTCTCTTCAAAGCCACCACAGGGGAACACCCATCACCACCACCATCCTGAGAGAGATGGTAATTCATGTCCCTGAGTGACTCCTTGACCTTCTCAATTGGGAAATTGAGAGTTGCAGAGGAACCCCTCATGGCGAAAGCAGCTTGATCATAAGCCAGTGCTGCTGCTTCAGCGCTGTCAAAGGTTCCCAGCCACACCCTTATGCCGTGCCTCGTGGAGTCCCTTATCTCCGCCGCGAACTTCCCCCACGGCCTCCGCCGGACGCCTCGGTAGGCCTTGTTCTTCTCCATGCTGCTTGCCTCATTCACCTTGCTGCCAATCGGTGCTTGTTGTTGTGATGATGTGATCATGCCATAGAGAAGCATCTCTTCTGGGTCATTTTCGTTGAAGGGGAGGGAGTGATTGTACAAAGAAAACGATTCTGGTGACCCGAATGAGGATTCTGGTGAAAAATCGGAGTTTGATGAGTGGGGGTTGGAGGAACAATCCATTTACTCTGTGTGTTTGTGTGTTTCTCTCTATATGGGAGACCTCAGAGTGTAACAGAGTTGCTCTGTTTCTTTTTAATGTTTGATCCCCCACTACCATGTTTATATACTCCATTAAGTGGGACTAAAACATGGAAAAGTCATTCTAGAGCCAACAGGTTAACACTTAACAGGGTTAACAAAAAAAAAGGATAACACTCAACAGAGTGTGGAGAGAGATTTAGCTCAAATGGGATATCTCCTATACTAATGATATTTCTAATTATATATTCATATATCATTTCCTGTGTAAAAAAAAAATACCATGAGTGATGTGATTAGAAAAGAATAGGGACTTTTTTACATCATTGGTGTAGTTTTCAAACTTATTTACCAATTTAGTGCAAGTTTTGAATTATTTACGGATCTAGTATAAATCGTCACTGGCGTTGGCGATTTTCTTAAAAAAAAATTGATTCTTATGAAATCGCCACTGTCATTGGCTACACATGAATTTTTTATTTTTTTAACTAGTGTCGCCATTAACATTGGAGATTTTATTTTATTTCATTTTTTTATTACTGGTATCGCCACTACTATTGAAGATTTCAATTTTTTTTCATGAAATCTACAATGGCATTGGAGATTTCAAATGTTCTGAAGTTTTTTTTCACATGTTCTTCCTTTCTCATCTTTCTCACCTTTCCTTTCTTTTTGTCATCTTATTACCATTCATTTCGTCTGTTCCTTTTTTAAAATTTTCTTCCTTTCCTTTTTTTTTTCTTGAAACTTCCTTTCCTTATTTAAAAATACTAAATCATGTTTTCAATATATTTTCTTTTGCACTCTCTCAATTTTTTTTCTGTCTTTTTCGTCTTTTGCCATGTGGTCATATACTAATTCATTGAAATCGCCAATGTTATTGTAGATTTTATGAAAAACAAAATAAAAAATTAAAATCTTCAATGGCAGTGACGATACCAGTATAAAAAATAGAAATCTCCAATATCAATAGCGACAATAATAGAAAAAATTGAAAAATAAAATAAAATTCATGTATTGCCAATGGTGGTGGCGATTTCATAAGAAACAAAATAATGAAATCGCCAATGCTAGTGGCAATTTATACTAAATTCGTAAATAATTTAAAACTTGCACTAAATTGGTAAATAAATTTGAAAACTACACCAGGAATGTAAAAAAGTCAAGAATAGGAAAGGGGAGAAAAAAAAAAGGTGAAATGGGGTTTAAGGAGGATTTAAGTGTGAATGTATCAAACATTGTTTACAGAATGTTTGATTTGAGGTTACTTACCATTATTTTCAAAATAATTACTATGGTTTATACAACTCTAACACTTTGTTTTGACAGATAAGAGAGATAGAGATAGTATGATAGAAATAGAAGAGAAAGAAAAGAGAAAGAATGAGGTGGAAGAGAGAAAAAAAAATTGGTTAAAAAACATTTTTAAATAAAGCATATATTTCATCATGGTCAGAAGGCATGCTTGTGGGCGTTTAACACCGTCACCATGCACAAAATACGGGAAAAGTAAAAGATAGCAATCAGCGTTTCTTCGCAAACTACGAAGAAGCTAAAAAGTGATTCTGAAGTTCCCTCTATCTCTCCCTAGTCTACAGTATGGGACTACCAAACAAGGGTGTCATGCATCTTCTACTTTAACTCTCTCTACCCTATTTCCCCTCACCATTCCACCCTCTACCAAACTAAGCATAAGATGCGGTGATAAACCTCCAAGGCAGGGGTGAAGGTTCATTATGGTCAGCTCCCCGAAACTTTTTGGAAAATTTTAGTTAAGGGGTCTTAATTAAACTTTTGGGTTAGCTAAGCTTTTGGTCCCTGTGTAATAGGTGAAGTTCAAAAATGGTTCCTCTTCAGAGTAGAGTTTGGATTTAGTCCCTAGTTTTTTAGAAACTACCATGTTTTGGTCCCTGCCAGAGGTGGTGGTCTGATGACCTTACCACATGGTTTCACCGGTCGTACATTGCTATGCCATGTGTTTAATGAGGCTGACGTGAAATTTTGCATTTGGGAATTGAAGGGAAAGAGAGGGTTTGTAGGGTTGGGAAGCAGAATCTGTAGTAGAAGCAAAGGGAGATAGAGAGAATTTAGAAGAAAAAAAGATCACAAATACAGACAACAATACGAACCAATTTGAAATCCATTAAATGGTCGTTTGGGTGGGTGCAGACACAACCGCCTCATTATCATCCCTAATACGAGGCATTAATAAATGTCCAAGGCAGGGGCGGAGATTCATTATGGCCGTAAACTTTTTGGAAAATTTTACTTAAGTGGTAGTATATCAATTAATTTTTTTTTACAATCAACAATATATAACCGTAAAACTTGAGATACAACTGAAGTGATGTTCAAGTGGTTAGTGCCTTCTATAATATTTTTTTAATCCATTTTTGAGTAATCTTTGAGATTTCATCTATACTTTTTAACTTATCATGAAAAAGTGAGACACGAATTTCCAAAATTATAAAAAAATAAACTATAATTAATAAGTTTCCAATAATCATGTATATAAATTAATTTAATCTTAATTTTTTGTGTATAAATATATGTCTGTATTGTTAATATTTTTTTTGATTTATGTAAAATTCTTTTTCGACCTCCCCATTCCGGCTTGTTTATACAATGCTACCAGGGGTGGATCTAGCTTGATGGTATGAACCCCCTGAACAAAAAAAACTGCACTTAATTATTTTTATAATTTTTTTTTGAACTCCTTGAAAATTTTAAATTATACTAATAGATTAAATTTTGCACCTATTTACACCAAAGACTCACCTATTTGCACAACTATGGTATAATTTCTGATGTATAAACATATTAAAGTTATTTTTAATTATATTTTTACCGATGTGTTCATTTGAAAAATTTGAACTCTTGAACCCCGGGTCCTGGATTCACCACTAAATGCTACTACTATGTTAATTGTGTCAATCACGAATTGCCTTCTTGCCAAATAACAGTTTTCATCAAAGAATATTGATTGAATTCTCAAGTTCAATGAATATGGTGCAAAAGTGAAATGTCATGAATCATGATTATGTGAAAATATTTAAAAAACAAATCCTAGGTATGCTAATCAGTTAGAACTTCTATATACATTGCATCAATCGGGAATAAGATAAAAGGGACATCCCTAAACTTCTTCAGTCTTCGGAGATCTTTCCTTCTTAGTTCACTTCAAGTAGAAACTTGAAAACATGTCAAAAAGACCATATTGAACTACCTAGCTATGTTCCTACTAGTAACACTAACTTTAATTTCATATGCGCAATTATTTGAGCCGTAAATTCTTCTCAGACTATCTGGATTTGTAGTGTAAACATGTTGACTTGAATTGGAATGTTAATTAGGGGAATGAACCATGAAGTTTGGATCAAACTTGGATTGAAATTCTCCATCATGGTTTGGTGCTTTCAATAGCAAAAATAATTGATGAACCATTTTACGGTAGCAAATATGAGCATCTCCAATGCTAGCTCTTATTTATTAGTTTTTAGCACTATTTATGTGGGTTCGTATTGCCACATGTGTTTAAGCAACTCTCAAGCAATTTTGCTCCAAGCCTCCAACCATGAGTTCTTAGTTCTTACCACTATTCATTTGGTCCACCAACCACATTATTTATACTTTTTATTTTCATAAAGTAATAAAACAAAACTCATAAAGTAATAAAATAATTTGAATGAGAAAGAAACAATTAATATTTTAAGCGAAGAATTCAAAAAGCAAAACTCCTTATATAAGAACTGAATTCTTATTTTTAAGAACTAAGGAGTCCATGTCAGCACCTCCAATGGTAAAGTTCTTAGTTCTTAACTCCAAAATAAGAACTAAGAACCTTACATTGGAGATGCTCTTATAAACACCGACGTTTGTGGCGGTTTTAAACTGTCATAAAATAAGTTTCTTTATTTATTTTAATATTTTTTCTTTTAGCGGTCTAAAACTGTCATAAAAGTCGGTGTCCAAACACCTACCATGATTTATGTATCACCATTGTTTCAATAATGTATCCCAATTTTTTTTCGTTTGAAACTAATATGAAATTATAAAAATTCTATAAAATCTTTGGGAGATGGAGTAAAAAATAAATAAAAAGGTTGTCTAAATAAATTAATTCTGGGGACCATACCTCTAATGCTGGTCCTCAAATGTCTTCTTTCTATACCACCGATTGAATAATTGTTGGCCCAATATTTTGGCCCAAGAAAGAAAAACGCATTCAGCCCAAAACTCTCGAGGAAGTCGAATTCTGACTAAAGAAAGGAAGAGGAAGTTGCACCAAGTTAATGGGGCGGCAAAACTCGACAACAACAATTACTGCTAAACACAGGCACATGTAACACGTGCCACATTGACCAAGTCAAATTCCCCCCACGATGGTCAAAAACATGGCCAGGAAACGGTTGGAGCAGTTGAAGCACACGATCTCCACCACCATGCGCAGAACTTCCGGAGCAAGCATCAGATCGTGGGAGAAACCAGACCCACTAACCTATCCACCGAGAAAAAAAAAAAAAAAAACCGTCAAGGACACGCAGAGCACGAAACTCTATAAATAGGAGAATCCAATTCAGAAAGGGGGTTGGCAACTGAAAGTCTGAAAAATTCACCAGAAAGCTCTAATGTCCGCATCAATGAGACTCAAGGAGCAAAACGTGATGATGAAGGAGTACGTTGCAGAACCAACACTTTAGTTTCCCTGCATTTCAGCTTGTTGATTTCCAGTTCTTTTGTGCAGTTTGTTTGTCGAAATCTGCAGTTCATGTAGTTTTCATGTTATTTTAGTTTGTTTGACTGTTTTGTAATCGACTCGTATTCAATAAATTCCAGTTTCATCTGAGCTGCTTGTTATTGTCGAAAACACATTCATGTACACACAACACTTTGGCAAAGCGTTTTCTCAAAAGGACCCTGAAATCTAAACTTCCTTTAGTCGAACTAAGAGGATATTTGTTTACGAAAAATCCGTGTAAACAAATTGGCACGCCCGGTGGGACAATTTTTGTGAAAACTAAGTTTTACAGAAGCGTTTTGTGTGTTTTGTTTGCTGCATGCTATTTGGTATTTGCTACTTGCCTTGATTGTGATTTATATGCACCTGAGAAGTGGTAAGACTATAAGTATGGCAAGCAATCGAGGGAGGACTTCCCCCCAAGGGTCTAACGTGGGCAATCAGGGTAGTCCCGGGGGAAGTAGTGGTAATAATAATGAAGAAGTGTCTACTGGAATGGGGCATGGCACCACTATGCCAACCCAGAATGTAGCAATTTCTGCAGTTGCAGAAATGCCTGTATCTACATCAGTACAGGCACAAATTGTTCCAACAGTTACGAGGGAAAACATGCCTTATGGTATGCCTACGTCTATGATGCATACAAGGCACGTATTCGACGTTCCCTGAAAATGTTCCTCCATTCGGCATACCCCCTTTTGGGGCAAATGGAACAATGCTAAATTTGGGGAGTCGAGTTAGCCCTTCTATTCCTGGATCTAGTTCACAAATTTATTTATCTACAGGTATGAACACTGGTTCACTTCAAGCCATTAGGCAGCAAGTAGATGATAGTAACCATGAAATGGTTAACATGTTATCTCGACAGATAGGTGAGCTAATCAACCCTGTGCTCCAAAATAATAATGCCAATAATCAGCATTTGGCACGACAGATGGATCGTTTGGCGACAGCCCTGGGGGCACCAGTCGAGATCCAATCGGCGCCAGGGATTAACCAAATCCCGTTGCCTAACCATGTCCCTGCCCCTGTGCGCTATCAGGTGCCGCAACACCAAGAGATGAGGGCAAACCCTTTGTACGAGGCAGTGCAGCCGCCATTGCAAAATGTATATATGGTAAACAGGGAAGAACACGCTGATGGTGTGCTAGAAAGAATTCGACACCAGAACGCTGGGGGGCAACAAAATGTTGCTGCTGTGGTGGAGCAACTGTTGAACCAACATGGTTTCAACATGGGTTTCGCGAATAGACCCCATTTTGTGTCAGCCTTTACAGAGGAGGTTCTCGAATCAGAACTTCCTCGAGGCTGGAAGGTCCCCAAATTCACTAAGTTCTCGGGGGATTCAGGAGAGTCCACTGTAGAACACATAGCCAGGTACCAAATCGAAGCAGGAGACCTAGCCATCAATGAAAATTTAAAAATGAAGTACTTCCCGAGTTCTTTAACCAAGAATGCATTTACCTGGTTCACCACCCTCGCTCCTAGGTCAGTCCATACATGGGCTCAGTTGGAAAGAATTTTCCATGAACAGTTCTTTAGGGGAGAGTGCAAAGTAAGTTTGAAGGATCTGGCTAGTGTTAAAAGAAAGCCAGCAGAGTCTATTGATGATTACCTAAACAGGTTTAGGATGCTTAAATCTCGATGTTTCACCCATGTCCCTGAACACGAGCTAGTTGTCTTAGCCGCTGGTGGTCTAGAGTATTCCATTAGAAAGAAAATCGACACTCAGTATATTCGAGATATGTCTTTACTCGCAGATAGAGTGAGGCACATCGAATTACTAAAGGCCGAAAAGTCCGAGGAAAGGGCCAAGACTACTAAGTGGCCAAAGAAGGAGAAGGTAGCGTACATAGACGCGGATTCAGTATGTCAAAATCCATGTGTCTATCGAGAAGTCCCTGCAGACGTCGATTTAAATGATGTCAATCTGGCTGAACTTCAGCCAGGGGATCCTTATGTTTGTAAAGCATTGAAACCACGTGAAAACAAACTTGGGGAGGAAAACCCCAAGAACACGATTCCTGCTGTGAAAACTTATACTTTTGATGTGACCAAATGTGATGCAATCTATGATATACTTGTGTCTGATGGTTTGCTTGTGGTCCCTAAAGACCAAAAACTTCCTTCTCCTGAACAAAGGAAGGGGAAGAAATATTGCAAATATCACAACTTTTTTGGTCATTGGACCTCACAATGTGTTCGTTTCAGGGATCTTGTGCAGGGGGCATTGGACTCGGGAAGGCTCAAGTATGACGAAAAATCCAAAAGCCAAATGAAGATCGACTCCGACCCACTGCAGGTAGCTGAAGCCAACTACGTGGAACCTTTCTACATTGGCATGGTTGACATTTCTGAGAAGCTGAATCTGGGCCTGACACTCGAGGAGGCAAAGGAGGAAAACACGGCTGTCGAAGAACCAGACGTCGGGAAAGAGGTGAGCCTAGAGGAGGTTTACCCCAAGACAGGGGAAACTCTTGTCGAGTTTTTGTCACGAAGCAAAGATAACGAGAAAGAGGTCATGCTTTGTCCTCGATGTAGTGTCGTTTTCGACAAGTCAGCAGCTAAAGCCTATCAAGATTCTGAGATGAAGAGGCATTACCAGAGCAAAATGCCTGTGTCTAGAAGGTTGAAGTATCCCCACGAGGAGTGGGTTGAGAGGGATCAAGAACTCGATGGCCACAAAGGCCAGAGGTCAAGAATCAAGGACAAGACTTATGTCCCTGATGCTGGTTTGCCAAAGAATCAATGGTTTAGGCCAGCACCCCCAAGACCAAAACCATACCCCAAGTGGCAGAAAATCGACTTAGGCCAGGGGTCATCTTACATCAACAATTCCCGTGTGTCGCGGAACTATTCCTATGGCTCTGGGAATTATTATGCTCCTGAGCAAATGACTAGAACTCAATTCAGACGTTTCCTGAGGAAAAGAAAAGCTGAGAGAGAAAGAGGTGGCAAGTTCCGTTCATTATGGGACATAAAGCCAGAAGACAACCCTCACAAGGAACCTAGTGTGGCGTCAATCATCAACCAGCTCGACCATGCTATCAAACAGGGAACAGTTGTGCCCCCAAACCCGGCCAAAGAAAAAGGGAAAGATGTGGCTGAGGACGAGGATGAAGACATGCTCGACGATTTCGATGATAGCGATGGGGAAGATCTCAACATCATCTGCGTAGTGTCTATCTTACCCGCTGAATTCGACAGGATCTCGGAGGTCACCGAGAATGAAGAAGACTACTACGACGAGGAGGAGCCAGATGACAACCCCTTGTGCTACTACGTGATGCAAAAAGGATCCGTCGAAGACGAAAGAGCTATTTTCCAGAGGCCAACGGAGCAGATGAAAAGCCACTTGAAGCCGTTATTCGTTTGGGCCAAAGTCGACGAAAAAGGAGTCAATAAAGTTCTTGTCGACGGAGGGGCCACGATCAATTTAATGCCTAAGTTTATGCTCAAGAAGCTAGGCAAAACTGAAGCAGACTTAATCCCTCACGACATGGTCCTTTCCGACTATGAAGGGAAGACAGGTTCTTCTTTAGGAGCAATTATGATGAACATAACCGTAGGAACGGTGGCCCGTTCCACATTGTTCATCGTGGTGCCCTCAAAAGCCAACTACAGCCTGCTATTGGGGAGAGAATGGATCCACGGCGTGGGGGCAGTGCCCTCAACTCTGCACCAACGTATTTCCATTTGGAAAGCAGATGGAGTCGTCGAGAACGTGCAAGCAGATCAGAGCTACTACTTAGCGGAGACAGGTTACGTCAGCAAGAAAAATTTCGAAAAGAGTTTAGCCACAATTGCTCCTCTAGACACAGTGACCTCTCAATATTTCAACCCGTATTCGGAGTACTCGGTGACGTTGGATCCCATCAGGGGTTTAAACCTTAATGAAGCATACAAACCTGATGCCATGAGTGGATGGCACAGCGATGAAGAAAAGGATGCCACAACTGAGTGGCAAAATGAGGTTAAAGATGATTAATTCGAGCCTAGCTCGAATTTCGGCTTACGCAGCCGAAAACAGAATAAGGACGGCCTTAGAGGCCGCAAGAATAGCCAAAGAAATGGCTACTGACGAAGCCAATGCCTCAATTCTTCCTGTCAAAATGACATCTCAGGAGGAGGCAAAAGCACAGAAGGATAACACGCGCATAAGGAAAAACGAGCAGAGTGTCGATGAATGCGAATTCGAGGACCTTTGCAATTTGAGGCTAGATTGCATCTACGATGACGGCCCATTAGGCTTCGAAAAGCCAGTGGTCGACATGTCCAAGAAAATGGAAGCACAAGACCCTTTGGAAGAAGTGGACCTGGGTGATGGCTCAGAAAAGAGGCCAACATACATCAGTGCTCTTATTGACCCAGAATTAAAGGATAAGATGGTGAAATTACTCAAGGAATTCAAAGACTGTTTCGCTTGGGATTACGATGAAATGCCTGGCCTCAGTCGAGAATTGGTGGAATTGAAGTTACCCATCAAAGAAGACAAGAAACCAGTCAAGCAATTACCCAGGAGGTTCCATCCAGATGTGTTGGTAAAAATCAAGGAAGAAATTGAAAGGCTCCTCAGGTGTAAGTTTATCAGAACGGCTCGATATGTGGACTGGTTAGCCAACGTGGTTCCAGTGATCAAAAAGAACGGCAAGATGAGAGTTTGCATCGATTTTCGAGATCTTAACGCTGCCACTCCAAAAGACGAGTATCACATGCCTATTGCTGAAATGATGGTGGATTCAGCTGCTGGTCATGAATACTTAAGCTTGTTGGATGGTTACTCAGGCTACAATCAAATCTTCATAGCAGAAGAGGATGTGTCGAAAACAGCTTTTCGATGTCCTGGTGCCTTAGGGACATACGAGTGGGTGGTCATGCCATTCGGATTGAAAAACGCTGGCGCGACCTACCAAAGGGTAATGAATACCATTTTTCATGATTTTATTGAAACTTTCATGCAGGTTTACATTGATGATATTGTGGTAAAGTCCCCATCAAGGGATGACCATTTATCTCATCTGAGGAAATCCTTTGAGAGGATGAGGAAATATGGCTTAAAGATGAATCCCCTTAAATGTGCTTTTGGTGTTATTGCAGGTGATTTTTTGGGTTTTGTGGTGCACAAAAAGGGCATCGAGATCAACAAAAATAAAGCTAAAGCCATTCTCGACACAAGTCCACCAACCAGCAAGAAGCAACTACAATCGTTATTGGGGAAGATTAACTTCCTAAGGAGATTCATTACCAACCTCAGTGAAAAGACCAAGTCATTTTCTCCGCTTCTTCGACTAAAAAAGGAAGATGTGTTCCGCTGGGAGGCAGAGCACCAAAAGGCATTCGATGAACTCAAGAAGTACTTGTCCAATCCACCTGTAATGGTACCACCCATCAAGGGGAGGCCAATGAAGCTGTATATTTCTGCCACAGATGAAACCATCGGGAGCATGCTGGCTCAGGAAGATGAAGATGGCAACGAAAGAGCCATATTTTATTTAAGTAGGGTGTTAAATAGCGCAGAAACTCGATACACTATGATCGAGAAATTGTGTCTATGCCTGTACTTCTCTTGTGTAAAGTTGAAATATTATATAAAGCCAATCGATGTAATGGTTTTTTCTCATTATGATATAATAAAGCACATGTTATCCAAACCAGTCTTGCATAGTCGAATTGGTAAATGGGCTTTGGCCCTAACCAAATATTCATTAACTTACACCCCATTAAAAGCGATTAAAGGGCAGGCGGTTGCTGATTTCTTGGCAGATCACACCATGCCTAGAGAGATCATAACCTATGTGGGCATACAGCCTTGGAAGTTATATTTCGACGGTTCCAGCCATAAGAATGGAACTGGAATCGGGATGTTTATCATGTCCCCGCAGGGCATCCCCACTAAATTCAAATTTAGGATCAAGAGTAATTGCTCGAACAATGAGGTCGAGTATGAGGCACTGATATCAGGCCTCGAGATCTTGCTAGCTCTCGGGGCAAAGAATGTCGTCGTGAAAGGGGATTCTGAGTTGGTAGTAAAGCAGCTTACCAAAGAATACAAGTGCGTTAGTGAGCATCTAGCCAAATATTATGTGAAAGCAAGCAATTTGTTGGCTAAATTCGACGAAGCTGGAATAGGACATGTTCCTAGAATAGAGAACCAAGAAGCCAATGAATTGGCGCAGATTGCTTCTGGGTATATGATAGATAGACTAAAGTTAACATAGTTAATCAAGATCAAAGAAAAACTGAGTCCTTCAGATCTCGACATTATGGTCATTGATAATCTAACTCCTGACGATTGGAGAAAGCCAATTGTCGAATACCTGCAGAACCCAGTGGGGTCAACTGATAGAAAAGTCAAGTATAGAGCTCTAAGTTACACCATTTTAGGCAACGAGTTGTTCAAAAAGAACGTCGACGGCACACTGTTGAAATGCTTAAGCGAAGACGACGCATTTATAGCAGTATCAGCTGCTCACGATGGCCTGTGTGGTGCTCACCAAGCAGGGGCCAAAATGAAATGGATTCTATTTAGACAAGGTTTGTATTGGCCAACTATCATGAAAAATTGCATCGAGTACGCAAAAGGTTGTCAAGATTGCCAAAAACACTCAGGAATCCAGCATGTGCCAGCTAGTGAATTGCACTCTATTATCAAGTCATGGCCTTTTAGGGGATGGACAATAGACTTAATTGGCGAAATTCACCCAGCTTCATCAAAGCAGCACAAGTATATCATTGTGGCAGTCGACTATTTCACTAAATGGGTCGAAGCCATCCCACTACAAAACGTAACACAGGAAACGGTGATCGAGTTCATACAAAACCACATTGTATATCGATTTGGATTGCCAGAGTCCATTACAACGGACCAAGGCACGGTGTTTGTGGGACGCAAAGTGGCAGCCTTCGCAGAATCTTGGGGCATCAAGCTTTTAACCTCGACCCCTTACTACGCTCAGGCTAATGGCCAAGTAGAAGCAGCCAACAAAGTCCTAATAAGCTTGATCAAGAAGCATGTGGGTCGAAAACCAAAAAGCTGGCATGAATCTTTAAGCCAAGTCCTATGGGCTTACCGGAATTCACCAAGGGAAGCGACAGGAACGACGCCTTTTCGACTGGCCTATGGCCAAGAAGCCGTATTGCCCGCAGAGGTATACTTGCAATCATGTCGAATTCAAAGGCAAGAAGAAATCCCAAGCGACGTTTACTGGAATATGATGCTAGATGAAATGGTCAACCTCGACGAAGAAAGGCTCTTGGCACTAGACGTCTTAACAAGGCAAAAGGATCGCATAGCTAAAGCATACAACAAAAAGGTTAGAGATCGATCTTTTATTACAGGGGATTATGTGTGGAAAGTTATTCTCCCAATGGATAAAAAGGATAGAGTTTATGGAAAATGGACCCCCAGTTGGGAAGGGCCATTTACAGTCGAGAAAACGTTACCCAATAATGCTTACGTGATTAAGGAATTGGGCAATCAGAGTCAATGTGTTACGATAAATGGCAAGTATTTAAAAGCATATAAGCCAATGTTGCACGAATGTAAAATCGAATGAAACATGAACGATAAAATTGCCAAATTATATTCATTAATCGAAAAACGTTACAAGTATGGCAAAATACAAGTAAAACTAGAAACCTAAAAAGGAAAAATGGCTCTGTATCCGTCATATTTAGCTTGCATGGGTGCTAATCGACCCACCAGCGCCACCATCTGGCCCTCAAGTCGAGCCTTCTTTTGACGAGCAACCAGGTCTTCAAGGGAGGCTGCAAGAATCGCGACAACTGACTGAACAAGACCTTCAGGATCTTGCTGATCCAAAGAGGCCTGGAGAAAATCGAATTTCTCCCTCCACTCATCTATTTGGTGTTCTTGAAAGAACACCATTACTGAAAGTT
This sequence comes from Lotus japonicus, assembly GCF_012489685.1. Taxonomy (NCBI): domain Eukaryota; kingdom Viridiplantae; phylum Streptophyta; class Magnoliopsida; order Fabales; family Fabaceae; genus Lotus; species Lotus japonicus. The sequence goes on from NC_080046.1 coordinate 1,244,438, forward strand.
CCCGGAACTCTTCAAACAGAGGCTTGGCCTCCAAGAGAAGCCCCTGGAACTCCTGAAGAGGAATTCTAACGCGCGCAACGATTGGCCTATGAAGCAGTTGATCAATGAGCCCTAAAAGCTCATCAAGGCCAGCAGAGGAGTCATACAGGTTCTGGAAAAGGTTCTCTTGGAAAGCCAAGTCCTTGATACGACGAAGAATTAGTCTGCTATCCATGGTGAAGAATGAAAGGTTCTTGGATCGCAGAAAGAAGGGAAGAATGGAAAGAAAAGAGTTGCTGTTGAAAGACGAGTAGAAAACTGCTTCATTTATAGTAGGGAAGTAACAAACAGACGTATTAATGCAAGCATGCAGTTACCAAAGCGTCAGCCAAACACGGCAAGCCACGTCAACCACTACCACAAGTGAAGGAAGTTCTTGAGTCGTTGAACAGAAACGTGATAAAAGCGTTATAAATTATCGTGGTTTTCCAAGAAACTTGGAAGCTGAAAGGTTAGATTAAGCACCAAGTTAAATGGTGAGGCTTAGCAATTCAATGCAAGGAGTAAGGTAGCGAAAGCTGATTCAACGATAAAATGCAAATCGAGAAATAAAGCATGTCGAGCATTGCCAATACAAAGTCATTCATTAATTAGAAATCGAATAGAGTTACAGGACAGGAATGATTGTTACAAAGTTGGCAACAAAGGCCATAATAGATCCATGGCCATTACAATAAAGCAACAATTATGAAGCCTAAATTCTCGACTTGAAGGCTTCAAGCTGAACCCCAGCAGCAGCAATCCTACAATCCAAGCTTTGCTTCATACGCTGTTCTGCTGCTACTTCTTTAGAAAGTTGAGATGTCGAGAGCATCACGCTCGTGCACTCGGCAGCCAGCGCATTCAGTCGAGAATTCACAGCTGGGCCTTCATCAATCAACATAGCCTTTTGCTTCTCGAGTCTGGCTACCTCCCTGTGAAGCTCATCCAGTCGAGCATCAACACTCGACAACTCAGCTGCAATGAGAGTCCTCCTAGCAGTCAGCTTGAGAGCCTCTTCTTTTGCGGGCAATAGGCCATTGGTATTGGAAACCACTTGTGCCTTTTTAGTTTCAATAGATTGCTCCACTGCAATGGCTTTGTCAAGCGTGGCCACAACATCGACCACGAGAGTTTGCAATTCGACGAGAGCATCTGCCTGAATTTGATCAAGTTGTTGGCTTAAGAGGAAGGCAAGCAGTTCTTTCACTTCTTGGCCTAATTGAGGAGTGACTCGGACACTGCCAATGAAGCCAGTATCGAAAACCAGCCCTTTTAACTTAACAAGAGCCGCTTCAATCCGGCTATCATCGGGCACTCCACCAGACTGAGCAGTCTCAGCAATTTCAGCTTGGCGCGGCGGAGACTCGAGATCCAAAGTACCATCAAAGAAGCTCTGGAAGATAGAAAGAGGATCCTCGACCAAAAGAGCACTAAGCCTTTCACTAGAAGTATGAGAAGAAGCAGCCGTCTTAGAAGAAGCTGAACCTCCCTTAGCATGAGGTGAGATCAAAGCGGCTCTAGCATCTTGTTGAAATCGCTGAGGAGAAAGTCGAGGCTGTTGAGGGGAAGTTTGAAGCTGTCGAGGAGAAGGTTCGGAATGAGCAGAGGCCAGAACATCAGCCTTGGGTGGGGGCATTACGCCAATCACTTGGTCAGGCTGAATGATTGGATCCTCACCACCCTGCACTTCATCATGCGGCATGCTTTCTTCACGAGCAGGGGAAGGCAGGTTCTGCATATCCTGTGGAGGAAAATTAGAAAGGTTATCTCGACATTCTTTGGTATAATAGGGTTCACAACCAGGATGTTGCCAAGCAATTGGTTTCGAGTTAAAATAGAATGTCAGTTTGTCCCACACAGGGTCTGACTCAGTAGAGTCTAAACTCGAGCTAGAGGACTCTAAACCGCTCGAAGAACTAGATAGGGCAATTGGTGGAGGTTTAGAAGAAAACCACGTGGCCCGAGGTACAGCCATTTTAGACATGCCAACCCTCTGAAGAATCAAAGTAAAAATGATTGAGAAAGAGGAAAAGGAAGCAAATTGAAACAAGATGTGAGCTAATGATTCACCTTAGGGCCAGATGCTCTGAGGGGACTGGAACTGGTTGAACTCTTAGAATGGTGGGAAGAGGAGCTGCCAGATTTGCGACTAGACCTTTTCCCGGAGGTCTTCTTGGCTTGAGCCATCTCGACAGGAATTGGTGTAGTACCTTGAAGCAGAGGATTAGAAGCCTGCTCATCAACACCTTGTTCAACACCTTGCTGCACTTCCTCACGTTGACTGGCTGATTTAGCCGGGGAGGGATTTCCCACAGAAGATTCACCAGCGCCTTTAGCCCTCTTTTGGCTCGCAGAAGTAGTTGGGGTGGCTCCCCGTTTTCGACTCTGAAACAAAAGCAAATGATCACAAAGATATACACGTCGAGTAAAAGTCAGAGTTTCACAAGGTTCAGTATTACCTTAGGAATCTTGAGCTTATCAGCCAAGGCAACATCATCATCATCATCATCCTCCACTTCGACAATCGCAGAGGCCACCCGAGGAGAAGCCTGAGGGGTCGGTCGAGGAATTGGTTCAGCTACAAAAAGAAAACAAAGGAGGATTAAGCCATAAATATCGCAAAGATGCCAGGTCGAAATGATTACCTTGACCAATAAGTGATTTTATCGATATGTGGTTGAAGATTTCAACCGGCAAATGGAGAGGATAATTCCATAGGTAACGCTTGGTCCAGGTCACCCGCTTCCGAGGGGGCAGTGCACTGTGGTAAAAGTTTTTGATACTTACATGATCAACCTACTTAGGAAGCACTACCGGAAAAGCCAAAGCATATTTACAAGTAGGCAGTGGTGGGAACCTAAAGCCAGTTTTTCGAATAATAAAAGAAAGACCGTCCTCATCAGAAGGAAGGCTCAATCGGGTTTTCTTGGCTTTAGCTTCCCACATTCGCCTGAGAACTTGAGCTGCTTTGGCAACCGTTTCCTGAAGTCGAGGACCCGGAAAGTACACTACACCGAAGAATTGTTGAAAAGCGTTGATCTCAGATGTATGCATACCTTTGGTTTTCTTTGGGGCCTGCCTCTGCAAAAGAAAAACGTTTGTTATGCGCTGGAAGCAATCCTCAATTGGCGTCGAAATATCATGCCAATAAGCAGACCACCACGCCTTAAACGCCTGGGTGACGTAAAAGGATGGAGTGAAACTGAAAGGACTAAGACCAAGTAGCTCCTCATTGTTATAGTAACCAATGGTAGTGTCGAAAACACTACGTTTGGTGATGGTACCAGGATAGAGGATGAGGGATTTGTCGAACAAGGTATTGGGCAAATCTTGACTCAGCCCAAACTGTCGAGACACAAGCTGAGGATTGTAACCGCAAAGAGTAAAATCATTACTGGCGAAGTTGATGGTTAACACCCTGGGAGACAATATAGTCTGCCAAAGCTCGACTTGGTGTTGAGAAAGGTTCTCCGAACCGGGAAGATTAGGATATGAATTCCTTAGCCACCGAGGGCCGTAAGAGGGTTTGTGATACGGTGCAAAGCTCGAGCGGAAACGTTTCAGCTCGAAAAACATGGTGAAATACTTCTTAAAGTCAAACTCGAACGTGGAGGCATCATAAGGAGGGGTGAGAGCTTCAAGCCTGAAAGCGTCGATCCTTGTGTTAGACACCACAGGAGGAGAGTTCTTGGCTGGAAGAGATGGTTCGAAAACCGCATTCATCCAAAGCTGAAGAAGCCAGAAAGGACCAGCTGCATTCAAAGACGCCACCTTAGGATCTCTAATATCGGCGATTGCTTCATTGATCATTTGGTAGAGATTACCGAGCACGAGCCTAGCCATGGCGATAATTCGACCCTCGTGCAACAGATTGGCTAAAGGAAGGAGTTTAGCCGGAATCCTCAAAGATTTGGTGCAGAACACATAGGCAGAAAGCCAATACAGTAGAAACGCGACATGCTCAGCATCGGAGACTTCACCATTCTCGACATAATGATCTTTAATAAACTTACTGAAAGCAATGTTATCTGTCGGAATGGCGATAGGATCAGTGGGAGCAGCAGAAGAATGATAATCGTCACCCACCACCCAAAGGCCAGTGATGGCAGCAACATCGAGAAGAGTAGGAGAAAGCATCCCAAAGGGGACATGAAAGCTATTGGTGGACTGCTCCCAAAAGAAAAGAGAACTCAGAAGCATGGCAGGGTTGTAAGTAATCGGCGACCTCGACAACTGAATGAGGTTGAAAATGCCAGTCACTTTCCAATGCCCAGACTTACTGGCCTCCACCCTGTTGAGCCATCTCAGATAGGCTCCTTCACCAGCAGATGGGTTAGGAGGCGCAGACCTGAAAGCCCTTTTGGGATCTTTCAGAAAAGGGAAGCGGTAAGAAGGTTGGAATGCAAGAATGAGCTCATCCCCACGAATGCTGGGGTGAAAATGCTCGTAGTCCTCAGGGAGACTGTTAGGCCTGCCCTTCTTCGCCTTCTTCAAAGGGCCCAAAATGGCACGTAAATTGTCATTCACAGAAATAGGAATAAATACCTGGGATTTCCAGATAGCCCGTTTCTCCACGTCATACGGCGGATCTGGAATGGGAGTGCGCTTGGCTTCATTCATCTCACAAGCAGCAGCCAAAGGGATGACATTGTCAGAACCAGAAGCCATGGAAATGTTCAGAGAATACACCGGGAAAACAGAAACCAAACGATGGAAGGCGGTCACAAGCAAAATCAGGCAAAAGTTTGAGTGTTCGAAAGCTTGAAGATTTGAAAGCGTGAGTGATTGAAAGAACGGTAAAGCTTGAAGAAGGCCAACAATGGCGTATTTATAGGCAAGCGAATAGTCGGACGTGAAGCTGCATTACAGGGTGATGCATAAAATTTTTGAAATCCAACGGTTATTTTATTATATAACCGCAAACCCTAATGAAAAGGCTAGGAAAAGGCCATGATTACTCTAAAGTAGAGACGGCACACGGCAGACGAGGTCAGTCGTCAAAGCCTCTGATTGGAGCAAAAGTCAAACGATTGGATCTCTGATGGGACTTGAAATCAGAAAAGGAAAAGTCGCGAACAGCCGTCAAGCTCCGTCGAAATGTACGGGCGAAAAATGCTTGATCTCTCCAAGGACTGGTAGTCGAGAATCAACATTTTTGGGGGGCATCTGTTGGCCCAATATTTTGGCCCAAGAAAGAAAAACGCATTCAGCCCAAAACTCTCGAGGAAGTCGAATTCTGACTAAAGAAAGGAAGAGGAAGTTGCACCAAGTTAATGGGGCGGCAAAACTCGACAACAACAATTACTGCTAAACACAGGCACATGTAACACGTGCCACATTGACCAAGTCAAATTCCCCCCACGATGGTCGAAAACATGGCCAGGAAACGGTTGGAGCAGTTGAAGCACACGATCTCCACCACCATGCGCAGAACTTCCGGAGCAAGCATCAGATCGTGGGAGAAACCAGACCCACTAACCTATCCACTGAGAAAAAAAAAAAAAAAAAAACCGTCAAGGACACGCAGAGCACGAAACTCTATAAATAGGAGAATCCAATTCAGAAAGGGGGTTGGCAACTGAAAGTCTGAAAAATTCACCAGAAAGCTCTAATGTCCGCATCAATGAGACTCAAGGAGCAAAACGTGATGATGAAGGAGTACGTTGCAGAACCAACACTTTAGTTTCCCTGCATTTCAGCTTGTTGATTTCCAGTTCTTTTGTGCAGTTTGTTTGTCGAAATCTGCAGTTCATGTAGTTTTCATGTTATTTTAGTTTGTTTGACTGTTTTGTAATCGACTCGTATTCAATAAATTCCAGTTTCATCTGAGCTGCTTGTTATTGTCGAAAACACATTCATGTACACACAACACTTTGGCAAAGCGTTTTCTCAAAAGGACCCTGAAATCTAAACTTCCTTTAGTCGAACTAAGAGGATATTTGTTTACCAAAAATCCGTGTAAACAATAATACAATGTCATTTGAAAAACACTTATGCACATAATGTTATAAGTATCATATTCATGTATGTCTTTTTAAAATTTATATGACACATATTTATTTATGAGACAGAGAATGAGACATCAATTAACAGAATATGTTAATCAGGGCCGGCCCTGGGCCTGTGCAAGCAGGCCCACAGCCCAGGGCCTCCAAAAAGAGGGGCCCAAAAATTTTTTTTCCAAAGGCTACGGTTTCTAAACTGTTGCCTAAAATCTTCAGGCAACAGTTTAGAAACCGTAGCTTTTTATGAGATCTGGGTTCTACCACACTAAGAGGGAACCGTTGCCTTTTCAGACTTCTGGCCACAGTTTTTTGACTGGGGCACCGCGCCCGTGGCCTTTTCTCCAAAAACTACCCCACTTTGCTAAATAATTTTTTTCGCACCAATATTTGCTAAATAAATATTTTTTTTTACATTATTCAGAAAAAAAAAATCTTAAGCTTTCTCAAAAAAATAAAGTAGTTGCATTTAAGACCAGTTTTGTATTTCTCTATTGAAGGTGTTCACAATTAATAAGAGAGAATTGCAGATACAAGTAACTTATATTTGTTGGTCATATTTAACAACTTAATTAGCATTGAAACGTGAAGGTTTCCTTGGGATCTTCTACCTAATTCACTAGATAAGTGGATATGACGTTTTGTTTATGTTAGTCACATTTTTGAAGTTGTTGATGATATTTACAATTTAAATAGATAATGTTCTTTAAAAAAATATTGTTAGGGGTCTATTTTTATTATTTGCCCAGGGCCTCCAAAATGTCGGGACCGGCCCTGATGTTAATTCATCAATTGTTAGTATTATACTATTATTTTTTTATATTTCTTTAACATATTTGTTTTCTTACTATTCCCACGTTTTTTTTTTTTTTTGAAAATTCCCACGTATATTTTCGGACCTTCATAATTTTTGTTGCCAAGGGTTCATGTGAAAGGTTTTAGTGCAGATCATCATATATTGCTGCTAATGGATTATGGATGTAAGCTTCCGAGTGAGTGCCAATTGAAGTCTTGAAGATGACCCATCCTCGGAGTCCCCAAGCATGAGTAAATTGTCATTGTAATCATTGTTTGTTTAAGTTTGTGACAAGGAGCTTTTCAAAAAAAAAAAAAAGTTTGTGACAAGGAATCATTATATATCGACCATGCATAGAAATGAAACTGGGTCAGGGTGCATTGAATGGTACAAAAAAATATTAATGGGTATATAGTACTACTACTGGTGTACTACTGATGGATCTTTTTCTTATCAAAGGCATCTTGGAAATTCAAGACTTTTCCTAATTCCTATTTACGAATCTTCCAAGAAAGCCCATTTAAGGATTGCTATTTGCTATTCAACAGCACACAACTCTCACTAAAATTAACAAATCAAATTTTGGACAAAAATAAGGCAAATATAAGAGTGAATCACCATTTTGGTCCCTAAGAAAGTAGGCATCGGTCATATTAGTCCCTATAAATTATTAATGGTTAAAAAAATCCCTGGAAGTGTTGACGTCGGTCATAGTAGTCCCTATTTAAGTTTGGTCGTTAGTCCCTGGAACGGAAAGTGTCAATGTGTCACGTTATGTGCCACGTAGGTTTCAATTTAGTCCCCGACGTTATCAATTTAGTCCTTAGGTAATTAAATTTAATCAAAATAATGAGTTAAAATAATAAAAATACAAGAATAGAAAATCTTAATTAAAAAATAAAAAATAAGCCAAATAGGAAATTCTAATAAGCACAAAGATATCTTTGTTTTCCGGTTTTTTTGTTTTTAGAAAAAAAATCTCAAAATAAACAAATTAAATATTTTGTTATTTCTGAAACTCAACCTACTTCAACCTCGTGCAGAACCCAATCCTCCACCCTCCTTCTCCTCCCTCCCCTTGTCCTGAACATTGCATAGAAATCAGATCTGAGGAGCTAAAACCTAGATTGAAAACCGTTGTCATGCACGGCCTGAAAACAAGGACAACCCCAACCCAACAACAAACCCAGGAACTCGAACCCCACCATTGCAGACCCACCCACATTCGCCACCCTCTCCTCCACTTGCTCTGATTCAGTCCAGAAGGAAGCACAAAAGAAAGGAGACGAACCAGATCTATAAATGCTCAGGAACATGAAAGCAAAAGACACATTGTAATTCGTAGCCGCCGTCGGCAGTGGAGGGCGAGGTGGCAAGGGGGAGGATCTGGATTTAGTGTTCAAAGACCCACCCATCGAAACTCCACCCCCACACGGATGACTACCGCCGCAAAAACCTTCACCGATCTGGTGGGCCTCAATGAAGGTTGCGTCTTTGCAAGATTTTGGTGGTGATTCAGCCATGTTTTCCCAGATCTGGTGTGGCACATCCTGCAAATGTCATGCCTCTCTCTCGAGCCTCGTCCTCTCGATCTCCCTTTCGCCCCACCACCACGTCGTTGCCATGAATTTTCTAGGTGTTGGTGAAGGAGGGTGGGTGATTGCGGTTGCGGGGGGAGGGAGGAGAAAGAGGGGGGTGGGTAATCTGGGTTGCAGTAGGAAGGGAGGAGAAAGAGTACGGTGGGTGATTTGGTTGAAGATGATGATATTTTTTTAAAAAAATATATTTTTCAGAAAATAAAAAGAAAACAATATTTTGATTTTTCAAAAAATAGAAATTACCTGGTACCTGCTTATTTTTTATTTTTTTAATTAAGATTTTCTATTTTTGTATTTTTATTTTTTTAACTCATTATTTTAATTAAATTTAATTACCTAGGGACTAAATTGATAACGTCGGGGACTAAATTGAAACCTACGTGGCATATAACGTGACACATTGGCACTTTCCGTTCCAGGGACTAACGACCAAACTTAGATAGGGACTACTATGACCGACGTCAACACGTACAAGGATTTTTTTAACCATTAATGATTTCTAGGGACTAATATGATCGATGCCTACTTTCTTAGGGACCAAAATGGTGATTCACTCCAAATATAATCAATTCATATGCCAAAGAAAAAGGAAGAACCAAACAAACGAACCGATCTATCCTCGTATATATGATAAACTAGTATGTATACCCGTGCCGATGCACGGGGGCATATTTCCGAGTATATAATAAATTGTTTTTAATATATATAGTTATTTATTTTGTATAAATGAAAAATAAATATAAATATAATTTTTTATTTTATTAATTTGTTTATGATATAATAATATAATAAATTGCATATTTTTGTTTTTCCAATCTCCAAATAAGTCTACAAAATTTATAACTTATAAAATTTGATAGAAAATACGTATTACATATTAAATTACATTTTTTTACACTATATCATTGTGATTTCCTAAACTCTATATAACTAAATACGGATGGATATTCAAAATTTAAAGGATGCAATAATAATTCTCTTATATAAAATACTATAAAAAGGCAAGAACATTTAATTAAAAAGTGTAATAGATATCTCTGGTGGAAAAACACAACATTCCAATGAAGCATACAAATTTTTTGGATTTAGGGTTTAGATTTAAATCCAATCTATCTAATTGTTCACCACCAAGATAAATAAAAAAAACAGTAAAAAAATTCCATAATTGACTTCTAGTGGGAGAATTTTTTCACGAAATTATTTCGTTCATGACTCCAACATGAATAACGTGTGGATCATCTTTATGAATTCCAAACCAAACAGAATGATTATCTGTAAGGTTATTCGCTTTGATGAATTTTTTCCACCCCTTCTTCAAGGTGCACTCTGACTCTCTCCTTGGGTTCCAAACCAATTCACAGTAAATCTCTTGTTTTTCTGATCTCGCAGAACCAAATTGTAATGCTTCTGTATATCTACTCCATTAAAATATTTAAAAAGTCTAGAAAAATTTTAAAAATTATATTAAAACATTTTCTATTGGTTTTAACTTGAAGGTATCTTCATGCTAAATCTCTCTCTCTCTCTCCTAAAATTTTATTAAAACATTTTCTTTAGATTCAAATTAAAGTATTTTTATGCAAAATGTTCATCATGTAGGAACTCTGTACTATATAATAAAGAAATATAGACTAAATATGTTAATTCTTCTCTAACCCCCATGTGGGAGCTCTATATTCACAATCAAATTTACTAAAAACTTGAAAGTATTTTCATGTAAACTGATCCTGATGCAGGATCTTTTTACTATATAATTAACAAATATAGACTAAATATGTTTATTCTTCTCTAATTCATCGTGAGAGTTCTATATTCACAATAAAATTAAAATACTTATGTATATTTACTCTTAAATTATTTAAAAAGTATGAGAAAAAGACTAGATTATAACCAAACATTTTATATTAGTTTCAACTTGAAAGTATTTTCATGCAAAATGTTCCTCATGTAGGAGCTTTTTACTATATAATTAATAAACATAGACTAAATATGTTTATTTTTCTCTATATTCCCGTGGGAGCCCTATATTCACAATCAAATTATAACGCTTATGTATATCTACTCTTATAACGCTTATGTATATCTACTCTTAAATTATTTGCAACTTGAAAGCATTTTCATGCAAAATGTTCCTCCCCGTATGAGTTTTTTAATAAGTAACTTAAACATAAATTAAATATAACTGAAAATGGTCCTCCCTCTGGCTTCCCAATTTTCCCAATTAAATTATAATGCTTCTATATATATTTCCTTAAAATCATTTAAAAAGTATGAAAATAGCATATAGCATAAACTTATGTAGAAAATTTAATCGAAAATGGCTGATAGATACCGTGGAAAATAGCACGACATATACATCATAGTTCTATATATTTTTCTCTAATTCGCAGTAGAACATTAACTCATACTTTAACTCTTTCGTTTTGATTTTTTTATTCTTGGAAAAATAACTGAAACCTCTCTCGATGATTGTCAAATGTAATTTATTTCCATCTTTTTAAGCTTTCTTTTACATTGTATTTAGATGATACAGTCTAGGCATTCACTAAAAATGCTGAAGACATTGTCTTCTTAGTTCTTGGTCAAGGATATTCTACATATGACTATCTACTTAGGTTTTTCATACACAGACTTTTGGTGTTAATTTTAAGACTTTGAAGAGCATTTTGTTCCTTCCTCTATATTGGTTAGGCATCAATTTGGTAAGTTGTTTTCGGTGAAATTGGTGAACTGTAGCATTTTTGAAGAACTTTGAGATAAGTACATCTTAGTCAAAACTCTAATGTTGTAATTAGGTTCCTTAGGTAAGTGGCAAGTTGCAACCTTTAATCAGTTTTGTGGAGTGTTATTACAGTAGTACCCTCTTCATTTGACATATTTTCAAAATCAAATTATCACTCTTTTAAATAAACATTTACCCATAAAGATTCTAAAAATTATGGTAAAATGTTTTTTTTATAGCTTTAACATAAAAGAGCTCATCAACAACAGCTGCAATTACATCTTCAAATGATCAAGTCCAAACAACCGCATTAGTATCTTCAAAAGCAGAGCTGTTATCGAAAGAAGGCAGCAAGTCCTGACAAAAAAAATTTAAAAAAACAATTAAAATGTATATATACAAATTGGAACATGAAAATTAACCAAATTGAAAACTTAAAATTAGGCAATTGAGGATAGAACACAATCATTAAGGCCTGTTCAGTGACCAATTGATACATGAATGGATGCAGAATTGTACAGTATGTAGAAAGTTGAATTGTTTTAATTCTTGTCAAAATAAAAAAGAGTTTCGCCAAAAATATTAACATGAATAATAAATAATGAAAGAATAAATTAAAACACTAACCTGAACTAAATGACTCCTTCTACCATGTTCTTCAATAAGAGAACCACCTTATAATTCAAGAGCTTATAAAAAAACCTGATAATTCAAGACTTTAATGGTTATTTAATTAAAAGCCAAACCTAAAAATTTGAATCCTAAAGATAAAAGAGGATGGCTTCTATGTGATGGTTTTGCAGCAGGTGATTAAGAATTCACTGAGCCGTGAGAAGTAGCGCTGAGGCATGGGACCGAGCTAGGAACACCCGGTTCAACTTGCATCACCAACGGGTTCGTAACGTACTGAAGTATGCTCGAAGAGTTCTGGACAAAAAATGAAATGAGTAAAAAACACAGAGTTGCAAATAAGATTTTACTTTAGAGAGGAGAATAGTGAGGAGAATTTCTTGAAATAAGGCCTTAGAATAAAGGGACCCTGCTTTGAAACTAACTTTAATCTGTGAGACATGAGAGAGAGTCCATTTGTAATCTTCAAGGTGGGGAAATATGAGTGCCAAATGAATAAGAGATAGAAGTGGAAGGTTTGCATGTTGGTTTTGGCAAAATTGACCAATGAGAAACAATCTTGCAAAGGAAGAATAATAAGTACAGTGGGTACTGTTAGTTGAGGTCACAACATATATCTCCAAAAAGAAGAAAAAAAGCATGCACCTAGCCAGCCTCTTGGGAGTTAAAGCAACGTGGCATTGGAGACCACAATGGTTTAAATCAATTAATTAATTAAGAGAGTCTACGTAATCTAATTGGACAAATTGAATTATGTGTATATTTCCACCACTCAAAAATTGATCTTTTAACAATTTTGAATCAATGTCTCGAGTCATTCAAAAAAAAAAATCAATGTCTCGAGGTAATTATCTGAAGTATAAGAAATGGAAATCTTGATACTCAAAATGGTTTAAATGTGCATTTGAATTGGAGATAACTACAAATTATAATTGGTCAAAATTTATGATTGAAAATATGTTAGTCTCAATAATCACGCACAATTAATAGTAAAGACAATCTGTAAAGTAGAAAATTTTCAAAATAAGCAACGTGATTGACTCTTCATGAAGTGGGAGATTAATGCTTTAAAAATTGAGTTAAACGAAAATTCTGATTAGCCAGAATTGTGATAATGGTAGACTGGTTGAGTAAAAGCATTTAATGTAAGTCTAAAAAAATTGAAAATACTACATTTAAGTCAAAAATAAAATAATTTACATGGCTTATTACATGCTTACCCTTGAATAATACATCAAATAGCAATTGAGCCATTCCCAAGTTTCCTAAAGTAGTAATACTAATTTCTTTTGGATTTTTTTAATCCTAGGAAAATAGTTGAAACATCTCCCAATGGATGCCAAGTGTCAAAACTTGTCATCTTTTAGGTTCTCTTTTATATACTATTTAGATTTAGATTTAGATTATACTCTTCCATCCCGATTTATAAATCATTTTTAAAAGTATTTATTTTAAAATATAAATCACTTTATAATATAAATGAAATATTTGATATTTTTTTAAATTTACGCTCGTATTTAATATGATTTTGAAAAGATTTTAATTTAGAGAGAAAAATTCTTATGTAATTGGACCAATTAAGGTTGTAGTCGAACTTCGATCAAACCAGTAATTGTTAAATATTATTTTTTAAAATTTACATAATATATGAAATTATGTTCAATTATAAAGTGCAATACCAATAAAACAAAAATTATAAAAAATAATAGTTGATCATATGTTTTTTATACAAGGATTAATTGTGTCCTTGAATGATAGATTAAGTGATAAGAGTTATGAGACATATGAGTTGGGTGAGAGAGGTCCAGGATCAATCTTAGAAGAGTGCAATTTATCTTTTCAATGTAAAAGAAAATACAAGGATTATTGTATGGCGATAGCCATTCCCATATTATTTGGGTTAAAAGCTAAGGGCACGTTTGGTATGTTGTATAGTATAAGACCTTATAAAATTGTATATGGTGGATTAAATAATCTATCATTTTAATCTATCATTTATGGTGGATTAAATAATCCACCATCTATATGGTGGATTAAATAATCTATCATTTTAATCTATAAGAGGGGATTAACGTATAAACTTATATAATATAATGTTAGCATCAAACAATGAATAAGTTTATAATGTATTGTATAAGCTTATACTAGCATGTCAAATACGGTGTGTCAAACCAGTCCTAATAGTAATTTAATCGTAAACAAAAAAAACTATATCACACTGTAAAGAAAGAAAAAAACCTATTATTTTCTTGGCCAAGACTATTTGTACCATCCCCCTTTACTATCCACACCATCCCTTTTTTTTAATCCCATAAATACCCCTAACATAGAAAACATACAAAAGTAGTAAAAAAAAAATACTCTCCGAACCTCACCTTCTGCTTCCTTCTTCCTCTTCCACTCTCACCTTTCCCCATCCCTATTTCATCTTCTAAATCAACACATCACACACCTTAGAGGTATTTGAAGCTCCAAATCAGTGTAGAATATAAGTGGGTGAGATCAAGAGAAGAATAGAAGCTCAAAATAGGTGAGATTTTGGGATTTTTACGGTTTTTTCGCGTAAATCTGGGTAGAATATGTGGGTTCTGGTTCATTCTGCCATTTAAATTGCGGACGTTTTATTGCTACCGCTATCTTAGTAGCGGTAACTTCCGCTATCTTAATAGCGGTAGCTTCCGCTCTCATAGTAGCGGTAACTTCCGCTAGCTTAGTAGTGGTAACTTCCGCAATCAAAATAGTTGTAACGTCTGCTATCAAGGTAGCGGTAACTTCCACTATCTTAGTAGCGGTATCTTCCGCTATTAAGATAGCGGAAGTTACTGTAATTTAAATTACGGTTTTTGTTGCAGGTTCTGGTTTTGGTGTTTGACTTGGTGAAGTTTGTTGTCTATTAGGAGCATTATGACAGCTGGAACTTCTGAGGTTGATAATGAACATGATGGCTTTCAACCATCGCAAACCAAAATTAGGCAAATGTATGGGGGGGGGGCTTACTCTACAATTGCTTCTTCTTCCTCCTTGTTCCTTCAAGCACCTTCTTCCTCTTCCTGGTATGGCCCTCCTTTTTCTCCTGGTATGGCCCTCCTTCTTCGTTCCAATCAACAGATGGTGTGGTGCTAGGGTTTTTTTTATTTGGGAAAGTTAAGAGGAAGAGAGAAGGCCGTGAGAATGAGAGAGGGAGATGGTGTGGAGTTTTTTTTTAATTGAATCAGTTTAGGTTTTTTAAAATTGGGGGTATAATTGTATTTTTGCTCATAAGGGGATGGTGTGGATAGTAATTAGGGATGGTCCAAATAGTCTTGGCCTATTTTCTTAGAAAGAGACAAAACCAACAAACTGGTTTTGACATGACATTGGCATTTTTGTTGAAACAACACCTTGCTATTTGGTATTAAAGAGAAGTTCCGTAATTTCTAATAGGTTCTTTTTTCTCTATGCCTTTAACTTTAAAAGCCCAATAAGAGAACGTTTGCGCCCAAAATACAGTGACAAACTCTAATAGATTTATATCTCAAACAACAGAGAAGTTTAACAAAAAAAAACAACAAAAAAGTTATAAAAAAAATAGCAAAAAAGTAGCAGCTGGAACCTATAATCACTAGTCCTGCCTAGGAGGCAATTTCGTTAACAAGAGACACCATGTGAAGCTTAGGCGAGGCAAGCTTCCTCAAAGTGACTATGGTTGCGGCGAGCAGGGAGTCTTGAAAAGTGGACTAAAGGACGAGACGTCATTCGTTGGGCCGACCGGGCTGGAGCCCAACGGGTGCCCTTCAACGTCACTAGCGTGGACACTTGGATGTTTTGCTTACCAGGGCAAAATTTAGTCTTAAGAGTGTTGTGAGGGCTTTTGGAGCGAAATTAGGCCTTAAGAGTGTTGTGAGGGCTTTTGGACCGAGCATTATGAGACCCAAAAGTCCACTAGATGGTTATATCTAGGGTTTGAACCTACCCACTACAAAAGGGAAAGGCTTGGGACGAATTCTTATTTGTACGAAAAGCAGCAAGGTTATTACAAGGCTCTACTTCTGTTAGAGTTTTGGATCTCGACCGTTCTTATTACTCACTAAGTATATGTTTGGGTTGAGGAAGTTCCTTTGATGCAAGTTTCTTTCATTGAGCATGATGTATCGGTCTGTGTGCGGGTTTCTTTTTTTAATTAGTGAAGTTTCCATTGAAAAAATATTGAAAACTTTCTTTAATCTCTAAAGTAAGTATATTGGGAAAAATATAGTGATGAATTATTTAAAATGAAAAAATATTTTTCTTGATGCCTTGTAGAAAGGGGAATTAAAGACCGGTCTCATGTAGAAGCACTACCAAATCATGGTACCATCCTTGTTCAATGAGGAGGAAACTCATGAGGCCCCAAACTTCAGAATCAATACATTTATCAGTCAATGCAGTAAACATGTGGTTTCATTGGTTTGTGTTGTCGTCAATTAACCTCTATCATTCTCACTGGACCCCATTGAGGTACCAATTCTACTGAGTCTTCATCAAAAGAATTGAACCATACGTTACTCCAAATACTGCAAAGTGACAGAGGCACTTGAAGACTTGAAAAGTTTTCTAGCCTAACTTCTCTTGGAACCGGTCAACCAGAGAGAAATTCACAACTTTGAGCCATGAATAATACTATTGTACAACCTAGCTAGTTACATAAAGAAAACACGTTTTACAACTTATCTCATTAAATTTTGGAAAACAAAATTCACTAAGACATGTGAATTGGGAAACAGAAGTTAAGAAAACATTTATATAAATTGAATTACAAAATATTAAAATATGAGTGACTGCCTTTGAGTATGAAGTAAGCAGGTTGTTCTTAACCAAGTGAGTATGAAGTACCTCTAATCAAAGTGTGGTGGTGCTAGGCAGGGAGCATGGTGGTGCAATGAATGCCCACGATGTAGTAAGCTGCGTTCAAGTTAATTCGAAATCATCAGAGAGAATATTTGGAAGTCGAGAACAGCAATAAGAGAGCAAATGAGTCATGTTTATTTTACAGTGTGACCAAACATGTGTTCTTATAGTCCTGGACTCAATATTTGACGTGTATTAACGTTTGGGGGCCAACCATAAGTAATTGTGCTGACCAGAACACAAGTTAAGCCTTTTCAAGTCCACTCACCACGGCAACCCTCATTTATAAACCACTTTTGGTCTTCTCTTTTTCCCTGCCCCATTTCTTCTATTTGAATTTAGAGCAAAACCATGGTCTCTTTCACTTAGCGCATTCAACATCCTATAAAATTTTCAGGGCAAGTGCCAATTGTTCTATCTAAACTCTTTTCTTGTCAAGTCTTAATACTCTTCTATTTAGAATCTGGTATGGATTTTGCAAGCAGAAGGCACTTGATCAATGTGTCACGTACGCCATGTATGTCACAAGCACTTTCCCCTATGGCATTTCATGGGGATGTGGTTGTGCATCCTTCTAGTACTACAAATTTTCCCTTGATACCAATCATTGTAATAGGAATGTTGGCCACATCTTTCTTTCTTATGGGCTACTACATCTTTGTGGTCAAGTGCTGCCTCAATCGGAACCGTGTTGATCTTGCAAGAGTTAGAAGATTTTCTCTATCATGGCAACGTGAAGAGCCGTTTGCATCAGAGCCTAGAGGATTGGAGGAAGCAGTGATTCGGTCAATCCCAGTGATTCATTACAAGACTGAAAGAGACAGAGACTTCGGTGGTGAGAGAAGCATTTGTGAATGTGTAGTTTGCTTGAATGAGTTTCACGAAGATGAGAAGCTCAGGGTTATACCAAACTGTGGCCATGTCTTTCACATTGATTGCATAGATATTTGGCTTCAAAACAATGTGAGTTGCCCTCTTTGCAGAAGATGCATTTTCTTGACAAGCCAAACCCATGTTGACCAGCTACTCATGACTCCAAGACCTTCCCCTCAATATCAAAGCCAAAATGGTGATAACCTCATTGGTGGTGATGGAGATTTTGTTGTGATTGTATTGGATGAGGAACATGAGGGTGAACAAAACTTGCAAGGAAGAAAAGAAAGAAGTAAAGACTTGGAGTTGCCAGCAGGTCCTATTGGTCCTTCACAAAGGAAGTTGGAACAGAGAATTCTGAAGAAAAAAGCAAGGAAGCTTCATAAAATGATCAGCATGGAGGATGGAGCCAAAGATGATGAGTTTTCAGTTCAACCCATTAGGAGATCTTTCTCCATGGAGTTATCAGTGCATACATAAGTGGACACCAGGACATGTCCATGAGGTCTGTAGACTCTGTTCCATTGAAGCTTGTGGTTGTGGTGGTAAAGCAAAGAGAACATTCCTCTCCTTTGGATAGGGGAGTAGATCTAGAAATACACTGTTTTGGCTGTTATTTTTTAGACCCTTCAAAGTATTTTGTGTCCTCACCTCTTTTCTTTTTAGATTATATATGTTTAGTAGACCGAGGATATAAATTGAATAGGACATAGGAATGTTGAAACATGAATATGAAATTGGATTTCAAATAATTTAAGTTTAATAGATATGTACAGCTAAGTTTTGCACTCACATTCAACCATTTTGTGACACATAGGACAAATAGTTACATTTCTTTTTTATTTAAATTAAATTAAAATCATATTTTTTAATGTGGTAGAAAACAATTGGATTAACTCGGAAACCGCCAAACTGAGATTGTGTTTGTGCGGAAGCTGACCACAATACCATGTACTCAGTTTTGGTCGGTTAGGACATTTTGAACCCGAAGCCAACCAAAACTACCAAGTGCTCACACCTATTGAAGCACGTCGACTTAGGATTTACACCTGGCTCGTCGATAGAACTTTTATTTCAAAGATTTTTTAGTAAACATTTGGCGCCCAATGCAGGTCTGGTAAAACTTTTCCATGCCACATTCTTGAACTAGTGTTCTCAACTAAGTGGAGATGGATGTACTCTCTTTATTTTCATAATGAAATATTTTGCATTTGACTTTAGAAAAAAAAATCATAGTATTAGAATTTGAGAGGTTTAATTGTACCTTAGAAGCTCACTTAGAGCTGGGAGTTGCTATACTCTTTATAAGGATCGTCTTGGTCATATTTCTAGTCAATGTGATACTCCTAACATGCCTTTCATACCAAGGACTGACATCTGGAGTGTGAATTTTGCATGCCTGGACACTTGTAGGGCTAATATATTGGAGGTCTCAAGCAAATACATCTATAATAGATTCTTACAACATATTAGACTTTAGTAGGCTCAACTCTCCTCCAAAAATTAACTTAGATGTGATGGTTTCTCAACCTTTTATAAGGACTATCTTAATCATATCTTCAGTTAATGTGAGAGTTTTAACACATAGAAAGTAAAGTGAGAATTAAAAAAATAAAATAATGATAACAAATTTAAATAAAAAACTTGATAAATAAAATAAATTGAATTAAAAATAAAATTTTAATAAGTTAGTGTAAATATTTAACTTAAATACTAAATTTTGATATTTAGTATATATTCTACAAATATAAATTATAAAAAGGATTTTAAATTTATATTAAAAAAATAATCATAACTGAAATAAAAAAAGTAAAATGTTTTGAATTTGAATTTGAATTTAAAAACAAAGTTTAAACCTCAAAATTAAGAAAAAAAATTGAATTTAAATAATTTTGACTTAGTAAAATCTCACTCTTATAAATAGTGTGTGAAATTCACTCTCCAACTAGGGCAGAGAGAAATATGAAATTAGTCTGATTGAGAGAGCAATGATGTTATATCCTCACTCTATGAGAAGAATACTCTAATTTATACAATAGAGTGTTGATTTCCACCATAAATTCTGTAAGAGCATCATCATTCGTAAGTTCTTATTTTGGGTTCTTAGCTCAATTTCCATAGGTCTAGAGTGTCACATAAGATATAAGCAACTCATAAGTAATTGATATAAATATTTATCCAACCCGAAAAACTTTTGGTTGGGTCGCACAAAACCCTCTATATTTTACTTTAAGTTGATGAATGAGAGATAAGATATAATTTTTAAATCTTAGAACTCAAAAAGTAAAGTTGCTTGTAGAAGGAATTTGACCTTATTTTTAAGAATTAAGAACTCAACTCAGCCTTCTCTAATGGGAGAAAAATATAAGGACCGATTCTTAACTTGACCTTATTTCTTGGCTTGGTGCTATTGGGTGTGGTTGGGTCTCTCTCGACCTCAACTTTGCAGTGACCGAAGCCTTGGTGAGGCAGGGTTCGTGGTTGGATGGGTCTGTGTGGCTGGGTTTGGCGGTGTTGCTGTTTCGGCGGCGCTCCTTTCTGCTCCTTTTTTTTTGTCTCTGTTCATGTGAGACAGGGTAGTTTTGATTCAGCGTTGAGTTTAGAGGTGTTTTGCGAGCCCACATTTCTGATCCGTCTGTGAGACCCAAAATTTTAGTTATAGAACTAATTAAATAAATTACTATTCACGATTAAGTTTCGATGTATCGTGAAGGAAACTGAACGAGTGTTCAATAATTGTAATAACTTAATGAAGGAGAAAGTTCAGGAAATGACTAAGAATAGTACTATAGTCGCTATAGGTTATAGCACGAGCCTTATTCACTTCTGCCTTAGGGCGAAAGCGTTAGTTAAGGGCTAATCTGCTCTTAAAGCACTGTAGAAACGAAATTCAAAAATCTTCAGAGGAATATAATAATTTCTCTTATTCATTCCCATGACAAGTGTTTCGACACGAAACCCTAGAATGTACGAACGATCGATTCCAATTCTCGGAAGTTTGCCGAAACTAAGTTCCTGATAGCTCAAGAACCTTAAATAAACTATCGATGAAGACTTTTTCTATTCAGAGCTTCAAACGAAGATTCCACACGGGCGTACCGATTTCTTTAGATGTTTCTAATCTTTCTTCAGATGGAAGTTTTGTGATCCGACATCAACTGCAAAAAGTAACTTTTCGGGTTAAATCGTCTAATACCGTTATTTGATCGATTACCTAAATTCCAAGAAACCTGTTTCGAGTTCTGGAATTCTGTCGTCAGATTCTATCTTATAATTCACAGAGAAACGCACAGGAAAAATCGGAATCGCGAAATTTTCATTTTCCCGCGTTTTCCATCTCCTATAAATAGGAGAAAAAACTCAAATTTTCCTCCACCATTGAAGCCAAACCCGCGAGCTTGAGAGGAGAAGAGGGAGAGGAAGATTTTCGTCGTTTCTTTCCCGATCGCCGCTCTGTTAGCTGCTATACGTTGGCATCGAGGTATGTATGCTACTTCTAACCTCTGATCATCAATTCTGTCGTTTTTCTCTATGTCTTTCTGTGCTCAAAGTTTGGAGCTTTTTGTAAAATTGTCCAAATAACTCGATTCTTCTTTCTAAACTTCATCCCTACCATTTAACGTCACAAATACTCCGTTAATGTTCGCCGATTCTCGCCGGATCGTCGTAGGTATTCAAAACTGTGGAAAAACCCATTTCTAAGCTGAGGTTACGCTTTTTGGATCAAAAACTCTCGACTAAGCTTAGCGTCAGTAGGAATAGTCGTCATAAATGTCGTTAGTAACAACCTCATCCAATTTATTTTTCAAAATTCCGACTTTGAATTTCTGAGCTAAAAACCTTGACCAAATTGTCCCTATTTCAGTTTTCGACCCGATAATTTTTCCGAGCTTTAATTTACCCTAGTTATGACTAATGATAACCTATGAATCAAGTTTGATCGAAGAAAAAGCGCCGGAAAACATTTCCATGTGTCATGGCCGAGAGCACCCTTAGGGGGGAGGAGAGTTTTCTCTTTTGCGAAAACTCGTCTTATCGTGTTAGGTTATCGTACTCTGAAGCTTATAATGCTTCGTATAACATTAGCAATTATTTTTTGATTAGTTCTGACTTGAATTGGTTGAATTCTGTTATGTTTTGCTCAAAGGTTCGTTTGAGGAACTCTTTGGAGCTGTGAGTGAAGCGAGTGAGGAACTCTTGTCGTGTGAAGCTGGAAAACCTCGAGGTGAGGGAAACTTACCTTGCTAGCTAATGTCTTAGGCGTCGATCAATTCGACTTGGTTTATTGTTTATGCTCTTATTGATTATGTTGATCTGGAAAACGATTTCTGGAGGCTTCGGCCGAGTGAACTGATTGAGGCGTGTGTCTCCGATTTCTGGGGCTTCGGCCGACATATGTGTTATTACTTGTTTATTGTTTTGATTGTTGTTGATTGATTCACATGATATGTGCTAAATGGTTAATCTTAGGATGTGTTGATATATGTGCCATGATTTGTTGGATTGTGCTAACTTTGTTGTGCAATTATACATATATCTGTTGTACGTCTGAGTGTGGGGAAACAGGAGAGTTATGCCATACTAGTGACGAGATTTTGAGAGAACGTTTGATGGGACGAACCGAGGTTCGGGCCCTCATTGTTTTAATGGATCGAGACCTTCTCAGGGAATCATTTGGGTTGATGGGATCTTTTAAACTTATAGAACTAGAGACGAAAGAAATGTAAATTATTTCACGAAGAAAATTCATAACACACTAAAAAACATCCGAACACTTTAATTAATGATAATGATCTCAGAAGAAAGCTTAGGGCTTGGAGTTAAGTTTTGGAAAATGAGAAGTGTCGCCGAGTCCAAGTTTAGGGGAAACCCAGTGTGCTTTGGCACTTTGCTTGAGGAGCAGTTTTGTTGTTTGGCTACCTAAAAGATAAGCCGGGGAAACTATCAGTTTCTGAGTACGTTGGTACTCTTTTGCTCGATGAGCAGTTTGTTGTTTGGCTATCTGAAGGATAAGCCAGGAAACTATAAGTTTCTGAGTACTTTGGTACTCTTTCGCTCGCTGAGCAGTTTTTGACCATCGAAATTGGATGTGTCAGATGACTCGAGAAGTCATCAAGAGTGATTGCACTATTTTTATAATTACTTGTCTTTTGTCGCAGAATCGACATTTACCTTAGGGTATTTTTAGAGACAATATGTTAGTAAGAACAGGTGACGACGTGACTGGGGTTGGTCGTACGTTGATTGGCTAATCATATTGCACCATTCATACATATTGAGGTTAATACACGATGGGATGTCGGACCTTGGTGAATCCCAAAATGGTCATATAGACCCGGGTTTTCACATAAGAACACTGCGTGTAGTTCTTAGTAGCAGACGGAAATGGCAGACAGACATGCGGGTTACGGCTGATCTGACTACATTTGTTTGGTGTAAAAGACGCCCGAGCAGAAATGGTTAAACACTAGGCCAGTGTTAGGACTGACTCGATGGTGTCCATCTATTCCGGAGCATTTCTTGCAGCATGACATACATTTCATCATACATCTCTGACTTATTGACTTGATATCGTTGAATAACGTTATGTTTCTTGATAACTGATTGAGTTGTCATTTATCGTCTATTGTTATTTCATTTGAAATTATAATGTTGCGTGCATTATGTGTACTATTTATCTATTTCTGTGAGTTGACCCTTGCGCTTGCCTTGTTTGTCTACTTGTGTTTGGGCGATCGTACGCCTGCTATCAGATGTCGATGGCCGATTGGTTCGAGCTGGTTCACCCTTCGGGGGGAACCCGATATGAGATGTTAGATCGAGATTCCCCAGCCGCGTGGGTGACCGATCCCGCCAGTGACCGGGCTATATACATGGGGAGGATCATGGAGGATCAGATTGACGAGTTTGGGAGATTGACCAAGGGTCTGTTACGACGTTACTCGGTGAACTTCAACTTGCCACCCACTGTTCACTGTGGTCCCGATACCGGAGTGCCGCCACCACCACCGTCGTCTGGCGACAAGGATCCCTCTGCGGAGGAGCCTGCCGGTGGAGCATCGTCTGGATCGAGCTCTCCCGCCGCCGCTGACCGTTCCGTTGCCGCTTCTTCCTCCAGGCATGCTGAGTCCGAGGATGATTCTGACACTGCTACCGTCATTCGCTCTAGGACATATGCTTCCTCCCGTGGTTATAGCGTGGTACCATTGGTACGCGTGTCGGAGGAGGGTGTGACCATCAGAGTGGTGGATGCAGAGACAGGGGCGTCTAGGTTGGTGTCTCGGTATGAGAGGAGAGAGACTATTGATGTGGACAACGAGTTGATCATTCTGGACTCTGATTCTGACGAGGATTATGCCGAGGAGGAGGATGAGGAGGAGTATTGAGACACGCTCTCTTGGGTAGTTAGAGTAGGAGTATGTCGTAGCTCTGATGGTCTTTTCTTTTGGGACAAGGTAGTTCCTGGCTTATAGCCTTTTGTGTGATTCTCTTTCATGAGGATCATATGGAGTTTGTTGGACTTAGGAGGTCTTGTTGAGGCCGCTTTGAGGCTGACTTGCTTTCTTTTGTTGGACTGTACTATCACACTTTGTCACAGATCATGGTTTGTCCCTATTAGCCTGCGAGCATCACTTTCAGACTACTTTTCCGTCACTCGTGACGTTGACTTTTATTTTACAGCAGGAGTTGTATATATATAGTTGTACTTGCTTTTCCGCCTTATTTTGATTTTGAGTTACTAAAGTGACACCCAAAATCCGGGGTGTTACACCGTCATTGCCACATCTTGCTGCCCTTGACCGTGTTTTGTCCATCGAAAAGTTGGGTGTGGATCCGTTTTGATTGATTGGGTCAGTTGGACTGGTTCCCTTAGTCTTTTTTTTTTCATGGTCGCTTGCTTTTCTTTTGGTAGGAATCTGTTTGTTGTTTGGGTTTCTGGGTTATAGGTGTTTGGGTGGGTTTTGGTATGATGTTTGCTGGTTTTTAGAGGTTTTTGGGAAGAATTTTGCTGTGATTGTTGGTTTTTTTCAGCCTTTTGACTGGCTAGTTTACTGTACCCATTGTGTTGAGAGGGGTTGTTTCACAACATTCTTTATTATTATTTATACTATTTCTCTTTTCTAAAATAAACTTAGGTACCCAAAATAAGAACCCTTGGAAATGCTATAAGTACTTTACAAACTAAATTTTAATATATTTTACAAAGTAAGTTGGCGTAATGGTTCAACACTTCATCTTTTAACATCTTTTAAGCAAACGGTTGAGAATTCGAGTCCTAATTATGGTGAATTGAAAAAAATTCTCTTGTTAGCCCTCTATCGCTCACTACACTAACTGTGAGGCAAATGATTATCTCACGCCTATCGGCTAGGGACACCTTATTCAAGACGATAAAATATATTAGGTCAATTTTAATGAAAGAATTTTGTCTATAAATGATTTTTTAAATTTATCCGTTTTATATTTCAAATATATAAATTCTTTTTTTTTTTTGACGAAAACCAAGTTGTATGTGCAACATTTAATATTTATTCTATCTGAAATAATTGTTATTATTTGCTTCGGAATGGTAGAAGGTTGTTTTCTCGCAGGTAGGTAGGTGGTGGTTTGATTAAAGTGGAAAGCGCCCCGCAAATGGATTCCTTAGAAGACAGCGGCTGTTGGGATTTCCTCGATTACTCCTTCCTTGATCCTCCTCCCACCGATTTCCTCTGGTCCAATCCCAATCAAAGGTCTAATTCTTCTTCTTTTTTCGATTCACTGTTCATTACAATTCTGCGAAATGGTGAAGCATAACATCACCCTTTTCTTATGGTAATTCATCATGTTGTTGATTTTTTTATGTTTTTGGAATTTGGTGTTACCTGCTTGGATTCATATTTTCTCATACACCCAATTCTTAAATTCTATTCAAATGCTTCCTTGGAAAAATTAAGTTTTTGTTATATTAATATTAATATTAATAAAAAGGAAAAATCAAGTTTTTTTTTAATCATTTTTGGATTTTCTCTATTGCCCCTTTGTTGATTGTAATCAAAAGGGTTGGTTGTTCTTTGGAGTAGTTCAAAGTTCATTTTAATTGTTTCTTCTCTTCTGGGTAAACTGGTATGCTGCAAATTTAGTTTTTGAATTTGATAGAGGCAATGATATGGATTGGTCTATGTAGCCGAACTCGGAGAGTGGCATAAGGCGAGTGATTGCCTTCGCTGATCCAAAGGCGCTCATTAGGCGCACGATAAAAATAAGACCACTAGAGACTTCATGCTTGTTGTTGGTGCTTATGTTTTGTGTGGCAAACCTGACTGATACAACTATTTTCCTGTATTTGCCAGTGTGATCGCGGAAGCCGACTTTCCTAGTGTTGCTGTTGCCAGTCAAGAGAACACCAGGAAGAGGTATCTTGTCTGTTTCTTATGAAGTGATTTACTGTCTGAGAATGTGAGGATTGATAGTATAGTCTTGAAAAATTGGGAATATATTATTTTGATTTTATATAAACTCGCTTTTAGTTATCTGAAACTACATTCATTAACATGAAAAATCTAAACTTCAAACCATCCATCATAAGGCCACATGAATCTGGTAGATAGAGTCTAAACTCTGAATCACCTTATTCTGTTGCATTACAGTGTTTAACTTATAGATGGATTGGGTAACCCTTTTATTTTGTTTTGAAAGAGTAATGATGCAATCTTTCGAATCGTGTTACAGTTTGGTTTTTGTAATAAATTTCCTGAGAATCATTTGTAGGGGGCGCACTGATTCATGCTGCAAGGCGGGAACAAAAGCCTGCCGTGAGAAACAACGGAGGGAGAAACTCAATGAAAGGTAATTTGTGGTTTGATATCAAAGTTAGTCTTCAACGTGCTGCTTCTCTTGCTTTTCATGTAGCTGTTGTGGCTTATGATGAACATCATTTTGCTACGTTTGCATACGAAATATATCCTGTGACCAGTAATTTATGTCAGAAGTGATATTAGTTCTTAGATATTCTAAGTTACCTAGGTCTAAGAGATGCCTGTGTCAAACACCTCCTCAATGTTTTCTAGTGTATTTTGCTAGTTCTTTTAATGGTAAAGGGGAAGAACTTGGTTGTAATTATTGCAGGTTTTGTGAATTGAGCTCTGTTTTGGAACCTGGGAGACCTGTGAAAACAGATAAGCCAGCTATACTTGATGATGCTATCAGAGTCTTGAGCCAACTTAAAACTGAAGCTCAGGAACTCAAAGAAACAAATGAGAAATTATTGGAGGAAATAAAATGTTTAAAGGTCAGTAAGTATTGCATCAACCATTTATCATAGTGATATGTATATTTCATTTCTCTTATTTTTTATATTTCTTGGATTAATTTTCTTTTAAATGTTATCTTGTTTACCTACTAGTCTACTACATTTGTGAAATCTCACTAAATGGTCTTCAGAATGAATGGTTTTTATTTTAGTTCAACTGCTAGAAGCTTCATCTTTAAATGATTTGTTTTCCCTATTTTGAATTATAGTTCACAAGGAAGGCATACTCTAAGCTTCACTTTTAGATTAATGGTCAATTCATGGCACTGCTAAAGTTAGTCCGTTTGGCTAGTGCCTAGTAGTAGTGTTGAAATTATATGATTTTTGATGCAAGGACTGATGTAGAAATATACACAGGAAAGCATTAACTAACATGGTTTCCTCCAACGGGGTAAAAAAATAAAATAGAGATTTTGCAAATTAAGCAGTTAGTACAAATTGATAGAAGTTGAAGAGAAAAATATTGCCATGGCTAAGCCTATTTCATTATCATAGAGATCGATGTCATATACTCAATCTGAGTGACATTTGCATTCCGTTGGCCCTACATTCTAGTTTGTTAGTCAAGTTCAACCTTTGTTCTAACTTCTAGCCAATATTGCATATTTTGCCATTGGTTTGAATGACTAACAGGCCTAGTCCAAGTTAGTAAATAAGTTGATTACTAACAATTACACATACAGTTTAGTTATGTTTTATCAACTCTCACATTAAGTTCCAAATTTGTTATTGCATATATAATTTTAGATTTTTTTCCTTGCTTCATTGAAGAAAGGAACCTTACGACTTCAAAGTCTGAAATAGAATAGAAAGTTCTATTGCAGTATTTAAGTTCTGTGATCAGTATAGAAAAGCTATTGTCTAATGAGTTTAAGAAGTGGTGACCCCAAACATCAAGCATAAATGAAGGAAATTGATTCTTGAGGACTCATTGGAGCTTGATTGAGGGTTGATATATTGACAACTAAGCATAGTATGAATATAGACGAGGGATAGAAGCAATTTGTGCTTCAACCTATACCCTTATATAGTTATATATCATCTCTCTGTGGAACTCAATTAGACACTGATTTTTTGGATCTGTAACTCCTTTCTCAAGGAAGTTAAATCGTGGACATGGCTTGTAATCATGGCCTATCTAACATAAACCACCAGTTGCCTCTGATAGCCTTTCAGATATTACTAATTGCGGCTGACTCTGCAGGATATTGTCACTCCTTCCTCATATGCACATATTTCTGTTACATAAGCCGTTTATTCTGGCAGTTGGCCATTTTACCAAGGCCTGCTTTGCTTAGATGTGGATTTGAAAATATCAGTTTTGGGATAATCATATACCAACAATGGTGAGGCAGCTATAGTTTATTAGAAATAAAACTTAAAAATCATTCATGTCTTCACCCAAGTGTTTAAGCTATTGGAGCAGTTGGTTAATGACATGGTATTTGACCAAGTGCTCCCATTTTGATCCTTGTTGCCCCCATGAGTTTCACAAGGTAAGTGGGCATGTGCATTGTCCACACTTCAACCCTAATGAGCTATTACATGAAGGGGTAGGTTAGAAATATAATATAAAAATCATTCATGTGTCTCCACCCAA
Organism: Lotus japonicus; assembly: GCF_012489685.1. Taxonomy (NCBI): domain Eukaryota; kingdom Viridiplantae; phylum Streptophyta; class Magnoliopsida; order Fabales; family Fabaceae; genus Lotus; species Lotus japonicus. The sequence continues at coordinate 1,272,838 of NC_080046.1, forward strand.
CAGTTCTAAGTTTTGGGATAGCTGATTCATGACATGTTATTAAAACTTCTGCAACTAAGGGGTCTGGAGTTTGATCTTTATTGTCCCTCATGATTTTAATAAAAGTTGAATTTCAGCACGAGGTTAGTTAATATGTGCGTTATCAGCCATACTAGCGTTATCATCCTTGTCTAATAGGTACAAAATCTAACTTGTATGAAAAAATTTCAGGTGTTCTATGAGTTAGATACATCAACAAGGGCATTGCATTGCTTGAGTGTTTGAGATTATATAATTCTTATTTCTGTAACAGGCAGAGAAAAACGAACTCCGTGAAGAGAAACTTGTTCTTAAAGCAGATAAAGAAAGGATTGAGAAGAAGTTGAAAGCCTTGCCCGTCTCAGCAGGAGGGTTTTTGCCTCCCCCTATGGCAGCATATCAACCAACGGTGAACAAGATGGCTGTTTATCCAAACTATGGCTATATTCCAATGTGGCAATATCTTCCTTCATCTGCCCGAGATACATCCCACGATCATGAGCTCAGGCCTCCTGCTGCGTAGTTGCTTGTGTTGCTGCCCGTTGGATAATCCTCATATTCATCATTTTGACAACATTGTGGAAGCATTGCATTGACATGTAAATTTTGTCATTGCTTGGATTTTTTTTAAAGATAGTAGTAACATGTCTTGATAGTCTTACAAGTACAATCCTTTGTTGGTCTAGGTGATAACAAATTTATTCCTTTTAAATAAGGTGTCAAGTTTGAGTCCTGTGAATAGGTGTTGGGAGTGTTTCATGCGGGAAAAGCGAGTTTGGTTGACTCAACTCCAATTAATTGGGATTCAATATGAAATGTCAAGTGTCATTGACTGTTAAGCTTTGTAGTAATCTTTGATGGCAATAATATGAAAATTCTATAGATGTCCATCCAATTCAAATTGTCCTCTTACTTCAAAATTTAAAATTCAATGAAAATATAAGGTGACATTGGCATAGTATTTTGAAGTTTTTTCTGACATTATATAATATTAAATTTATTTATGTTGGATGTGGGTGAGTACAATTTGGCCCATCACATCAATACAAGTCAATCTCGGGTGACCTATCCTAATACGCTTAGACGCATGCGAGAGTAAGGTTAAGTGAGTTTCATTTAAGGAATGACTCTGATCTATTTGACATGTGAGAGTAAGGTAAGGGACTCAAGGTCAATCTCGGGTGACCTATCCTAATACGCTTAGACGCATGCACACATATATAATTAATTTTTTACTGTTGAAAAGTCTCATCTCATTATGTCATTTAATTGTTTTTAGTTCAATATTTTTTCGTTTACCCCTCAAACCACATTGCAAATTTAATGTATCATACTTATTAAGTGGATAGATTATTTTTAAATGAAAAAAAAAGATGCTATTTGTTACAAAGGCTTGGTGCAAGAATTGCAATATTAAATTACATGTGACCTTTGGCGGAATTCACGGATGAAAAAGCTATACAAGATATGCAGTTTATTGGACAAATAATTGACATGTAATTCTTGCATTTCCTCTATGTACTTTTATGCATTTCTAAATGAGATATTTTTTCACTCCCTCCATTCTCCCTCCCATCCGAAAAATTGAAACAAATAAAATAAGTTCAAAAAACCATTCTCAACTCCTTCGCCCCCTCCATTCCATTCCAGTCCAAACAAACACTATGTTAAGCAATTGTTGAGTCGCCTAATGAGATCATTACCTCTCATTTTAACAATAGTTCTAATATCATACTAAAAATTGTTAACTAGAAAGCTTATTTCCCTCACTGTCCCTCTCATCCCCTCCTCTCCTGAATCAAACAAGAAAGCTTATTTCCCTCACTTCCCCTCCACTTTTCCTAATTAAACATGATAAAGATTTTAAATTTCTTCCCTCCACTTCTCAAACACATCCGAACGGTGTATAATAATAAATCAGAGAATAACATCGTTATGCCATCCTTGTACCTGAATTAAACCATTATTTGAGGAGTTTTTCTCTCAAAATGTAAAAATTAACAAGTGCTCGAGTATAGTTGCTAAGGAGTTTTATTCCTGAATTCTTCCTCTGCATGTTCATCTTTAATTGTTAGTGACTTTGTGCAATCTGCAGCTATCCCAATTCTAGTTGAAATGAAGAAATGAAATTTACATTTGAATGCAAAGCTCTGCTCTATATACTTTGCTATTTACACATCAAAAGGATATTCAATGAACTTTGGCGGTGAGAATTGGTGAATAGAGGCAGCTACTCTGATGCTACAAGCCAAAGCATAATTAGAGCAGATATAGAAGTTGATATCCAGCTCATGAACGCCAAAGCAACAGAAATCTGGTACTTATGACACTCATGTCCTAAATGGCAGTGTCCCACATCATGGAAGTACAAAACTGTAATGGCAGCTGAGGCAGAAGCTGCAGATAGAGATAGTATTGCTGTTACCTGTGGAATCATGGTCAAGAAGTGAACTTGTTAATTGATAAACGTCATAATGAACAAGCCCTGCTGGATGCAACAAACCAATGAAGAAGAGGAAAGATTTACTCAGAGACTAACCCAGTCTCCAACTGCAATGCGGCAAACCAGTATAGGGTTAAAGGGGAAAATCTTTTTCACCAAAGCATATGCATCCACTAATGCAAGCGTAAAACTCCAAATGAATTGTAAACCCATTAAAGTAATCAGGTGACTGCAATACCAATGGAACAGCTAACATTGAGTTATTCTACATCCAACATCCAAGGAGCGGTAGTGAAGTACAGATGAAAATGAGAAGCAAAGCACTTCATGAGAAACATGTTTCATTCTAAGTCAGGGAAAAGCATGAACATAGTTTTGAATAGAAATAAAAAAGTTCATAGTTCTGGGGGTATATCACTGATATGCATGCTTTTCCAATAGAGTCTGTTGGATGTGACTAACTCTAGTTGGCTATATAAGTCTCATTGTGACTCAATAGATGGATGTTCAATAATGTTGAATGATATCAGTAATACTTTTCTCTCTATATTTTCTCCCATCTCTCTCTGTTCTTCTTCATCTTCCCCCTTTCTCTCTTATTTCTATTTCTGATCCTATCGATCACATCCCATTGAGATTTTACTAAAGACATCCATCCTTTACAAGCACCCTTCTTCATCTAGACTAAAATCCTAGTTCCATACCTAGCTGCAGTCACTTTATTCAGTATTATTATGTCAGATCAGTCTCCTTATGCATGAAGTGCTAAATTGCATATAAACATTTTCAGTTTGTTTCATTAATTCAAGCATTGAAACATACAGTCAGTTTATTTTTAAAAAGAAGAAGATTTGAGTAGTATGAAAGAAGAAATTAAAAATCAATAATGGTTAGAAACACCCTAATTAATAGTTAGAAAAGAAAAGAAGAGAAGAGAAATAAGTGATAGAGAGAAAGAAAAAAAAAGGGGAGGTGGATGTAATGTTGGGTTGTTTAAAAATTAGAACTAAAATTTAAATAAGAGATAGAGAGTGAGATCTAAACAAAGAAACTTACGTGGTTAACCTCAAATAACCCAAGTCTACCCGAGAGAAAAACATGGAAGTCGAGAGAGAGTCGAGGTACAGCTGGAAACCGCCAGAATAACTGTAATAGTTAGAGTTAGTTAGGGCCCATTGGAATAATGGGCAGCATCAAGAGTTAGCTGTGACTGCTAAGGCAGTTAAATATCATGGGAAGGAATTTTGGAGGGTGTCATTTGTTTTGGAATGTGTAAAGTGGGAGAGGTGTTAGAAATCTCAAATTATCCAACAAAATTCTTTGTATTATTCTTTCTTACGCTTAATCACATTGGGTAAGTGAAGGGAATTCTATAGCAATATATACAATTTTCTTCTTGTGTGTCAACCAGTTCTACGGAACTGGTGTTTGAGCTCCTTCTGGAGTCTGTGGGAGAGAGATTAGTGTTGATGGTATGTAAAACAATATAGGGAACGCTAGAAACTATGGAACGCAAGCTGGAAATTGTAAGTCGCAATCAAGAAGCAGATAGTGAAATGTTAAATTGGCTAGACACAATGGTGGAAAGTATTTGGCAGCACATGGATCATGGATGCTAATCTCAACCAAGGTTTGAGCCAGAGGAATCAATCCATAGGAATCTCGTTGAAATGAAAAGGGAGTGTAGGAGTTTAAGCGGAAGAGAATCTGAAATTATGGAGCTACCAGTTTATTCCGGGGAGGATGATGTTATGGTGGCATTAGAGGGCCGGGCTTTGAGCTAGTTCTACAGATGGGAAGCGGGCAATCCGATTTTTATGTGGAAAGAATTCAGGAATGCAGTATTAGAAAGGTTTTATCCTACTTCTTCGCAGAGCCCATTTGCCATTTCGCTAGGGACGAAACAAAGAGGGCAGGTAGGGTGAATACATAGAAGAATTTGAAATTTATGTAAGTATGATTCAAGGATTAGAGTTAGATTACTGTTTAGATGTGTTCTTGAAAGGGTTAAAGGAGGAAGTAGCTTTAGAGGTTCAATTGTATAAACCGAAAAAATTGACTACAATGATCAAGAAGGTTGAAGAGAAGAATCGGCCAGTAGCTAATGCCTGTAATGCTGTATGGGGAAGAGTTGAGGGTTCTATACAAACCAAAGTTTCAGCAAGAACAGGAGGGGGGAAGCATTTCATCAATGGCTTCCAATAATAGGAGGACAAAGAGGAGCTTGAAATTCATCAAAGATCAAACAGGCAGGTAGAAGATTGAATTATACCACAACCAATCATCTCAAACTGAATGGTCAGACGGAGGTTCTAAATCATTGATTAGAAAACTATCTGAGATGTCTCATGGGATTGGGGTCTGAACTGAATAAATGACCTCTTAACTTGGGCAGAATTTGGGTTCAATGCCAGTAACAATATATCTTCCAAAACGACACCATTCAAATCTCTGTATGGTAGAATCTTCCTGGTTGACTCAAAAGGTACTACCATACCCTCTAAGGTGGAAGAAGTGAACCATTTAACAGAGGAAATAGATATATTAATGGTTGAAGTTACGAACAATTTGCTTCAAGCACAGGACTAGATGTAAACAGATTGTTACAAATGTTATAGAAAATGTGGTAAAAGAGGGTAATTTAATTTCACTTAAATGTATATAGAATCAAGATATGAAGGTGAATCAATCACAAACAATTTGCTAAGATAATATATGAATGAATATAATATGATTGAGAAATTACCAAAAAGCAGTCAAATTAAAGAACCTAGTTGTGGTAATCATGGAAGCAACAGACCCAGCAGCAAAAGTGAACTGTGCCATCCGAAGAAACAACCCAAGAAAAGTGCCGGGTGTCCCTGGAAAATTCCTCATCTTTCTACCCCAAATCAAAACGATCCTCACAAAATTAACAGCTGAAAATGGACACCCAATGGTCTGAAATGCGCACAAGTGACAGAACAAATCATCAAAGAACGAAAGGAATAACCTTTAACATACAAAATAGAGTGACAGGAAGAGAGTCTCACACTCGAGAGATGATCATGAAGCGATGATCAAGGGAATGAAGTGAACAACTAATACGTAATTCCCAAGGGTATTGGATCAGTTTTTTTACGATATTTTTAATATTGTATAAAAATTACAATAGTACAATTAAATAAATAAGTAGATGCTAAAATAATTTTTTATTATGAATATAATAAAAAAAAATCTGAATAAGTAGTAATGGAGTTTTTTTTTTGTTATATGAGAGAATTGCTCTTATTAGAGTTCGCTTTCAAAATAGTTTATTGTTTTTCTCGTTGAACTTTATGCGATACGGGATAGCCTTCATGTTGCTTGGGATGCGGGGTTTAGGCGTGTGGTGGTGGAGACGGTTTGTGCTCAGGTTTTAGATGCTTTGGAGGACATGGATGGTGATTGGTTTTGCCCAACCATTGCAGTGGTTCGAAGCTTTCTTCTTCGAGATTGGGTGCTGCAGCTGCGCTTAATCCCTCGCGAGTGCAATGGTCTAGGTATGCAAAGTTTGGTGCTCTGTCGACCTGCGGAGGACTGCAAGTGTGGCAAGACCCGTGTTTTGAAGTTCAGCCCATCCTGCTCAAGGTCTTGGATGTGTTGCAGTTTCTAGTGTGTCTTTAATTTTCCGATGTGCCGAAAAAAATAGTTTATTGTTATTATTTCAATTATTTTTCTATCAGTACTAATATCTCAATCATAATCATTTGAAGGGAAAATTAAATGTTTTTCTTTTATATTAAAAAAAACTAATTGACATGCGTAATCACAGCCTCTCTCTCTATAACACTTAGTTTTCCTCGACTCATTTTTTCTCGCTCTCAGTCTGTCTGTCTGGGTCTCCCTGTTCTTGTCTCTCGAGCTTCACTCTCTCTTCACCTCTGCAAAAGGGAGACAAATGGGCTTCGCTTCCTTTCTGGGTCGTCTCCTCTTTGCTTCCCTCTTCATCCTCTCCGCATGGCAGATGTAAGTCCTCTTTTTATAGATCTATCAACTTCTTTTTCCTCTTTTCTGTGCCATTCAGATTCTTAGAAAGGACTTCACTTTCCTCTTCGTTTTCGATTTTGGGATCTGGGTTTTCATTCCCTTGCTTTGCTTTGGCGTTTTGAATGTGAAAGTGTTACTTTTTCAGATTTTAGGACATATTGGATTCTTAGAATAAGGTTGATCTTAGGCTAGTGCTAGAATGTAGATGATGACATGATGTTATTGCAGATTATTAAATTATCATAAGCATCCTAGCATAGCATGATAGTGGATAAGATTTTTGAGTGGTCTTGAATATTAGCAAAAGCCAGTGCCCTTTGAAATCTTGAGTTGGTCATATATGATATAATGTTTATGTTGTTTATTCCTTTTAAGTTACATCCTTCAATTCATGGAGGATTTTGAAGTTTGATTAGGTAAATACTAGAAGCTGATAGATCTATATATCCATCTTATTTTTTCATAAGTATCATCAGGTACATATTGTAAATATATCAAGTAATGAAAACCAGCTAAATTTCATTTACTCTGAACTGAGCCTGAACTCAAATGAACATTTAATTACCAGAACCATTGCTCCTTCATCTCATTCTCCTGCAACTAATATTGATTTGACAAATTCCTCATCTATCTCTGAATCTCAGCTCCAATTCCTTTCTGACCCCAATACCAAACACTAGTATTGACTTGTTACTGATACTTAGTCTAGTGTTATTTGGTTTTGCAACTTTCCTTGAGGCACACCAGCGGATCATGATTTGTTTCACCTGGGTGGGTGTGATGTAACTTGTTCAAAAATAAAATTAGCAAATCAAATGTTTCGTACCTTGAGTAATCTTGGTTTACTAATGTAATGCTTTATGTGTCATAATCGCTTATAATACAAAGCTGTTACAGTGAGGTAATTTTATGATAGCAATTTTAGTACTTTTGAATTGATAAAGAAATTATGTTGCAACTTGCAAGGTATGTTGAATTTGATGCCAATGGTGGACCCATTGCTAAGGAGTTGATTCCCAAGCTCACTGTTCTAAAGAAAAATTTGTCCTCCAAATTGGGGGTAGGGCTACCAGATATTGATGTAAGGCCAACTTTTTCTCACTACACTTTTGCTGAATGGGTTTCATTTTTTTGGTTCTAATTCCCTTTCAAAATGGTATTAAATACAGGAACAGCATTTTGTTGCAACTATCATATTTCTAAAGGGGCTTGGAGGGATTCTATTTGTGTTTGGCAGCACACTTGGAGCTTTTTTCTTGGTAAGGCCTCTAGACCACTTAGTTTTGAATGTGAAGATGTTGCAATTTTTTTTTCTGAAGCATGGTAGTCAAAATCTCGATTTTAATCCCTTAATCCTGGAATTATGCGATTACAATGCACCTAGGCAATTAAAATCTATCGCATATTCATTTTCTGGTTAAATCTGACCTTACATGTGATTAAAATCGCATAATAGCATCTTAGTCCTACGATTATGCGATTACAGTGCACCTAGGCGATTAAAATCTATTGCATATTCCTTTTCTGGCTAAATCTGACCTTACACGCGATTAAAATCAGTTCATAGCACCTTAGTCCTACAATTATGCGATTACTATGCACCTGGGCAATCAAAATATATGGCATATTCCTTTTCTGGCTAAATCTGACCTTATACGCGATTAAAATCACATAATGGCACCTTAAAAGCGATAATGCAATTAAGCTCTGTCCATGTGACGCTGGTTTGACCCGCTTCCTAAACGTGACCCATGTCGCAAACCCCTAATTTGTTGAGCACCTGAGTCCCCTTCTCATCCTCACCCGCGTTTGTGATCCCGCTTCTCTCCCCCACTGCACCGTGACGATGGTCCGACACCATCAACGAGGCTCCTTCATTGATGATGAGAGACTGGGACTGGGGTTGGTACCGGGGCTGGTACTGAGACTGTTTTAATATGACATTCCTATGAATTATGGGTATGTTTTATGAGTTATGAGTTATGACTAATGAGTACTAATGTACTACTTTATTTAAGTATTTCTAGTTATTTAAAGTGTTTTTTTGTTATTTACACTACTCTATGCATATATATGAACTTATATGCATACATACATAGATATGAATTGCTAAATCTTACGATATGCGATTTACGATTAACACACCCTTCCCGGATAAGAAGCATAATCCCAATTTTGCCTACCTTGTATTAAAATTTGGGTTAGGTCTACCTCTACCCCAAAAGTGAGCTTAGGAGTGAGATTTGCTCTACCCTTTATAAGGATAGTCATTGTGAGACTTTTCAACACCTTAGTGTGAAGTTTACTTTCTAAGCTCTATTCATTGTTGTGGTTCCAAAACATTGTAAATCATTGAAATTTTTTCTTCGTTGTAGCTTCTGCATCAGGGGCTTACTACTCCACTTCTGCATGATTTCTATAACTATGGACCCAGCAAGCCTGAATATCATCTCTTGCTGAACGATTTCATGCTGGTTTGTCCAAACTTCTTTCACTTGTTGTCTTTCCTAAGGATGGTTTATTTGTGTGATAACTTAATATATTGGTTACTTTTAATGTCAGAACACAGCAGTTTTTGGAGCATTGCTATTCTTTATAGGGATGAAGAACACAATTCCCAGGAGACAACTAAGGAAGAAGACCCCAAAAACAAAGACAGTTTAGGAAATAGACCAAAAGATGTAATGCATTTGTTTGCCAATCTACTTAGTCGCAGCTTCAGGCTGAGTTGGGGATAGTTACTTACACATTCAGATTTTTTGTTTATTTGTCTGTGTTGGGAATAGTTACTTACACATATTCATATTTTATGTGTATTTGTCAGTTGGATCACAATTTGGTTATTGATATATGTTTCCTCATTTCACTTTCAAATCTATTTTCATTGCGCACAAAGAAATTAAGCTAACATTTTCATGAGAAAGATAGATTTCCTTGAAGAAAGCAGTGTAGTAAACTCCATACTAACAGTATTTCATACACTTCGAATTGGTTCATTTTTAATCCATTTCAGTATAATTTAAGTTTGATGTATAAACTATGAAGTATCCAACAAATATAAGACCCATAAAATTGATTTTAATTTTGCTGCAAAATTTCATCAAGAGGGATTGATATTAACTTTTAACCTCTGATGAGAACTAAGTTACAGAAATTTATCTGATCTAAATTTGGGGAGGGATTAGAAGCAGTTTTTGACATAAAAAACAAGCTCTTCCTATCAAGAGGTATTGGATCTGCAAGTTAGGTGGTATCTCCTCGTGCTACATGACTAATCTCTCACCTCACAGTCAAAGCATTAAACGGTAAATGATTGATCAAATGAGTTTTTTCCAAGACCAATCTCTCAGAGTATGAGGCTGTGCAAAACTAACCTAAAGATTTTTCCATTCAAAAGAGTTTTCTTTACATTTCAGGATTTCATACTTTGATACATACACCATAATAATAGTTTTTTCCTTGTTTCTGATCACATTTCAAGATTTCATACTTTGATACATGCATTTGTTTATGTTTTATACATACCATTACAAAAACAATAGTAGTATAGAGATAAAACAGACTCAAATTCTGAGAAAATCATATCTTGGAGATAACAGGTTTGAGAGTCAAACCCAAAACACTACAAACTTCAGGGTACAAACTCTTCCTGATTTCACCATAAGCCTCACCCACCCACTTCCTCCCAGCCAGCTCCTCCCCCAGGCGCATCGCAGCCTCAACAGTGCTTTCCGCGCTATCGTGCGCCGAGTGCACAATCCCCATCTCCAGCGCCTCCACCGCTCTAACCTTCACCCCTCTCAACACTAAATCGCGCCTCGCCTGCACCGGCGCGATCTTCGCCCTCGCCACGGCGGCGAAGTAGTCAGGAAGCGTGATCCCGAGGTCCATCTCCGGCAAGTAGAGTACGCCGCGGTCGCTCCTCATGACGACATAGTCGTGCGCCAAGGCGAGGATGAGCCCGGCAGCGGCGGCGTGACCGGAGACGGCAGCGACAGTGGGCATCGGGAGGGAGAACAGCGCTGCTATAACAGGCCGGAGGGAGTCGGACATGTGTCGGAGGCGGGTGCGGGATCCGGTGACGGAGCCGGCAGCCCGGGCATAGTCGAAGTCGAATCCGTTGCAGAAGAATCTGCCGTGCGCGGCGGTGACGAGGGCGGAGCCGTCGGTGGCTTGGGACTTGATTTGGGTAATTGCGGTGAGGAGGGAAGAGATGAGGGTGGGGTTGAGACGGTGTTGGTCGTCGTCGTCGGTGGTTAGGGTTAGAATGAAGAGCGATCCTCGTTTTTCTAATGTACACATTGTTTTGGTTGTGTGTTGAGTGTTGACCGTGTGTGTGAGAGTGAATGCTTTAAGTTAATGTTCATAGCTAGCTAGTCAACATTCACTAGTTGAGAGTTCTTCAATGACCCACTTGAAATAGTTGCATAAGTTTTGACACTCCATTTTTTCACATAGCCAATTTAAGAACCATATTCTAACTCATAAATCACAAGTAACAATTTGATTGGGTTAAGTAATAATTTTTAACTTTCGTCACAATATCAACACCTCCAGAAGATCCTTTTAGGGTTATTTTAAGTCTTTAACGTCAGTACCTCTAAGATTTAAAAATGTGAATGCAATGAGTTGTAATCCTTCAACTCACCCATCCATCTCCTTCACATTAGACATATTAGACCAATTAACTATGACTTCTTCCTAATTCGAACTCCATTAATTGTCAATAGCGCTGGTTATGGCCATGGTTCACCAAATGTGCCTTTTTTTTAAGTTGGAATTTCACCTGAGTACAATGCTATACACCTCTTCACTGAAATCAAATTAAAGAAAGGAAAGAACCATAACTAAGAACTACATATAATAAAGGACAAAAAAAAATTATTTCAACCTTATTTCTTTTACAAGATTGTACTTTCAAATAATTCAGTTTTCAAAGCAAAACTTACCAAGAACAAAAGATTTACTAGTTTACATCCAAGAACAAGGTCTAACAGTAATCAGAAGAATATTACTAGTTATTATGATTAATGGTTATTATTGTATTCCTTAAACATATTTGGCGCCAAATTTAACATTAATTGCAGAACCAAAAAAAGCAGCGCTAAAAGGTAAATTGATTTCGCGCCACACTCACACTCTCTCTCTGAAAAGCGCGCGCTGTTTCTCCTTTTATAAACCCTTCACTTTTTCACTTGTGTCACTTTCATTCTCTTCGCCTCTTCATTTTCTGATTTTATTATATTTTCAATGGCGGAACATTCCGCTGCAACAGAAGAAGCTGAAGGAGGAGGAGGAGGAACATTCACATTCCAGAAGGTTCCTTCCCCATCGAACAACAACAACGACGTCGTTTACATCAACGGCCAGCGCGTACTCGTCGCTCAGCCCCTCACCGTCGTCCGCGCCCTCACCAGCACCGGCGGCGCCCGCGTCCACGCCACGCCGCCGCTGAAGGTGAAGGATGAGCCGCTCGAAGAAGAAGCGGTTCCCGAGGCGGCGCGAAAACGGTCGATGCTCTCGTTTGACGATTTTCTCAAGGCCACGAACACGAAAGTCGCGTCCGTCGAGGACTCGCTGAAATCAATGGAAGGAGAATCGCCGATTCAAACGGCGCAAGAAGTTGCTGATGAGGGAGTCGTTGATATGGACACCGTTTGTGAGGCGGTGAAGGAAGAACCGGTTGGGGAACCGTCGATTCAGGCGATGGAAGGAGTCATCGATGTGGACACCGTTAAGGAAGAATCGGTTGTGGAACCATCGATTCGAGCGATGGAAGGAGTTATTGATGTGGAGAAGGTTTGTGTGAAGAAGGAAGCGGTTAAGGATGAGGTTAAGGTGGTGAAGGTGGTGAAGAAGGAGGTGGTGGAGGAGAGGAGGATCCCGAATCTGGAGGATGGCGAGTTTCCTGATGAACCAGGGTGGTCGTTGCTGGGAAGGAAGGTTGAGGTGGCCATTTCAACTGCAAGAGGAGTGAAGAGATTGGTGGACAATGAGATTGTTCATTTCAATTTCCCTCTCCCAAATTACTCTTATAAATCCCAATGGATCGTTCGCATCTCTACTATTCGTTCTGGAGAGGTACTTGTTTACGAATCTGTAACTTTTTATAATGTGATTGTCTGATTGAACAATGTGTTTGATTTTGGAAAGGAGGTTAATGTTATCTATTTTTGTTGTTGTTGATCTAATTTTCAGGTTGGGAGGCTCCCAATGGAATGGGCTAAAGCTATCATTCCACTTGTGCAATCAGGAAATGTGAAGGTTCGAGGCCGATGCATTGCTGCGCCATATAGCCTGCAAATGATGCAAGAAATCATGTTGTTAGTGAGGTATAGTTAACCTTAATAGGTTCTTTTCTGTTTCTTTTATTTGTGTTCATTTTGCTACTTTATTAGAAATGGTGTTGTTGGTGATGAGTCTAATGGATGGCATGTTTATTTTCATGGGCAGCTTCTATGTTCACAGCTCTGTTTTCACAGAGTGTGTTGATACTTCTTGGAGGCTAGAGGCTTGTGGTAATATAAACACTGCTACTTATCCACTCCTTACACTGCTCAACATGCTAGAGATTAAGCCACATCGGAAGGTAATAAACCTCCCTATGCATTAGCCATTAGGCATACTTCAAAATTCTTATTTTTTTGTTTCTTCATAATGTTGCATTCCGTAATGAGATTTTGTTATATCTATCTAGGCTGATTTCACCCCTGATGATATAGATACTCGAAAGCGGTTACTTTATCGGAAGGTATGTGCTTCCATTTTGGTGTTTTTCCTTTTTAACAGATTATTGCTTTAATGATTTCATTGTTGAACATGGTGTAATGAACACCATTATTATGAATGCTGTCTGATTGATTATCTAAGCAACCTCTGCATGGAAGAGACCTAATTTTGCTCTTTATGCTCCCAGCTTGATTCAGATGAAGCTGCAGCTTTGCCTTTGGTAAAGCGTAGAAAGGGTGGCGAGCCAGCTCCTGAGCAGAATGAAGATGAACAGGCTATTTCTGAGTCAGCATTGAATAAGATTATTGGAGCTGCAGAAATATTTGACCTGGAGGTAAAGTACTTGAGTGTTTCAATATCAGCTGTTTATCTCCAAACACATCCCTCTTGTTAGTGTCATCAACATTCTTGTCTTATACATCTTTAGGAGAAAGCGGCACCACGCACCCTGACTTGTGAGCTGAAGCCTTACCAAAGTCAAGCTCTCTATTGGATGTCAGAAATTGAGAAAGGAATTGACATTTCAAATGCTGAGAGTAATCTACATCCTTGCTGGTCAGCTTACAATATATGCAATGGGTATGTACTGATAATAAATGATTCAACTAATGAAATGCAGCTTTTTTCCCTTAATACCACTGTTTATCTTATCCTGACATATCTTATAACAGAAGGTCAATTTATGTGAACATCTTCACTGGGGAAGCAACAAACAAATTTCCAAAAGCAACAAAGATGGCAAGAGGAGGAGTAAGTTTGTTTTAGGCCATCAATTTTTTTAGACACCACATATTACATTCAGTTTTAACAGTTTTCTTGTTACATTTTTTTCTTCCAATCAGATTCTAGCTGATGCAATGGGACTTGGAAAGACTGTTATGACAATTGCTTTGATTCTCAGTAATCCAGGCAGGTCGAAGATAGGAAACAACTTTATAGATGGTGTAAATGACAATATTATCACAAATAAGAGGAAGAATGCTAGCATCTCAAACAATGTGCAGGGTGGCACTCTAATTGTTTGTCCCATGGCCTTATTAGGTCAGTGGAAGGTGAGTTTTCTTCCTATTAAGCCAAATAGGAAAAAAACTATGATAGTTCATTCATATATCTCAAATGACATTCTCTAAGTGGTAAAGTAGCTTACAAGCATCTAAAATCTCCAGGATGAGCTTGAAACCCATTCAGCTATTCGCAGTATATCCATATTTGTCCATTATGGTGGGGGTAGAACCAATAGTGCTGAGTTGATTTCAGAGTATGATGTTGTCCTAACAACTTATGGAGTTCTCTCAGCTGCATTCAGAAGTGTAAGGAGATATTCCTTTGTAATTTCTTTCCATCCATTTGTATAAAAGGAATTCTTTATATTGGGTACCCTGACTTTTGAAACCAGGATGGGGAGAATAGCATCTATCACAAGATCCAATGGTATAGGGTGGTGCTAGACGAAGCTCATCATATCAAAGCGCATAAAAGTCAGGTTGCCCAGGCTGCTTTTGCTTTGTCCTCTCACTGCCGCTGGTGTCTAACTGGAACGCCTATTCAGGTTTGTCTTTCTAATAATTAGGCAAATATTATTTATGTAATTATGTTATAATTCCCAGGATAGTAGTTCTTTACACAAATGAAATCCCTATCATTCTCATTCATTTGAGATTCTATTTCTTTAATTGGCAACTCAGTACTGATTAGTTAATTGTTATAATGGGCCTATTGTTCATTAAGCAATAATAACTCGCTGTCAGGCACCTTGTTTCTAAAATTTGGTGTGTTCTCTGTTGCAGAATAGTTTAGAAGACCTATTCAGTCTCTTGCACTTCTTGGGGGCTGAACCTTGGTGCAGCTGGGCATGGTATGACAAATAATTTTGATCTGTTTCTAAAAGTAATATTTTTAGTTGAAGCACAAACAGTTTTGCTTATTTTGATAGATGTATCTGATACTTTTGCATTTTGCTTCTGTGTAGGTGGCACAAGCTGGTTCAAAGGCCATATGAGAATAATGACCCAAGGGCCCTGAAATTGGTCAAGGGCATTTTGAGGACACTGATGTTAAGAAGAACGAAGGAAACAAAGGATAAATATGGAAGGTAACCAGTCATTTTCATTTCACTTGAACTGTCTCTTTTGCAATGTCTTTTATGATAATTAATACCAGTGCTGACAATGTTTCTTCAGGCCTATACTTGTCCTGCCACCAACTGATATTAAATTGATTGAGTGCGAACAATCGGAATCTGAACGGGACTTCTATGATGCTCTCTTTACGAGATCTAAGGTAAGTTGCACCATAAACACTTTGGGATTCTAAATGTAAATATTTGTGTTTGCAAATTGCAATATTAACTGTCTCATGAGTCATGACTCTTGAACTTTTTACGCAATACGAACAGGTTCAATTTGATCAGTATGTTGCACAAGGAAAAGTTCTTCATCATTATGCCAATATCCTCGACCTACTTATGCAGTTAAGACGGTGCTGTAACCATCCATTTCTGGTTCTGTGGTGAGTGTGGCGAACACTAAATTTCTACTACACATTTTCCATTCCTAATTCTTCCAATACTAATAAAATTTTGCCTTGTGTATGCAGTGGAAGTAATCCCCAGAAATATGCAGACTTAAGCAGACTTGCAAGAAAATTCCTCCAGACAAATACTGAATCATCTGATATATGTGCCCCAAGTGATCCACAGCAACATGCAGAGTTGAACAGACTTGCTAGTAGGTTCCTTCAAAATTGTGATTCTGCCTCCAACTCTATCCAATCCCGTGGGTACATTGATGAGGTTTTGGAGCATATTCAAAAGGGTGACACTGTAGAATGCTCTATATGTATGGATTCACCAGATGATCCTGTGTTCACACCATGTGCACATAGGTTTTGTAGAGAGTGTTTATTCAATTGCTGGGGCAACTCAGCGGGTGGTAATTGTCCAATCTGTCGTCAGTCGCTCCTGAAAAGTGATCTGATTACTTGTCCATCTGAAAGCCCTTTCAAGGTTGATATTGAGAACAATATGACTGAATCTTCAAAAGTTTCTGAGCTAATGAAATACTTGGAACGTATTCAGATGTCAACTGATGAGAAGAGTATTGTCTTTAGTCAGTGGACTTCATTTTTTGATCTGTTGGAGAATCCATTGAGAAGTAGAGGAATTGGTTATTTAAGATTTCATGGGAAATTGACTCAAAAACAGAGGGAGAAAGTTCTGGATGAATTTAACAAGACAAGTGAGAAAAGGGTAAGTGAAATTACACATTTACACTGAACCATTTATGATTTCCAATGAAAACATCATTCTGGATCACTGATTATTATTTTCCCATTGTACTGTTTCAGGTGTTGTTGATGTCACTAAAAGCTGGTGGTGTGGGCTTGAACTTGACTGCAGCCTCCAATGTTTTCCTTATGGTACTACAATATGCCTGTTTTAACTAACGCTGTCCTACATCTCAACCTGTGGAACTTCAATTTTCTGTGTATGCTAACTCTTCAGTATAATGAAAAATGTAGGATCCATGGTGGAATCCTGCAGTTGAGGAGCAAGCAATAATGAGGATTCATCGTATTGGACAAAAGAGAAAAGTTATTGTTAGAAGATTCATCGTTAAGGTTAGATAATCCATTTTTTCCCACTTGCAATCCAATTTATTATCTATCTTCACCTACTTTGATTTTGGTATACCCGTTTTCTTGTAGTATTAGTCAAATGGTCCCGATTGGACTTGGAACATTCAAACTTCCCATTATAGACACAATGCTACGTAATTTGTTGTCAAACAAACAAGTGTTTATCATGTTTTACTTATAAATTTCGTATCAGACGGATTGGGTGGCCCCTCATGATGCTTACATTGACTTCACTACTTAAGTTCGTTGAGCAGCCAAATATTATGCATTTCTCTCAATTTATGTTTGATATCTTTTCTTAGTTTGTAAGATATAAAAAGCATTTTTCTCACATGAATCACGTTTTTTCATGAGGAGCCGCATTTTCTTCTTTTGGTCTTCCTCTGTACATTATCTAGTTAACTAATGCTTATCAAAAGAAAATCTAATTAACTAATGCAAAGAGTCGTGGGTATTGATTGTGAACAGAACACAGTGGAAGCTCGTTTGCAACAAGTCCAAGCCAGGAAACAGATGATGATATCTGGTGCCCTCACCGATGATGAAGTTCGGTCTGCTAGGATTCATGACCTCAAAATCTTATTCTCATGAATTTATTTTGTAGCTGGCCTAGTTTTAGTATTACAACAATGTCTAGTCTTTAGATCTGCAATGAAGCACTTTTTGTATAGGTGGTAGGGTTTTGACTAGTGTCTAATGGATTCTTTTTTTGGCGGTTGTAATGGCTTATTTATCCTTTGCGTACAATATGCGAAAGCAGACTATCTTGTAAATCTTGAAGCATTACTTTATCTTTGGTCATTTGTTCAGCCCCTAACCTTCAGTTTTTGCAATTTTTGATATTCATATTCACTTAAAATGAAGGAAAATCTTCATTTGTCATGCACCAATGGTTTTTCTTAAATTTTTTTTTGATAAGCTATAATTTGCAACTTATTCTTTAATTTCTAAATAAAGAATTGAAGGATACCGGACATTCTCCTTCTAAAAAGGTACTTGAAGAAAATTTAAAGTTGGTGTTCTATTTATTTATAACATATAGGCCAAATAAAAATAATACTTACGGTCAAACTTTATTAAAACTAGAATATGACCCAAGAGATTATCTAACATAAAATTTATGATAATATTTAATTATTGTCAGAATAATTCAAAAAGGAATAAATGAAATGATTTATAATTTATATTTTGTATAAAAATCTAAAGTATGTGTAATAACTAATAACAGATGATAGAAAAGTAGATGTGTTATATTTCTCTAATAAAAGAATGAGAAAGAAAAACCACTGCTGAAAAAAGCAAAAATGGAATGCTTTTTAATCAATTATTATTATTTTGAGAAATGTTTTTTTTTGATAAATTGAACGATGAAATATTATTAAAAAATTAAGTTATGAGTAAAATACACTTACCCCCCTCAAGGTTTGCTAGAAAAACACTCCACCCCATTCTTATTCAAAATATACACTCCACCCCACTCATTTTATCAAGTTAACCTCATTCAAAAAGATGCTAACGGAATATTCCATTCAAATCAAAATTATTTAATGTAAACTTATTTTTCCTTTTTTTTTCTGGTTATTTTTTTTTTCAGAAAAAAACGTCACTTTCTAATATTTGACCAAACAAATATTCTCAATGCTTACATACTGTTGGAGCTGGTATATAAAGTAACCATTTTATAAAATAATTCAAGAATAAATATGTATGAAATAGTTTTAAATTAAAACTTATGGTAAAAGTACGTTAAACTTCCACTCCATAAAAGAATATAAAGTTATATTATTATTTTAATTAATTAATTAATTTGGATAATATGATCGCGTTGGTTATAACATGTTAAATGTTAAAGTATATATTACTTTTAGTAATTGAAAATGAGGGATGTTATTGATATATAATAAGAGAATTTTATTAAATAATATTCATACATTACTCAATGAATTCATAAGCAACATTTTTTTATAAATCTAGGAAAAAGAAATTTAATTAGTATTTATTTGGTGAAATTTTAATTAGTATGATATTAATTTCGAAATATTTTTATATAATTCACTATTTATAAAAATCTTTATAAACTGGGTATTACTAGTAATTGTGATGTTATATTTTTTTTTGTTGAAACTAATGTTTTTTTTAAATGGAACTGACGTTAAACGATTTTTATTTGAAAGTAAGGTTTTTTTTTTAAAAAAATAAAATAAAAAATAATCAGAAAAAAAAGAAATGGAAAAATAAGTTTACATTAAATAATTTTGATTTGAATGGAATATTCCGTTAGCATCTTTTGGATGGAGTTAACATGATAAAATGAGTGGGGTGGAGTGTATATTTTGAATAAGAATGGGGTGAAGTGTTTTTCTAGCAAACCTTGAGAAGAGTAAGTGTATTTTACTCTTAAGTTATTTATCTAAACACGTCTGATTAGTGAAAGTGTGATAAGGAGTAAAGACTCTAACGTGAATATGAAAGAAAAAGCATCCATTACAACTCTTATTTAACAATTCAATCTAATTAAATAATAGAAATTATACAATCGTGAGATAATGTAAATTTATAAAGCACTTGATAAAATGTGGTCAAAAGAAGACTAAAACTATATTCAAGCTCACTTTTTATATACTTCCTGTCTGCCTCTCTATGATGGGAAAGGGTGTATCATGTTAGATTAGCCTTTAAGTTTGTATGCTTATGTCGATCTTTTACTACCTGTCTCCTCTCTCGCGGCTAGCATTCAGCTTGGCTATTGTCTGTCTAGACTGTCTTTTTTTAGGTATTGAAAATTAAATGAACTTATTGACATCCCAAAAAATAAGATAAAATGCTAATGTTAGATAATACTTTAGGATGAAATAAAATGTTTACTCTTAATATAACAATGTTATATTGTTTAACTTTATTTTATCATTTGTCTACATCTACTCAGCTTATTCTCACCCCTAATCAAACAGATCATTGTGTATAAGAAAATAATTCATCACTTGATCGATTCACGATTTAACGGGTCGGTTTGTTAGTCCTGTTTTATGAAGAGTTATAATTCAATTATAATTACATTCTCTTCTATTTAATTTTCACTTAATTTTCTTTAAATCTCTTTACATTTTCTATCACATCATCTCAGGTTTATCTTTTATTCCTATCTCACTCTTGATGTGAGTAGAAGAGAAGTGTGAATGAAGTATTATTGTTTTATAAACAATGACTATTGGAAGAAAAAAAAAAGGATAAACAATGTTATAAAGTGAGCCGTTCGCCAAGCCACTAAGCTGAGCCGATTTCAATTATTTCAGGTTGAACCAAACGTGTGCATCGCAGGCTCCTCTCTCCCTATTTATACCTCTCCTTCATTCAAATCCTTTCATTTTATCTCACCACATCACTCCTCTCTCTCTTTCTTCGCCGTCAATGGCCGACGCCCACAAAAACCGAACAAGCGCCGTCAACCGCCGCCAGCCGAGCCGTTTGCAAACCCGCGCTCCGCCGTCGCTTCAGATAAATCGTGCTGTGGATTGGAACGTCGCGATCCCCCTGCTGTCCCCGCTAGCATCGTCACCACCACCTCCTCCTCCGCCGAGGGAGGAGCCCAAGCAGCAGCGGCGGCAGAGTTCGGAGCCGGAGAAGGTGGTTTTCAAGAAGTGGCAGCATCCCGCAGCTCCGTTCTGCTATGAGCCAGCTTCGGTGGTGCGCCCCTTTCGCTAATTCAAGTGTAAATAATGAAGAAAAATAGAAGAACAATGAATAGGATTATCTAATTAACATGGAAATCTATACCCTCATCATAAGTAATAAAATCCATAATTTTTTTTTCTCTTACAGTAATGGATGTACCAGGGAGATGATTATTGATTTCTATTGTAAAAAAGATAATATTATATTTTTTTTTGTTAATCAACAAATCAGTTACTGAGTTGAGTTTGTAAGTGTGTTAACTTTTAGTTTTTTAGAAAAAATGATGATTAGAGGGGTAAAAAACCACCCGCAGTTGTAAAAATAGCTGCCATTATACGTCATTTGTTCTTATTGAAACTAAAATCAAACTCGCTTATAGCGGTATTCACAACCCGTAGGGTATTTCTTAACGCATGTGATCACATTAAATAGTAAATGGTCAATAATAATATTATAAACTTAACTGTATTTTCAGTACTACTCTAATTGACGTAAATTGCAATTGGAGTCTCTAAACTTCTAAAGTAGCATTTCGGTCTCTATAGCATTGCTGATATGTTTTAATTATGAGTATTGCATGACGAAAAATTGGTATTGAGCGCTCGCGTTATGAGTACTACATGACAAAAAATCTATTTTAGTACCAAATAGCATGAAAATATACACAAAATTATATCAAATAACATTAGATAGTACTCCCTCCGTCCCTAATTATAAGCTAAAGTTGTAAAAATCACACTTATTAAGAAAGCCTTAATTGATGCATTGGTTTTCAAAAAAAATGTACAACTTTCTATGTTTACCCCTATTTATGATAACACTTTTTCATCATTGTACTACTAATGGTGGTGCTCCACTACCAATAAATGCAAGGGTGAATATGGAAAGAAATATTAACTTTTGCAAGGTTAGCTTATATTTAGTGACACAAAAAAAGTCTCAATGTTAGCTTATAATTAGGGACGGAGGGAGTACTATATAATGACAAATTGCCAACACGTTGAAAACTACAATTTCTATAACCAAATGACATGAAGCAATCTAAGTTAATGAGTAAAAAATGTGAAATAAATATATTATTAATATATATATTGGTATCGGGCTGGGCCGAATGGATTTTTTATGAATCTGATATTCGAACCGAACGTGGTCGGATTATATATAATAATCCATCCAATTCGACCGTCGTTAGATCTAACCTGTATTTTTGCTATTAGTTTGGGTTGGGCGGGTTGGTCAGATTTGTCCGATCCATTTGCACACCCAAGATTACACTCAGCCAACATTTTTTTGAAGATAAAAGATATATAGTGTATAGCAAAAATGAAGAGAGAAGAGCTCTCAAGTCGCTAGAAGCTACAAAGCGATAATAAAAAAATCTCACAAGAAGAGAACCTGGGAAGGACCCAACAGAAAAAATCAAAGACAACCAGAAACCACAAAACAACCAACACAACTAGCATCACCCAAAGATCGGAATAACCAGTTAAACCCAAAGAAACACCTTAAGAGTCAAGGCCCTAAACAAAACCTCACTAAGAACTTCCGTAAAGTCTCAGATGGTTAGCAATAAGGTGATCGACAAGACTAAGAATGACTTCCTCATCAGAACCTACGAGAACGACATCAAGTTGTTTGACAAGAAAGTAGTTCCTGCAAGCTCTCGTCCAAGCGCCATCATAGCCTCAGGCTTTAGAGAGAATTAGAGAAGAGCTATGGACCAACATGGCCTCAGTCCTCGAACCCTCGGCGACCTCTTCGATTGGCGCTCCTATTTGCAATTGCCTCCCTAAATCTGGAGCCTTCCTAGACCTTCCTCTTCTCCGTCGTTCCGTCATGATCTTTAAATAAAATAACAATTAGCTAATACTAAAATATAGATTAATTTTGATACACTGACAACTGTATCATATAAGAGTAATAGTTACATATATTTTTAAACTTAATTAAAGTAAAAATATATTATTTAGTTAAGTGTTTGTGTAAATAAAATATTACACTTTTTTTTCTAAACGAATGTGATTTTGACTTTTTAAAGGAAAATGATTTATTGATATTACACTAAAAAAAAAGATAAAGGAAAAGAAGAGAGAGAATTGTAATTGATGTGATATATGAGAAAGAAATGAAGAGAAAAATGAAATGTCTTCATGTTTGAGTATCACTAATGTTTTTTAAATTACTTTTAATCTTTCACTCTATATTTTTTTGTTACAAAAATGAGTTAAGGAAGAGAAAACACCTTCAGATTATCGAGTAGGGCACTAGTAATATGTTGGGGAGGCCAGAGATCCACTCATTAAAAAGACGTTGATTGATCTTCCTAATAAGAGTTGCCCACCAACTACAAATTTACCGCACGAAAGATAATTTTAACATCTATTTAGTGCTAACATCCATTACACATGTATTTGACGTTTGTTGCAGTGAAGTTGACAGGTATTGTTTCCAGTTTGGTTATTGTATTCGACTTGATTGTTGAATTGTCATGGTCCTTTTGTTTTTGTGGCTTCGCAAACGAAAACGTGAACAACTAGAACTTTAGGATTGCGTTGAAATGATTTCTGGAGCATTCTTAAATCAGTGTTTAAAATGCTTTTATTTTAAACTCTTCAGTCTTAGAGCATTATTATGAACGTATACAACGTAACAGTTATGACTTATGAGCATTCCAAATTCATGATTTTGTAACGTAGTTAGCACTTGGCACACAAGGGCATTGCTCTATATTAAAGAAAGCGAAAGAAATGTTAATGTTAAAAGCTAACCGTATTTGAAGGGTAGTAGAATTAACATCGGTTCAAAAAAAAAAGAATTAACATCCACTTCTTACAGGATACACAATAGTGGTTTTTTTTATCCACCAAGGTTGATCAGAACATAATGGAGCACTTGAAGATAAAAAAAAAAGACAAACAAGTCTAAAGAAGCACTTAAAAAGGTGATTGTGTTTTCTCAGGATTTGAATACAAGAGCCTTAAGTTGTATTAGAATACCTAATCAGTTTGACACATCAATCATGTTATTTTAATCTGTTACGTTTTTTGTTTTGTCAAGTCCAAAAGGGGCTAACTCCTTAACAAAATTGTAAAGATCAATAGAAGAGGTAGAACGTATTTTTGAGAAAATAGAAGTGTGAGGCTTGCTCACCTAGGGTCCTTCATTGAATCTCAGAACTTATCAAGACTTCTCATCCTTGTGGCCTTCTTTGGCCTATTGATCTTCGATCGTGTCACCTTCAATTTCCTTTTCTTAGCCCATAACAGTTTTCGATTAGGGCTTCTATTTACATCAGTTTTTATCTCACACTTCTCATGTCCATGATTCGAGAAGTATGACACTTTTTTCAGTGATTTATGTGTCTAAACTAAGTTTTAAGAAGTCTTCTTTCACCCCGTTTTAGAATTGCCTAATTCAAAGATTTGTAGCTCGAGATACAAGAATTTCGTAGCATGACGTCATTCTGGTTGTAGTTGCGCAAATTCAATTCTAAAAGGGTTCATAAGTTAATCATGCCAAGGAGAATCACATCAAAGTTATTCCCTCAATCAGCAGTCATAAGATTATAGTCTTCTTTTTGAACGTTACATAGTCAAAACTCTAAGTTCACATTAAGTGAGTATGTCGCTAACAACAAATCATTCTCCATACATATGAAGGGTAAAAAGACCATGGTGACATGACAAGGGGGGAGGGAGGGGGGTTTATTTGTGTCCATGTAATTTGATCGCGATTGACTAAATTCAACTGGACTATGGTAAGAAACTTGCTTTAATTTTAGCAGGTTCTTGCTTATCCCACTGCCTCTTCACTAGCCGGAGGATGTGTTATTCTGGAAAATGGTTACCGAACTTGTTGGGGGTATCATTTTATTAGACAGAGCGGGGAATCAAACTTGGCATCGCCGTTTGGTGGCCCCTTCCTCCCTGCTACTAGTTGGAAGAAATTATGGAAGACAGGCCACCTTGCCCCGATGCAAGGGAACGACTTGACGAGCTTGCCTCAACCTTTTCCTGGTCCTTAGGGGGGCATTCATATTTGTCTTCTATTGTCCGGGTTTGTTGGGACTTAGCTTTATCTTTTGATTTTATGGATTTTTCTTTCATTCGCCGGTCTGGTAATTGTGCGAGAGATGCTTTGACCCAACTTTCTTTTTTCACGTGGTTTTAATGCTTGGATTGAGGAAGCTCCCGAGGAACTTGTTTCTTGTAATGTTGCTTATTAATTCATATATTTGCTTAGTTAAAAAAAAAATAGCTGTAATGTTAAAACCATTATAACACAGCGGATAACTGATTGAAAACTATTATTCTATTCAATCAATCAAATATAATTATAAAGCATTATGTAGAACCATAACTGAAATTGGCAATACGGACAAATCCATAACTATTCTAAAAGATAAATTTATGATGGAATCACATTAATAAATAAATAAAGTAACGTGATTCCATTAAAAATTTTAGTACTTGTTAAATAATACTAGAGGAGGGTAAGTGCAACAATGATAAACTTCAAGGAAGGTTAATGTAATTTCCTCTATTAATAATATAAAATTTATTTTAAATATTTTGAAATATAACAAAATATCCAAAATATATTTTCCATTGCCAATGTTCAGTCTTTGCTATTCAAAGTAAAAGTTACGAGTATGTGTGGATGGAATAATTGACCATAAACTCAGGAACACCTCATAATCTCATATGATATGATAAAATTATGAGCTGGGGCCAGATAAACCAAAACCAAAGGCTAGGAGATTCAAATGGAAAAAATTCCAAAGGAGATAAACAAACAAGGGGTGTCAAGTATTCAGTATATATTGTAAAGTTCAAAGACCATATATTCTGTTATCTTTGAAATTGTCACTTTAAGACTAGTAATGAGCCGTTCAAAGAGTTTGATTAATCAGTTTTTCTTCCGTCGCTATTGGATGTGACCTCATTCTTCGTGCGCAAATTTTATACATATCCAGCAGCAACTGTGTATGATCCTTTTTGCCAACTACTAGGGAAACGCCTTTTTAAGAGGGTGGGTATCATCTTTTCCACTTTCTTACTAAACTCTCTTTCAATTAAGAGGGTTCACGGTTGAGTTGGGTTGATTCAGTTTTGCGATAAAATAGAATCCAACCAGTCAATTATAATTTCTTTGAGTCGGTTTCATAAATTTTGTTCAATAAATTCGAACCAAACCAATCTAAGCAAAATCACGTTAGTTTGATTCGGATCATCAGGTTAGTTGGTAAGTTATAAATTTTGATGACTCTGATTTAAAATTGACTTAATTTATACATTTTGTATTAGATTGTATCGGAACTGAGTTTAATTTTGTTGATTCTTGTTAAAATTTGACTTAATCTACCTATTATGTATGAGATTTGCATCAAAACTAGTCTAGCACAAACCATGAATTTGGCTCTAGAAAAAAAAAAACCAAATAATCAATTATTGAAAAATAATAATAAATATTCATTTTATTGGTGATATGATATCAATAATGTGAGAGTATAGTAACACATTGCATTTTACAAGCTGCTAGAAAAATTTGAGTCTAATATAATGTTTTGTTGTATTTGTGACATTTAAAAGAAGCTAATACCATTTGTGGCATACAAAATCGGCATTAATTTCAGAAAAAAAAAATGCAACATCATCTATGATAGTGGCATTCTAGGAAAATACCAGTAACAGTATATGTGACACTTATTAAATGCCACAATTTAACAAAATAAATGCCTCTAAACAATTTTTTTTATAGTGTTTAAGCAAGAACGAAAATACCAACAAAATCACAACAAGGCTAAAGAGACAGAAACATGACTTGGTGACTAAGTCATGAAGGCCTAATTAGAACTAGATGGTACAAAATTTCTCAAGTCTAGGATTCGAATTCTACTAACATCCAAGCTACAACGGTGACCCAAATTGAAATATATATAAAATAAAGAAAATGGTTCAGGCTTAATTCTAGTTATTTTTCTGCGTCTAAATTAAAAAAAAAAAAACCATTTGTGTCTTCCTAGCATTAGGCCAGGCCAGGCCAGACTTTGCATAAATAGGCCAGGCCTACTTCAAAATTTTAAGGCCTTAGCCTGGCCTATTATCTATCATAGGCTTTTTTTTTTTTGCCTCGCCTGGCCTTTTTGAAAGCCTGGCCTGGCCTGGTAGCCTATTTAATAGCCTATTTCAGAATAAATTTTATACAAATATAACCATCTCATTTTTTATTTATTTATGTAATTCTGCAACAATATAAACCACCTCACAAAATAAGATAGCATCCCAATGGTGAACAACAGCACTTTACAATTCTTTATAAAGACACAATCAACAAAATAAGTGAACCAACATCAAGTACCAACATTGAACAACCTCATTTTTGTACAGCAGCAACATACAATCCAACAGAAGCACAATTCAAGCACAAAATGCAGCATAATATATTAGAAATTTAGCTTCTTTCCTGTCATAATAAACTTGAAAGATCATAAAATATTAATAAAGCTTCAAAGGTTCCAAAACCAGAACAAGAAAATAACCACCTGCTGCACCAACATGAGCATGACAACAGAATCATAACTAAAGAAGTCCAAAAGGAAACTAAAACAATAATAGAGTCACAACTCACAAACAGACACAATACTTAATATAGTTGACAACACAAATAACATCAAAACAATCTCAATAAAAAAACATCACATCTTCATATTGATCTACTTGTTTCCTTCATAACCAGCCTCATCTTCAAGAATGACATCATTGCATCAGATCTTCAAGTTGATCACCGCATGTCTTTCATCCACCTTCAAATTAAAATAAGAAAATGTCATTGAACTGAAAAATATTTTGTAAATAATAATGTTATACAGGTTTAAGAAAAAACTTGTAAAAACAACAAGTTACCTTTGCCTTCTTCATCAAATTGTACTTATGACGCAGCCAATCTCCACCACAAATGAGTGCTTCAATAGATTCATCGTTCAATTTAGAACGATACTCATTAATAACTCGCCCTCATGCACTAAATGTAGACTCTGATGCCACAGTAGAGATGGGTATAGCTAATATATCTGCAGCCATCTTCGACAAGACCTTATATTTAAAGCTATTATTCCTCCACCAGTCCAATGTGTTGAATGAGTTACCATCACCATCTGGAACATAGACACCTTCATCATAATAAGCTTGCAGTTCTGATTTCATTGGAGGAACCGCTTCCTTTTCACGCACAAGATTCATAATTTGGTCAAATCCAGTGAATGAAGATCTAGGTTCAGATGAGGATGTTGGATTGTTACCACCACCATTTGCATTCTCAGTCGCAGAGGATGACTCTTGAATACTCAAAGACACATATTCATCATATAAATTTTCCAATGAACTTCTTACCTTCTCTATCTCTATGGCAACTTTCGCAGGTTGGTATATCATGGGAAAACAAATATCAACAATATGAAATTTGCACCTAGGATCTAAAACACTAGCAATTGCCATAAGTAAATTACACTCACCCCAATATTTGTCAAATTTTTCTTTCATTGGAGCTGCCATTTCTCTCATGAAGAGATCTTCATCCTCAGATGCATTATCAATTACTTGTTTAACTCTCCAAACTTCCGCAAGGTATAAATTTGAAGTCGGATACTCACTACCTGATATAACATGAGTAGCTAGATCAAACACTTCTAGAAGTTTGCAAACCTTCTCAACTTTGCTCCAATCTTCAGCTGAAGGTGTATAATCATAATGGGGCTCTCTTTCCTTGTAAGCATCAAATGCAGTCTTGAATTTCAAAGCAGTTGCCAACATACGAAATGTTGAATTCCATCTTGTTGGGCAATCCATGATAAGCTTCCTCTCTTTCAAACGCTTCTGTTCAACCACATCACAAAAGTTCTTTAATCTTGCATCATTGTAGTTGATGTATTTTACACTTTCACGAACATTGAAAATGATACTCTTGATCTTTCCTAGGCCATCTTGCACCAGCAAATTTAATATGTGCGCACAACACCTAACATGAAACAATGCACCGTTAAGGAATAATTTGCTGCTTAATGATAAGGTATCCTTGAGATTTTTTAAGCATGTATCATTATAGGCAGCATTGTCAACAGAAACAGAAAAGACTTTATTTTCAAGCCCCCAAACTTTCAAACACTTGAAAATGGCATCAGCAACATCAACCCCACGCCTAGGAGCAGGAACTTTCACAAAACTCAAAACTCTTTTCTGAAGCTTCCACCCAACATCAATGAAGTGACCTGTGAGCACCATATATTCAGTTACTTTGTGGCTTGATTTCCACATGTCTGTTGTCAAGCTAATCTTGTTCACACTATTCAGCATAGTCTTCAAAATTTTCTTCTCTGCCTCATACAATGCTAAACAATCTTTTCTAATAGTCTTACGAGTCACCTTTGTAAAATCAGAATTTGCATACTGGAATGCCCACATCCAAACTTCATCTTCAACAACATTAAAAGGCATTTCATGAACCATTATCGCAGAAGCAATTATCTCCCTCATCTTTTCATTGTTGTATCTAGCACCAGATATTATAAATGGATTACCATTAGAAGGCTGAAAAGGAATGACACTCTGCTTTTTTTCACTAGCCTTCTGCAGCGACTTTTGTGTGCAAACTTCTCCATGCCTTCTCAAATGGCTAGTACTAGCCCCTACTCCACCAGTTGCAAATTTTTGTTTGCAATACTTGCAAACAGCTTTCATTTTACCTCCTGCAAGGTTAACTTCATAAAAATCTTCCCAAACAGATGATGTTTTCTTCCTCTTTCTCTTGACAACCGCCTCTTCGCCTACTTGATCATTTCCTTGTTCATTATCTTGTAGCTGACTCGAATCTGGTTGGACAAGTTCATCCACAGCCATAACAACGGGATTGGTTGAAACCGGTTCATTGTTCTCAAGTGCAGAAGCCATTTTGTGGACCTGAAAATAAATTTAATTCTTCATGTCGGCAACATAGTAGTAAATCTAGAGAATAAAGAAAGTTGTGTGGCTCCTAGTAGCTATAAAGATCCAAAAAAGCAAATTTATATGAAGAAAATGAAACATTCATTCTAAATCAGTACCATGACAAGTATATCAAAGAATAGCATCCAACCTAAATTTCATTCTAAATCAGTACCATAACAAGTATACCAAAGAAACAGGTTTTTTCAAGAAGATCTCTTAGATATTTTGAAGGTTTTTCCATCAAATAAATAAAGGCATACAATGCACCTAGAAATTCTAAGAATCACATGGATTGCTCTGATGATCAGATGCGATTCTTATGGACAGATAATACACAGAAAAATTTCAATTTTGAACCACAATCTCAATTTATTTCCAAGAATATAATGAAGAATCAGATTACATAAGGGATGGAATTTGATATCAAGATGAACATGAAAGTACCTTGACAACTACATATTTACATAAGGCCTTACTATAACACCCAATCTGTTTCAAACATTACAAATTCAAATGCTTATTGTACAGGTCATTTAGTTCCTTATCAGATCTGGTCTGTTGACTAATAAGATACTAAACGTAATTTTTTTACCTACAATTTTGTGTATCAGGCTCTCTTTTGCTAGATGAATAGATAAAAGCTTATTACAATTTGTAATTTTTTGAAGTCAAATTTATTTCGTTATAGATTACTAGCTATTAATGTTAGAACCTTGTTTAGTATCAATTATTCAGATGTCTGACTTCCAGTGCATAAATTGTTCCAGATGCAAATGGAAGCTTTGCCAAAAAAAAATGTTTCTTTAACACATAATACAAATCATTAGCCTCTGCTTAAATCTTTTCCATCTTAATTCTCTTAGATAAGCATGATGATTAGTATGCTTGCAAAATTATAGCTTCCAAATGGCAAAATTAAGAACATATTATGTTTAATAATTAAGACAGTTAGAAGTACCAATATAGCAATAGGGGTTCCAATATAGCAATCAAATTCTGTATTGATACTACAACAGAAAATTCCATACATAACAGTCACAAAATTGACAAAAAAACCCACCCCTATGGGAAGTACCAATATAGCAATAGGGTTTCAAGTATGGATTTCTACAGAGGAATGAAGAACAGTAGAGCACTTACCGGAAAAGGAAGAAGACGGCGGTGAGGGAGGGTGACCTTCGCCGTGAGAGAGAACGCAAGAAGAGAGAGGTAACGCGACCAGGAGAGGGAAGGCGATGCAAGGAGCAGAAAACTGAAACTGCACTTGAGAGGGAGAGGGAAAGCGAGGCAGAGAGAGGGAACGCGACCCTGCAAGGTGAGTGAGAGTGAGAGCGTGAAAGGGAAAACTGAAACGGCAAGGTGAGTGAGAGTGTTATGTAAGTGTGGCAATTGAGAATAACGTTAGAAATATAAAAGGTTATAATTAATATTGTAATTTATGATTATGGAAAAGTGAAACTAAAGATTTTGAGAATTGGAAAGTTGACATAATCAGAGGGGGACGGATGAGATTCTCCAAAAATCAATCATCAAAATTTGTGATATGTATTTAATTAACTTAATAAATATAATATATTAAATTAATGATTAATAAACAGGCCGGCCTATCAGGCTTAATAGGCTTTTTTGTAAGCCTAAGCCTGATCTATTTAATTATATAGGCTTTTCAAAAAGCCCGAGCCTAGCCTTTTTACTAAACAGGCCAGGCCAGGCCAGGCCTTAAATAGGCCAGGCCATAGGCCCCTGTCGGCGGCCTAGCCTATTCCCACCCCTGCTAGCATATATAATATATAGCTTCCTCAAATGGGCAAGAGAAGCCCATCTCAAATAGGAATTTTTGCTTGGATAACTTGAATGGGCTAATAACAAATGAACCACTTATGATGGAAGGATGCCATAATTCTTTGGGCCCTAAGTCTAAACTTTTGGCTGAGGATAATCTAATAGTGAATTTTTTTATAAGCAAACAATATATGGAGAAAGAGGAAATTAAAAAAACATTGATGTTTTTAATGGGAAAGAGATCGAGGAGAATAAAAAACGATTGTGGTTATAAAAAGGAAAAGTAGAAGAAAAACAAAAATTGATGATGCCTCGTACCCCTATATCAATCTTGTTCCATGTGAAGAGGTTATAGAAATTTCGGATGATAATTTAGTACAATAGGGTGCATGTGAGGATGCTTGCATTAGTACAAAAAATGTGAAATTGTCAAATAAATCTAATGAGGTTGAGAGCTATGGAAGTAAGTGTTAGAAGTCTCACATTGGCTAGAGATAAGGCAAAATAAGTGTTTATAAAGGGTAGAGCAACCTTAACTCAGCTAGTTTTTGGGTTGAGTTAGACCTCTCAAATTCTAATATAATATCAGAGCTTATCCTAGATTCATTTGTTGCGGAAATCTCTCATATTTGGGCCACCTGTTGATGTTTATTCCACGCACCAGATGTTCAACCCTCGACGTGAAGGGGTGTGTTAGAAGTCTCACATTAACTAGAGATAGGGTCAACCAAGTGTTTATAAAGAGTATAACAACCCTCAACTCTTGAGCTAACTTTTGAGTTGAGTTAGACCTCCTTAATTCTAATAGTAAGAGCAAGAAGAGAGTGGGTTATGAGAAAGCAAATTTTGGATTGTATTTTTCTGGATGGGATGAGGAGGTTGTGCTTGGGCTGATTCACTCTTATCTCTTTTATTAATAAATTTTGTTATTAATTTTGTTTTAATTCCAAATATATTCTGTTAAGCTAAAAACTACGAGGACTACGACTCTCGACATCATGGTGCAAAGGTGGGTTCTCGACAACAAGGGCTATGGCAAAACCGGCAACTCAGCATACGGTGCCCCTCAAAGTCAAGTTAGGAAGAGTTATATCTCGACAAACTCAGCAGATGAAGAAATCTCGATCATCTTAATGGAAGAGGCAGTTACCGAGTAACAAGTAACTACAAGCACGTGCATATACCCACGATGCCACGAATAGCAACGGTTGCCCACGACTCAGAACCACCCACGTGGCAATAGAGTCACGTGCTCGAAAACCAGCGGCTAAACGTGGGGCATGGCGCCAAAATTCAAAACCCACGAAGCCATCATGCACCCAAGAAAAACTGCCAAGAACGTGGGCAATGACAGCACTATAAATAGAAGAAGCAGCAGCAGAAAGAAGGGTTCCCAACTCAAAACTCCGAAAGTTCACCAAAAAGCTCTAAACGTCCGCATCAATGAGACTCAGAGAGCAAAACGTGATGATGGAGGAGTATGTTGCAGAACCAACGCTTTAGTTTTCTTGCATTTAAGTTTGTTAATTCCCCAGTTCTTCTACGCATTTCCCTGTCGAGATCTTCATCTTTTGTAGTTTTTATGTTATTTGGATGTATGTGATTTCTTTGTAATTGACCCGTGTGTAATGAAATTCAGTTCTGTTTAAACCAACTTGGTGTTATCGAAAAAGCACTCACACACGCAACACTTTGGCAAAGCGTTTTCTCAAAAGGACCCCGAATCTAAACTTCCTTTAGTCGAACTAAGAGGATATTTGTTTACCAAAAAACCACGTAAACAAATTGGCACACCCAGTGGGACAGTTTTTGTGAAAACTAAGTTTTACAGAAGCGTTTCGTGTGTTTTGTTTGCTGCATGCTATTTGGTATTTGTTACTTGCCTTGATTGTGATTTATATGCATCTGAGAAGTGGTAAGACTATAAGTATGGCGAGCAATCGAGGAAGAACCTCTCCTCAAGGGTCTAACGTGGGTAATCAGAGCAGCCCTGGGGGAAGTAGTGGTAACAATAATGAAGAAGTGTCTACTGGAATGGGGCATGGCACCACTATGCCAACCCAGGATGTAGCAATTTCTGCAGTTGCAGAAATGCCTGTATCTACATCAGTGCAGACACAAATTGTTCCAACAGTTACGAGGGAAAACATGCCTTATGGTATGCCTACGTCCATGATGCAAGGCATACAAGGCACGTATTCGACGTTCCCTGAAAATGTTCCCCCATTCAGCATACCCCCTTTTGGGGCAAATGGAACAATGCTAAATTTGGGGAGTCGAGTTAGCCCTCCTATTCCTGGATCCAGTTCACAAGTTTATTTATCTACAGGTATGAATACTAGTTCACTTCAAGCCATTAGGCAACAGGTAGATGACAGCAACCATGAAATGGTTAACATGTTATCTCGACAGATAGGTGAGCTAATCAACCCTGTGCTCCAAAATAATAATGCCAATAATCAGCATTTGGCACGACAGATGGATCGTTTGGCGACAGCCCTGGGGGCACCAGTCGAAATCCAACCGGCACCAGGGATTAACCAAATCCCGTTGCCTAACCATGTCCCTGCCCCTGTGCGCTACCAGGCGCCGCAACGCCAAGAGATGAGGGCAAACCCTTTGTACGAGGCAGTGCAGCCGCCATTGCAAAATGTATATATGGTAAATAGGGAAGAACACGCTGATGGTGTGCTAGTAAGAATTCGACACCAGAACGCTGGGGGCAACAAAATGTTGCTGCTGTGGTAGAGCAATTGTTGAACCAACATGGTTTCAACGTGGGTTTCACGAATAGACCCCATTTTGTGTCAGCCTTTACAGAGGAGGTTCTCGAATCAGAACTTCCTCGAGGCTGGAAGGTCCCCAAATTCACTAAGTTCTCGGGGGATTCAGGAGAATCCACTGTAGAACACATAGCCAGGTACCAAATCGAAGCAGGAGACCTAGCCATCAATGAGAATTTAAAAATGAAGTACTTCCCGAGTTCGTTAACCAAAAATGCATTTACCTGGTTCACCACCCTCGCTCCTAGGTCAGTCCATACATGGGCCCAATTGGAAAGGATTTTCCATGAGCAGTTCTTTAGGGGAGAGTGCAAGGTGAGTTTGAAAGATTTGGCTAGTGTTAAAAGAAAGCCAGCAGAGTCAATTGATGATTACCTAAACAGGTTTAGGATGCTTAAATCTCGATGTTTCACCCATGTCCCTGAACACGAGCTAGTTGTCTTAGCCGCTGGTGGTCTAGAGTATTCCATTAGAAAGAAAATCGACACTCAGTATATTCGCGATATGTCTTTACTCGCAGATAGAGTGAGGCACATCGAAGTGCTAAAGGCCGAAAAGTCTAAGGAAAGGGCCAAGACTACTAAGTGGCCAAAGAAGGAGAAGGTAGCGTACATAGATGCGGATCCAGTATGTCAAAGTCCATGTGTCTATCGAGAAGTTCCTGAAGACGTCGAATTAAATGATGTCAATCTGGCTGAACTTCAGCCAGGGGATCCTTATGTTTGTAAAGCATTGAAACCACGTGAAAACAAACTTGGGGAGCAAAACCCCAAGAACACGATTCCTGCTGTGAAAACTTATACTTTTGATGTGACCAAATGTGATGCAATTTATGATATACTTGTGTCTGATGGTTTGCTTGTGGTCCCTAAAGACCAAAAACTTCCTTCTCCTGAACAAAGGAAAGGGAAGAAATATTGTAAATATCACAACTTTTTTGGTCATTGGACCTCACAATGTGTTCGTTTCAGGGATCTTGTGCAGGGGGCATTGGATTCGGGAAGGCTCAAGTATGACGAGAAAGCCAAAAGCCAAATGAAGATTGATTCCGACCCACTGCAGGTAGCTGAAGCCAACTACGTGGAACCTTTCTACATTGGCATGGTCGACATTTCTGAGAAGCTAAATCTGGGCCTGACACTCGAGGAAGCAAAGGAGGAAAACATGGCTGTCGAAGAACCAGAGGTCGCGAAAGAGGTGAGCCTAGAGGAGGTTTACCCCAAGGCAGGAGAAACTCTTGTTGAGTTTTTGTCACGAAGCAAAGATGGCGAGAAAGAGGTCATGCTTTGTCCTCGGTGTAGTGCCGTTTTCGACAAGTCAGCAACTAAAGCCTATCAAGATTCTGAGATGAAGAGGCATTACCAGAGCAAAATGCCTGTGTCCAGAAGGTTGAAATATCCCCACGAGGAGTGGATTGAAAGGGATCAAGAACTCGATGGCAATAGAGGCCAAAAGTCAAGAATCAAGGACAAGACTTATGTCCCTGATGCTGGTTTGCCAAAGAATCAATGGTTCAGGCCAGCACCCCCAAAACCGAAGCATCACCAGAAGTGGTCGAAGATCGATTTGGGCCAGGGGTCTTCCTATATTAACAACTCCCGCGTATCACGGAGCTACTCCTATGGCTCTGGAAACTACTATGCCCCTGAGCAAATGACCAGAACTCAATTCAGACGTTTCCTGAGGAAAAGAAAAGCTGAGAGAGAAAGAGGTGGCAAGTTCCGTTCCTTATGGGACATAAAGCCAGAAGATAACCCTCGCAATGAACCTAGTGTGGCGTCGATTATTAACCAGCTCGACCACGCCATCAAACAAGGAACAGTTGTGCCACCAAACCCGGCCAAAGAAAAAGGGAAAGATGTGGCTGAGGATGAGGATGAAGACATGCTCGACGATTTCGACGACAGTGATGGGGAAGATCTTAACATCATCTGCATAGTGTCTATCTTACCCGCTGAATTCGACAGAATCTCGGAGGTAACCGAAAATGAAGAGGACTACTACGACGAGGAAGAGCCGGATGACAACCCCTTGTGCTACTACGTGATGCAAAAAGGATCCGTCGAAGACGAAAGAGCTATTTTCCAGAGGCCAACGGAGCAGATAAAAAGCCATTTGAAGCCGTTGTTCGTTTGGGCAAAAGTCGACGAAAAAGGAGTCAATAAAGTTCTTGTCGACGGAGGAGCCACAATCAATTTAATGCCTAAGTTCATGCTCAAGAAATTGGGCAAAACTGAAGCAGACCTAATCCCTCACGACATGGTCCTTTCCGACTACGAGGGGAAGACAGGTTCTTCTTTAGGAGCAATTATGTTGAACATAACCGTAGGAACGGTAGCCCGTTCCACATTGTTCATCGTGGTGCCCTCAAAAGCCAATTACAACCTGCTATTGGGGAGAGAATATATCCACGGCGTGGGGGCAGTGCCCTCAACCCTGCACCAACGTATTTCCATTTGGAAAGCAGATGGAGTCGTCGAGAACGTGCAAGCAGATCAGAGCTACTACTTAGCGGAGACAGGCTACGTCAGCAAAAAGAATTTCGACAAAAGTTTAGCCACAATTGCTCCTCTAGACACAGTGGCCTCTCAATATTTCAACCCGTACTCAGAGTACTCAGTGACATTAGATCCTATTAGGGGTTTGAACCTTAATGAAGCATACAAACCTGATGCCATGAGTGGATGGCACAGCGATGAAGAAAAGGATGCCACAACTGAGTGGCAAAATGAGGTTAAAGATGATTAATTCGAGCCTAGCTCGAATTTCGGCTTATGCAGCCGAAAACAGAATAAGGACGGCCTTAGAGGCCGCAAGAATAGCCAAAGAAATGGCTACTGAAGAAACCAATGCCTCAATTCTGCCTGTCGAAATGACATCCCAAAAGGAGGCAACAGCAAATGAGGATAACACGTGCATAAGAAAAAACGAGCAGAGAGTCGATGAATGCGAATTCGAGGATCTTCGCGATTTGAGACTGGATTGCATCTATGATGACGGTCCATTAGGTTTCGAAAAGCCAGTGGTCGACATTTCCAAGAAAATGGAAGCACAAGACCCTTTGGAAGAAGTGGACCTGGGAGATGGCTTAGAAAAGAGGCCAACATACATCAGTGCTCTCATTGACCCAGAGTTGAAGGACAGGATGGTGAAATTACTCAAGGAATTCAAAGACTGTTTCGCTTGGGATTATGATGAAATGCCTGGCCTCAGTCGAGAATTGGTGGAATTGAAGTTACCCATCAAAGAAGACAAGAAACCGGTCAAGCAATTGCCCAGGAGGTTCCATCCAGATGTGTTGGTGAAAATCAAGGAAGAAATTGAAAGACTCCTCAGGTGTAAATTTATCAGAACGGCTCGATACGTGGACTGGCTAGCTAACGTGGTTCCAGTGATCAAGAAGAATGGAAAGATGAGAGTTTGCATCGATTTCCGAGATCTTAACGCTGCCACTCCAAAAGACGAGTATCACATGCCTATTGCTGAGATGATGGTGGATTCAGCTGCTGGTCACGAATATTTAAGCTTGTTGGATGGTTACTCAGGTTACAACCAAATCTTCATAGCTGAAGAGGATGTGTCGAAAACAGCTTTTCGATGTCCTGGTGCCTTGGGGACATACGAGTGGGTGGTCATGCCATTTGGATTGAAAAACGCTGGCGCGACCTACCAAAGGGTAATGAATACCATTTTTCATGATTTTATCGAAACTTTCATGCAGGTTTACATTGATGACATTGTGGTGAAATCCCCATCAAGGGATGACCATTTGTTGCATCTAAGGAAATCCTTTGAGAGGATGAGAAAATATGGCTTGAAGATGAATCCCCTTAAATGTGCCTTTGGTGTTATTGCAGGTGACTTTTTGGGTTTTGTGGTGCATAAAAAGGGCATCGAGATCAACAAGAACAAAGCCAAATGTAACACCCCGATTTCCGAGTGTCACTTTAGTAACTCAAAAATAAAATAAAGCGGAAAAGCAGGTATATTTTTTTTTTCGATATTTGTTTTAAGTAAATAAAAGACTTGACGAATTAAAGACTCAACCCAATCGCGATTAACAGCGACTAATATACAGTATAAGTACAGCCCTCGCTGCAACTAAAAACATCGTCACGATAGTCCTCAAGTGACGGAAAGTAACATCAAATAACTGAAAGTAGTGCCCGCAGGCAAATAAGTGTGACTCATAAATAGAGTCATAAGTTTTATAAATACAGTCCTCCGAAGAGTAAGTCAGCCCAAAACGGCTTCCAAAAGATAGACTTCTACGTCCGACAAACTCCCTGTGATCCTCATGGAAGAGAACCACACAAAAAGCTAATAGTCGGGGACCTACCCTGCCCCAAAATAAGAAATGACAGTCAGAGCTATGACAACGACACCCGATGTACTACACCCCTAACATCGACCCTCATCTGATCCTGCATGAAGTCCGGGTCCACGTCGAAGGCTCAGTAGTAGTCATTTCGCTCCGGGTCCTCCCCGAACGACGAACCATCTCGAATGGGCTGTTGAACGTCTGGCAGCAGGCCGACCGCCCAAACACAAACATGAACACAAAGCCAAGGCGCGAGGGTCAACTCACAGAATATAATAGATAATACAAGCAACATGTGAAGAATAAGGGGGGTATATATATATATGTTGTATATATACGTATAACTTACGTATTGCCTACCCTAAGGTATATACATAACATTTATCAACATCAAATCATCAAGATATATAACGATGTTTATCATCATCAAATCACAAATAACAATTGGATCTCCAACCCATCAACAAATATAGTTAGGTGCATGGCGTGCCAATGCAATGTCATGCTCAAAATATGATCCGGATAAAATGTCACCATCTCGATGGATGGGACGAGCCAAGCATCTCGCTCCGCTAAAGCATCTCGCTCGTATGAAGCATCTCGCTTCTGTAAAGCATCTCGCTTTTATAAAGCATCTCGCTTTTATGAAGCAGCACGCTCCTGTGAAGCATCTCGCTCCAATGAAGCATCTCGCTCCGATGAAGTTCGATATGAGATCGTCCTTAGGAAAGCAGCACACTTTCCAAGAAATGTATGCATGAATGCAATATGGTTAGCCAAACAACGAAACGTCCTCACCAAGGTACGCGTGTCTAGCTAGAGTACATTGTCTCTACAATACCCTGAGGTAAACAAAGAAGTGCTAGTCGCACTTGGTAACTTTCCTAGTCACTTTGGCTCACCGTCTCGATGGCCAACCAAACTGCTCCACGAGCAAAAGAATGCATCTCGCACTCAGTGACCTTTCAAGTTACCCTGGCTCACCATCTCGATGGCCAAACAACTGATCAACGATTAGAGAGAATGCTGCTCGCATTCAGTGACCTCTCGTCACAATGGCTCATCTTCTTGATGACCGAACCAAATGCTCAAGGAGCAAGGAGTGTCATCCGCACTCAGTGACTGTCCCAGTCACAACGCTAGGATCGCCGACACTTCCCGTTTTCAAACTTATTTCAGATCCTAAGTCTTTTCCAAGAAATTGTTATTACTATTTGAATATGTTCTATCTTTGGTTAATGCATTATGAATTTCATTTATGAAGTCAAGTTTCGTTTCTCTTTGTTCCAAAACTCTATAAGTAAAAAGATCCCAATAAACCCAAGTAATTCCCCGGGAAGGTCTCGATCCTAAAATGACTATGGCTTAGACCTCCGGTCAAAGCCTGCCTAACATTTCCCAAACCTCGTCATTAGCATGGCATAACATCACGTTTTCCCACACTCCGAAATCATATAATCATGTACTATCTCAAATCAGTACAATTCAATAGAGCATATGCAAAACATCATAAACTCAGCAGAAATAATGGCATATAGCTCAGTTCAATAACAATATCAATATAATATCCAACATTCAAGCAATATTCAAGTCGAATTCATCGACACCTATAAAGCAATAGCTAGTAAGTAAGTTGCCCTCACCTCGAGTTGTTCCAGTCTCGCGGTGTAGGTCTCCCTCACAAGCTTGTTCAATCAATCCCAAAGTTTCCACAATTGAACCTTTGAGCAAACAAAGCAATAATGAATTAACACAAGTCGATACAGTCGAAACAATCCTAACTAATGTTCGACAAAGCTCAAGAAGCTTCAGAGTACAACATTTAGGCACGAATGGAAGGGCTTCCCCCGAATGGATGAGTTTTGACTCGATTCAAGTTTTGTACAAAAACACTTTATTCGCTAAAACGTGCATAACTCGAGCTACAAAACTCGGAATGACACGAAACCGGCGCCAAAATTTCGACAATTGAAAGAGCTACACAATGGCTCAGGTCATAGAGGCCCAAAAATTATTTTTGGACACGGTACCCAAGCAAATAGGTTTCGGCCACTATGGAAAATAGGGTTTTCGAACTTTTTCTTCGATCTAAATCAATTCCTAGGTATTCTTAGGCGATATCTAGGCCAGGGAAACTCTCAGAAAAATTATCGGGTCGAAAACTGTCGCAGGGGTATTTTGGTCAATATTTTTAGCTCAGAAACTGAAAATCAGAATTTCGAAAAACAAATTAGATGGGGTTGATCCTAACGACATTTATAACAACTAATCCTACTGAAGCTAAGCTCAGTCGAGAGTTTTTGATCAAAAAAGCGGAACCTCAGCATAAAAATGGGTTTTTGAGCAGAATTGAAACTCGGCGGCAATTCGGCGAGATTCAGCAGAAAACAACCGGATATTCATGCTCTAGAGCACGTAGGCAATAAGTTTAGACACTGAAATCAACTTATTTGGACAGTTTTACAAAAAGCTCAAAACTTTGAGCACAGAAAGACATAGAGAAAAGCGACAGAATTTACGATCAGAGGTAGGGAAAAGCATCAGTACCTCGAGGTCTACGCGTAGCAACGAACGGAACGACGATCGGTCAAGAATTGGAAAAATCACTTTTCCTCCTTTTTCCTCTCCAATGCCTCGGCCGTGTGTGTGTTGTGAAGCTTTTGTTTTTTTTTTTTTCATTTTTCAAAGTATATATAGGAAATTGAAAACGTGAGAAAATGATTATTTCGCGATTCCGATTTTTCCTACTGATTCCTACGTATTTTAGACATGATATTCTTCCCGCTGAATCTTCTAATTCTCCAAAGAAATATCAGTATGATTTTTGGTTTTCGAGGCTTGTTTTTAATGTTTACCGGCTTAAAAATGCACTTTATACACTTTATGCGTTTGACCTCGGATGCAGAAACTTCCTTCTGAAGAAAGATTCGGAACGTCGATTAGAGTGGGCGTGTGCGAATGAAATCTTTATTTGAAGCTCCGAATAGAAAAAGTCTTCATCGTCCGTTGATTTTAGGGTTTCTGAACTATCAGGGTTTCGGTTTCGGCAAACTTCCGAGTGTTGGAAATTGACGTTCGTACATTTCAGGGTTTCGTATCGAAACGCTTGTCATGGAAATGAATAAGAGAAATTCTGACATTCCTCTGAATATTTTTTTTTGGAATTAGTTCCTATAGTGCTTTAAGGGTAAATTAATTGTTTACTAACGTTCTTGACCTAGGTTTAAGCGAATACTAATCGTGTTATAACTTTTATCGACTTTGATACAATCCTTAGCTTTTTCCTGAACTTTCTCCTTCACAAATTTATCCCATTCAATAAGCACTTGTTCAGGTTTTCCTTCACGTTACATCAAATTAATCGTGAAAAGAAATTTTATTCGATTTATTCCAAACTTAAAAACTTGGGTCTCACATTACTACCCTCCAAAAAGAAAGTTTCGTCCTCGAAATTTAAGGTTCAGCAAAAAGTTCCGGATATTATTCCTTGATCTTTTTCCTCTCACTCCCATATAGCATCGTCCGTGTCTTTGTTCCAAATAACTTTCACTACAGCACTCTGCTTTCCTCTCGATTGTTTCACTTTCTAGCCCTAATGTTGTCCAACGGCGTCTCCAAAGACATATCATCTTTCAGCTCTATGTTGTCCAGCGTGACCACTTGCATTTAGTCTACGTTGGAAATAATATTTGTTGGCATTCCGTGCATTCGCACAACCTTAACCACTTACTCCTTTGCTTTTGTTCGTCCAAAATTCTGATTAGAAACTCGGTACATCTCCATGTTCTGGAGTGAATGCTCAACTTGTCCTCGTGATGTTCACTCATGATCCAAAACTCAACTCGATCGCTTGATAACTCCTAGACGAACTATTGCCTTGGAATCTACTAGTCCCTAAACGTCACTTCGAACTTCGTAACTATCCTCATTCGTACCCTGAAATCAATCTTCTACTTAATCACCATTTAAATTAAAACTTGACTTGAGTCTTAACACCTTGTTCATCGCTAGACTTATTCCCTTTAACATCAATTCACAAACAACTGATAAGCTAATCATCATCTTAATATCTAACAATCCTTCATTGTCGTTTCCTTCCTTAAAACTTTCCTCACTCAGACCAATTTACACTTACTGAAATCCCTAACGCTTCGCATAAATCGAGACTTATCCTCTAGAAGATCAAATCATAACTATACCTCAAGGGTCTTAACTAGTCATTTTATCATCCGATCCTTCAACTTTATAAGGTTTAACTACAATCGTAAATGCTAACACCACTAAATCTCTTATTCGTACATGATTTTCAACTCCCGAAGTCAACCTTAACCCTAGGATTCTCATTCAACTTAGCAAAATTCACTTGCTAACTCTAGCATGCATCACCGAAATCCATAACAAAGTTCCATTCACTCTTAAACTCTAAGAAATTTGTCCACATATAACAACCTCAAGTATTCATCTTAATACTAACACTTTATTTCTGTAACTAGATCATCCTCCATTCAATCCAATACTTAGCCTTTCGATCAAAACCTGACAAGACTTCATGTCTCACGCGTTCGTGATCAAATCGATTGGCTTAAAATCTAAACCTTTATCTAGTTTGCATCTGTAATGTCCTTTAACACTTCAACACTTTTCAAGTGAAAATTCATCTCTTAAAACTACAACTCCTTCGCAAGGAAATCAAATACTTAACACAAATTTTTCCCCCAAACCCGACTAATCCTCGATCAATCAAGTTAATCCTACCAGTCCTTCTATCAAAGTCCATTGTCAGCTGTGATCCCGTATATCACCCCCTCAATGGTAAGTTGTTCAGGCCTAATACATCGAAGGTGGAAATTTATAAAAACCCACTGGAACAGTCAATGTGTTCCTATCGTCCAGTAGTCACAAATATCCTGATATTAAGTCCTTAAGGATTCCGCTACGAAACTACACACCCTCGGCATAACCCATATATTACCCATAAGGAATCTATACGAGGTTCACTCTTAGTTCTAGCTTCCACTTAAACGCATCGGTATAAAACAACTCACTAAGCTTAGCGTGTTATTCCAAACATCGTGTAACTTCTATAGTTAAAACACGAGCAACAATCAGATAAAGTCCTAATAGGGGTAATAACTATAAAGTCAAAGATCGACAGTAAAGGCAAGTTAGGTGTGTTGTACACACTACGAGAGTAACAAAGTATGTCATACTAGAAATCAGAAAGATTATTTAAAAGGTTACCTTCGTTCTTGCGCTCACCCCCAGCTAACCCCTCAGCTCCTTCACCGTTCATGAGGTAAACTCTCCCCCTTGTAGCTGAACGCTTTCCTTTCACAGCATTAATAGTTGGCTCCACCTTGGGTGCTCTACAATCGACGGCCAAATGCCTTGGCTGGTTGCAATTGAAACATCGAGGCCCTTGGTTCAGACATGCATTAGCGTAGTGTCCATTCTTTCCACACCTGAAACATGTCACCTCTGGGTGTGCTGATTGGCTCCCTGCCCCTGGAGTGGCAGTAGTCAAAGGCTTA
Organism: Lotus japonicus; assembly: GCF_012489685.1. NCBI lineage: Eukaryota > Viridiplantae > Streptophyta > Magnoliopsida > Fabales > Fabaceae > Lotus > Lotus japonicus. The sequence goes on from NC_080046.1 coordinate 1,316,742, forward strand.
TAAGATCTTGGGGTAAAACTTCTCCCCTCCGGATGCTGATACGGCCTCCTCTGTTGGAATTTACCTCTTCCTTGGTAGTTCTGAGAACCTGACCTTATCGGTCCTCCAATTCCAGCACGATTCAACCTCTTGTTCTTCATCAGCTCAATCTCTGTGGCCTTCTCAACCAATGATTGGAAACGCATAATTCCCAATGGCCTCACAGAGTCCTCGATATCTGGCCTCAGTCCATTGACGAAACGCTTACACATGTAGCGCTCATCAACATGATCGTTGAAGAATTGGAAATGCTTGGCCAAAGACTCCAGTTTAGAAGCATACTCAGGTATAGACATGCTTCCTTGACGAAGTGTCAGAAATTGTGCCTCTCGCTCATCCCGAGCACTAGTTGGAAAATACTTTTCCAGGAATGCAGTTCGAAAGGAATTCCAGTTAATCTCCTCGTTATTGGCTTCCATAATTCCCCTGGTGCCTCTCCACCAGTACTCAGCATCACCAAGTAGCAGATAAGTAGCCATGCCAACCTTGGCACCTTCAGCAGTCTGCAGTACACCGAAAATCTTCTCAATCTCTTGGATCCAAAGATCCGCTTTATCAGGATCAGTTCCACCCGAGAACTTAGGAGGATCTTGTCTCCTGAAATCATTTAATCCCTTATTCTGATCCAGAGTTATTTCCCTCTGACGCTGATGTTGATCACGTGCTTCCTCAGCCGCACGTCTCAAAGCATTTTCATTTGCTTGGGCAGTCACAACTTGGGCCATAGTGGCCATCATCTCAGCTAGTTGGTTAGTGTTCACCATGTTCTGTTAAGTCAAACAAACAGTTAGTACTCATCATAAGATAGCATCTAACATAACTATACAATATGATTAAGCAATAACTTCAATCAATTCTAAGCGAAAAATCGCTTGCAGACAATCAATTTTTACTCTTTGCAGAGTCACACAACCTAGCACAGAAGACCTATTTCCCAAAGACTCCCGAAAGACTCGACAAGCTCTGATACCACAATGTAACACCCCGATTTCCGAGTGTCACTTTAGTAACTCAAAAATAAAATAAAGCGGAAAAGCAGGTATATTTTTTTTCGATATTTGTTTTAAGTAAATAAAAGACTTGACGAATTAAAGACTCAACCCAATCGCGATTAACAGCGACTAATATACAGTATAAGTACAGCCCTCGCTGCAACTAAAAACATCGTCACGATAGTCCTCAAGTGACGGAAAGTAACATTAAATAACTGAAAGTAGTGCCCGCAGGCAAATAAGTGTGACTCATAAATAGAGTCATAAGTTTTATAAATACAGTCCTCCGAAGAGTAAGTCAGCCCAAAACGGCTTCCAAAAGAAAGACTTCTACGTCCGACAAACTCCCTGTGATCCTCATGGAAGAGAACCACACAAAAAGCTAATAGTCGGGGACCTACCCTGCCCCAAAATAAGAAATGACAGTCAGAGCTATGACAACGACACCCGATGTACTACACCCCTAACATCGACCCTAATCTGATCCTGCATGAAGTCCGGGTCCACGTCGAAGGCTCAGTAGTAGTCATTTCGCTCCGGGTCCTCCCCGAACGACGAACCATCTCGAATCGGCTGTTGAACGTCTGGCAGCAGGCCGACCGCCCAAACACAAACATGAACACAAAGCCAAGGCGCGAGGGTCAACTCACAAAATATAATAGATAATACAAGCAACATGTGAAGAATAAGGGGGGTATATATATATATATGTTGTATATATACGTATAACTTACGTATTGCCTACCCTAAGGTATATACATAACATTTATCAACATCAAATCATCAAGATATATAACGATGTTTATCATCATCAAATCACAAATAACAATTGGATCTCCAACCCATCAACAAATATAGTTAGGTGCATGGCGTGCCAATGCAATGTCATGCTCAAAATATGATCCGGATAAAATGTCACCATCTCGATGGATGGGACGAGCCAAGCATCTCGCTCCGCTAAAGCATCTCGCTCGTATGAAGCATCTCGCTTCTGTAAAGCATCTCGCTTTTATAAAGCATCTCGCTTTTATGAAGCAGCACGCTCCTGTGAAGCATCTCGCTCCAATGAAGCATCTCGCTCCGATGAAGTTCGATCTGAGATCGTCCTTCGGAAAGCAGCACACTTTCCAAGAAATGTATGCATGAATGCAATATGGTTAGCCAAACAACGAAACGTCCTCACCAAGGTACGCGTGTCTAGCTAGAGTACATTGTCTCTACAATACCCTGAGGTAAACAAAGAAGTGCTAGTCGCACTTGGTAACTTTCCTAGTCACTTTGGCTCACCGTCTCGATGGCCAACCAAACTGCTCCACGAGCAAAAGAATGCATCTCGCACTCAGTGACCTTTCAAGTTACCCTGGCTCACCATCTCGATGGCCAAACAACTGATCAACGATTAGAGAGAATGCTGCTCGCATTCAGTGACCTCTCGTCACAATGGCTCATCTTCTTGATGACCGAACCAAATGCTCAAGGAGCAAGGAGTGTCATCCGCACTCAGTGACTGTCCCAGTCACAACGCTAGGATCGCCGACACTTCCCGTTTTCAAACTTATTTCAGATCCTAAGTCTTTTCCAAGAAATTGTTATTACTATTTGAATATGTTCTATCTTTGGTTAATGCATTATGAATTTCATTTATGAAGTCAAGTTTCGTTTCTCTTTGTTCCAAAACTCTATAAGTAAAAAGATCCCAATAAACCCAAGTAATTCCCCGGGAAGGTCTCGATCCTAAAATGACTATGGCTTAGACCTCCGGTCAAAGCCTGCCTAACATTTCCCAAACCTCGTCATTAGCATGGCATAACATCACGTTTTCCCACACTCCGAAATCATATAATCATGTACTATCTCAAATCAGTACAATTCAATAGAGCATATGCAAAACATCATAAACTCAGCAGAAATAATGGCATATAGCTCAGTTCAATAACAATATCAATATAATATCCAACATTCAAGCAATATTCAAGTCGAATTCATCGACGCCTATAAAGCAATAGCTAGTAAGTAAGTTGCCCTCACCTCGAGTTGTTCCAGTCTCGCGGTGTAGGTCTCCCTCACAAGCTTGTTCAATCAATCCCAAAGTTTCCACAATTGAACCTTTGAGCAAACAAAGCAATAATGAATTAACACAAGTCGATACAGTCGAAACAATCCTAACTAATGTTCGACAAAGCTCAAGAAGCTTCAGAGTACAACATTTAGGCACGAATGGAAGGGCTTCCCCCGAATGGATGAGTTTTGACTCGATTCAAGTTTTGTACAAAAACACTTTATTCGCTAAAACGTGCATAACTCGAGCTACAAAACTCGGAATGACACGAAACCGGCGCCAAAATTTCGACAATTGAAAGAGCTACACAATGGCTCAGGTCATAGAGGCCCAAAAATTATTTTTGGACACGGTACCCAAGCAAATAGGTTTCGGCCACTATGGAAAATAGGGTTTTCGAACTTTTTCTTCGATCTAAATCAATTCCTAGGTATTCTTAGGCGATATCTAGGCCAGGGAAACTCTCAGAAAAATTATCGGGTCGAAAACTGTCGCAGGGGTATTTTGGTCAATATTTTTAGCTCAGAAACTCAAAATCAGAATTTCGAAAAACAAATTAGATGGGGTCGATCCTAACGACATTTATAACAACTAATCCTACTGAAGCTAAGCTCAGTCGAGAGTTTTTGATCAAAAAAGCGGAACCTCAGCATAAAAATGGGTTTTTGAGCAGAATTGAAACTCGGCGGCAATTCGGCGAGATTCAGCAGAAAACAACCGGATATTCATGTTCTAGAGCACGTAGGCAATAAGTTTAGACACTGAAATCAACTTATTTGGACAGTTTTACAAAAAGCTCAAAACTTTGAGCACAGAAAGACATAGAGAAAAGCGACAGAATTTACGATCAGAGGTAGGGAAAAGCATCAGTACCTCGAGGTCTACGCGTAGCAACGAACGGAACGACGATCGGTCAAGAATTGGAAAAATCACTTTTCCTCCTTTTTCCTCTCCAATGCCTCGGCCGTGTGTGTGTGTTGTGAAGCTTTTGTTTTTTTTTTTTTTCATTTTTCAAAGTATATATAGGAAATTGAAAACGTGAGAAAATGATTATTTCGCGATTCCGATTTTTCCTACTGATTCCTACGTATTTTAGACATGATATTCTTCCCGCTGAATCTTCTAATTCTCCAAAGAAATATCAGTATGATTTTTGGTTTTCGAGGCTTGTTTTTAATGTTTACCGGCTTAAAAATGCACTTTATGCACTTTATGCTTTTGACCTCGGATGCAGAAACTTCCTTCTGAAGAAAGATTCGGAACGTCGATTAGAGTGGGCGTACGCGAATGAAATCTTTATTTGAAGCTCCGAATAGAAAAAGTCTTCATCGTCCGTTGATTTTAGGGTTTCTGAACTATCAGGGTTTCGGTTTCGGCAAACTTCCGAGTGTTGGAAATTGACGTTCGTACATTTCAGGGTTTCGTATCGAAACGCTTGTCATGGAAATGAATAAGAGAAATTCTGACATTCCTCTGAATATTTTTTTTTGGAATTAGTTCCTATAGTGCTTTAAGGGTAAATTAATTGTTTACTAACGTTCTTGACCTAGGTTTAAGCGAATACTAATCGTGTTATAACTTTTATCGACTTTGATACAATCCTTAGCTTTTTCCTGAACTTTCTCCTTCACAAATTTATCCCATTCAATAAGCACTTGTTCAGGTTTTCCTTCACGTTACATCAAATTAATCGTGAAAAGAAATTTCATTCGATTTATTCCAAACTTAAAAACTTGGGTCTCACACCAAAGCCATTCTCGACACAAATCCACCAACCAGCAAGAAACAACTGCAATCATTGTTAGGAAAGATTAACTTCCTAAGGAGATTTATTGCCAACCTCAGCGAGAAGACCAAATCATTTTCCCCACTTCTTCGACTCAAGAAAGAAGACACGTTTCGCTGGGAAGCAGAGCACCAGAAAGCATTCGATGAACTCAAAGCGTACTTGTCCAGTCCACCTGTAATGGCACCACCTATAGGAGGAAAGCCAATGAAGCTGTATATCTCTGCCACAGATGGAACCATTGGAAGCATGTTGGTTCAAGAAGATGAAGATAGCAAGGAGAGAGCCATATTTTACTTAAGTAGGGTGTTGAATGATGCAGAAACTCGATACACCATGATCGAGAAATTGTGCTTATGCTTGTACTTCTCTTGTGTGAAGCTGAAATATTATATAAAGCCAATTGATGTAATGGTTTTTTCTCATTATGATATAATAAAGCACATGTTATCTAAACCGATCTTGCACAGTCGAATTGGCAAATGGGCTTTGGCCCTAACCGAATATTCACTCACTTATGCCCCACTAAAGGCAGTTAAGGGGCAAGCAGTCGCTGATTTCCTAGTAGATCATACTTTGCCTAAAGAAATTGTAACCTATGTGGGTGTCCAACCTTGGAAGCTATTTTTCGACGGTTCTAGCCATAAAAATGGCACCGGAATCGGGATGTTCATAGTATCCCCAGGGGGCATCCCCACGAAGTTCAAGTTTAGGATCAAGAAGAAGTGCTCGAACAATGAGGCCGAGTATGAGGCTTTGATATCAGGCCTCGAGATCCTAATAGCCTTGGGGGCAAGGAACGTTGTCGTAAAAGGAGACTCTGAGTTGGTAATAAAGCAACTCACCAAGGAATACAAATGCATCAGTGAAAATCTAGCTAAGTACTACACGAAAGCTAATAATCTGTTGGCCAAATTCGACGACGCTAGGCTAGGCCATGTTTCCAGAATAGACAATCAAGAGGCCAATGAATTGGCACAAATCGCGTCAGGATATATGGTCGATAAATATAGGCTAAAAGAGCTTATTGAAGTCAAAGAAAAACTAAACCCCTCTGACCTCAACGTCCTAGTCATTGACAACATGGCACCTAATGATTGGAGAAAGCCAATTGTCGATTACTTGCAAAATCCTGTGGGTACCACAGACAGAAAGACGAAATACAGGGCAATGAGCTATGTCATCATGGGAAACGAGCTATTCAAGAAAAACGTCGACGGAACACTACTGAAGTGTTTAAGTGAAGACGACGCGTTCATAGCAATCTCGGCCGTTCACGATGGGTTATGTGGTGCCCACCAGGCAGGGATCAAGATGAAATGGATCCTATTTCGACAAGGGATGTATTGGCCTACTATTATGAAAGATTGTATGGAGTATGCCAAGGGGTGCCAAGATTGCCAGAGACACGCAGGGATACAACATGTGCCAGCAAGTGAATTACACTCAATCGTCAAACCTTGGCCATTCAGGGGATGGGCTTTAGACCTAATTGGCGAAATTAACCCATGTTCTTCTAAGCAACACAAGTACATAATAGTGGCTATAGATTACTTTACCACGTGGGTAGAGGCAATTCCTCTACAAAATGTTACCCAGGACACGGTGATCGATTTCATTCAGAATCACATAGTGTATCGTTTCGGGTTACCTGAGTCACTTACTACAGACCAAGGCACAGTATTTGTAGGCCAAAAAGTGGCATCATTCGCGGAATCTTGGGGCATAAAACTCCTAACCTCGACTCCTTATTACGCTCAAGCGAATGGTCAAGTAGAAGCGGCCAACAAAACATTGATCTCCTTGATTAAAAAACATATTGGTCGAAAACCTAAAAGATGGCATCAAACATTGGGCCAAGTGCTTTGGGCTTACAGGAATTCACCTAAAGAAGCTACCGGGGCAACGCCATTTCGATTAGCGTACGGCCAAGAAGCGGTGTTACCAGCAGAAGTATATTTACAATCATGCAGAATTCAAAGGCAAGAGGAAATTCCAAGTGAAGATTATTGGAATATGATGCTTGATGAATTAGTCAATCTCGACGAAGAAAGACTATTAGCATTGGATACCTTAACCAGGCAAAAGGATCGCGTTGCTAAAGCTTATAATAAAAAGGTTAGAGCTAAATCTTTTATGCCCGGTGATTACGTATGGAAGGTTGTATTACCAGTCGATAAAAGGGATAAACGCTATGGAAAGTGGGCCCCAAACTGGGAAGGCCCTTTCACAGTCGAGAAAGTACTTTTACACAACGCTTATTCGATTAAAGAATTAGAAGGTCGAAATCGACAAATAACGGTAAATGGTAAATACTTAAAAACGTATAAGCCAACGTTGTATGAAGTAAACATCGAATAAGGAAGCAAGAATAAGAAAATAAACAAAGTAAATTGCCAAACTCGAATGTTTTATTAATTGGAATAGAGCATTTACAACTATGGCAAAGAAACACTTTAAAAAGGGAGATTGGCCCTATAACTATCGTATTTAGCCCTAAGAGGCTCCATGCGCCTCAAGACATCCTCTTGTTGGGATTCCAGTCTCGACTTCTCCTGTCGAAGATCCAGCTCCTCACGGGCAGCGGAAGAAAGCTTGTCCACCAAGGCTTTCAGAGCTCCCACACTCCCCTCAGGGTCCGCTCGGTTCAGAGCAGCCTTCAACTCTTCAAATTCTTCCATCTTCTCCTCAATTTGGTGTTCAGCAAAGAACACTCGAGCAGTAAGCTCCCGGTGTTCTTCATATAGGGGTACAGCTTCATGCAGGAGGCCCAGGAACTCCAGGAGAGGAGTTTTTACAGAGGCAATAATATTCCTCTGCAAAAGCTGGTTAACGAGCCTGGTAAGCTCTTCAGCCAGAGAAAGGGAGGAATGCAATTCCCAAAACAGGTCTTCTTCAAAGGCCAAGCTCCGGATCTGGTTAAGAACACGACGGCTAGCCATGGTTGAAAAGGAAGCAGGAAAAGAATTCTGAGAAAAAGGCAAGGAAGAGCTTGAAGAAGTTGCTGAAAAGAAGTAACCAAGAATGCTCTATTTATAGTAAAACAACAAAGGAGTGCATTAATTAGTGGCAATCGATTGCCAACTCTTCATCTTATGGTTACCGGCCACATAAATCACCACTACCATCGTGAATAGCTTTGGCCTTTAATGAACAAAGACTTACATTGAATCAAAAAAACGTGGTATAAGATTGCAATAAATGGGTTCATTCCCCAGAAACCAAGCAACGACTACGTAAGGGGGTGCAAGGAAGTTTGAACGGTGCAACAATAAGTGAATAGCCGTCAGAATAAAGGCGTAGTGGAAACTGAAAAGACATGGCAAATTAAACGTCAAATTATATGGCCTACGTGCCAAAACCATTGTCGAAATATTACATGCAAATCGGCATCGAAAGCCATGGTTAAAATAGTGCCATCATTACATATTGATAAGATAAAATTCTAAAGCAGGAATTTAAAGGAATTCAAGCGATCAGCAAAGGTGGCAATCTTGGCATCAAGATCCTTCTTTACGGCCTGGTCAACCCCCAACTCCTTGATAACATCTTTTGTCGAGATGATCAGAGCCTTGGAGTCCTTGGTAAGCACCTCCAACTGAGCCTTCACAGCAGGGCCTTCCTCGACCAAATCAGCTCGCTTTTTCTCCAACTTGGTAATCTCTCGATGCAGCTCCTCAAGTTTAGTGTCGACTTCGGAGATTTCATCTGCAATCAAAACCTTCCTAGCAGTGAATTTCTTGAAGTCCTCTTTCATTGCTGCAACTTGAGCTTTACCAGAAGAGACTTTTGCTTCCTTAAGGCTAACAGCTTGGCCAACATCCTTGGCTTGATGAAAAGTGGCTAAAGCATCCACTAAGAAAGATTGAAGGTTGGCCATAGCAGCAGCCTGGTGAGAATCAAGTTTTTGGCCAAGAAGGAAAACAAGCAACTCCTTGGCAGCATGACTCGCTTGAGGATCAACTTGAATCTGGTCGAGAAACCCACTGGCGAAAACAATAGCCTTTAGCTGACCCATGCTCTCCTCGATTTGCTGAAGGTTGGCCACCCCACTAGATTGAGCAGTCTCAGTAGTGGCATCAGCTCGACGGGGTGGAGAATCTAAGTCTAAGGTGCCATCAAGAAAACCATCCAAAGCTGCCAATGGGTCCTCCTCGAACAAAGTGTCAAGCTTTTCACTAGACACATGAGACGAAGAGCCACCCTTGGCTTGAGGCAAAGGTTGCACAGTGGCAGACGATTTTGGAGGAGGCATAGGGGTATCATCCTTGCCTGGAAGAGTTTCTGCTTCGCGAATGGGAGAGGTTGCACCTTGAGTTTCCTACAAGATAAACCTCTTTAATACCCTTTTCGATAAAGTAAAATGCACAAACCAGCAGAACATGAAGAAATGTAAAGATACCTGGCAAGCAGATTCCCTAGAAGGGCTTGAGTTGGTGGAGCTTTTGGAACGACGGGGAGACTTATGGACAGGTTTGCTCCTAACCTTCCTCCGCCCCTCAGATGTTGAGGTCTTTTTGGCCGAAGATGCGGCCTTGGGAGGTTTCTCGACACCTTCAGTTTTGGATTTTCCAGGGTTGGGAGCTGGAGAATTCTCGCGAGATGGAGGATTGGGGGTGGAATGCTCATGAACATCAGCCTGAAAATAAAGACAAACGCAATCAGATTAAGAAACCACAGGTTAAAAATGTCACAAGGTACCCTCGAGAATGGAAAACGTACCTGAATGGCGGCGTCGCCACCACCTTCTTTATCATCGACTTCTGGTTGAGCATCAGATGCCAACTTAGAAGCCCCACTGGTGGTGGAAACACCAGCCCCCTTGGCCCTCTTCTGACTGGCCGAAGCAACAGGCTTAGGTTTCCTTTTTCGACTCTGTCGAAGAATACGTTAGTTCATAATCCAAAGAGATTGAAAAGAAAGAGGGAAAAGCATGAGGAAAGTACCTTGAGCTTGTCAGCAAGACTGACATCATCGTCCTCATCATCATCATCATCATCCTCAATCACGACTGGCCTGTCCTTGGAAGAATGAGCCACTGGGGAAATAACTTGAGGAGCCGGTCGAGTAATGACTTCGGCTGTAAACAAAAGAAAAATTAAGAAGTAAAACAGGAAAACCAAGGCCAAGTCGAAGTATTACCTTGACCAATACGCATGTTCAGCGATATGTGGTTGAAGATTTCGACGGGCACATGATACGGAAAATTCCATAGGTGGTACTTAGTCCAAGTCACTCGCTTTCGAGGAGGTAGAGCTTGATTGGCCAACACATTTATGTTTACATGGTCAACCCATTTAGGCAAGACCGGTGGAAAGGCCAATGCAAACCTACTCGTAGGCAAAGATGGGAACCTAAAGCCAGTTTTTCGAATAACAAAAGATAGACCCTCCTCACCAGGAGGAACAACTAACTTGGATTTCTTGGCTCTAAGTTCCCATTTTTGCCTTAGTACTTGAGCTGCTTTCGCAACCGTATCTCGAAGGCGAAGAGTTGGATAATATACCACACCAAAGAATTCTTGAAAAGATCGAATTTCTGCTAGGTGCATACCTTTGGTCTTCTTCGGATCCTGCTTCTGCAAAAGAAAAGCATCTGTCATGCATTGCAGACAATCGACGAGGGGCTTCGAAATTTGAGTCCAATACTCAGACCACCAGGCTTTGAAAGCATTGGTAGCATAATATGAAGGAGCGTAAGTGAAGGGGCTTAGGTTGAGGAGTTTCTTGTTATAAAACTGAACAGTCGTGTCGAAAGCGGCAGCCCTCTTAATAGCTCCGGGGTACAGGACTAGACTCTTGTCAAATAAAGTGTTGGGTAGAACTTGGCTAAGCCCAAACTGTCGAGAAACTAGTTGAGGGTTGTAGCCACATAGAGTGTAGTCACTGCTAGCAAAGCCCACAGTTAAAACTCTAGGAGATAAGAGGGTCCTCCAGAGCGTAATGTGGTGTTCCTTGGGCAATGCAGAATCAGAAGCATTAGGGTAAGAATTCCTCAGCCAGAAAGGGCCACGAACAGCCTTGCTGTAAGGAGAGAAACTGGAACGATAGTGCTTCAGCTCGAAAAACATGGTAAAGTACTTTCTGAAGTCAGCTTCAAAACTCGACGCATCATAAGCAGGGGTCAGGGTCTCGAGCCTGTGGGCATCAATCCTAGTGTTAGAAACAGTCGGAGGATTATCTTGTGCCGGCAGAAGAGATTCGAAAACTGCATTCAACCAAAGTTGAAACAGCCAAAGAGGTCCAGCGGCATTCAGAGAGACGGTCTTGGTATTCCGGATATCCTCGACAGCTTCATTCAGCATTTGGTAGAGGTTGCCAAGGACAAGCCTAGCCATAGCAAGTTGTCGACCCTCGTGAAGCAGATTGGCTAAGGGCAAAAGCTTGGAAGGAATGCGCAAAGACTTGGTACAAAAAACATAAGCAGACAGCCAATACAGCAAGAAAGCGACATGTTCAGCATCAGATACCTCACCACTCTCGACATAATGGTCCTTAATGAATCGACTAAAAGAAATGTTGTCAGTAGGAATCGAGATGGGTTTAACAGGAGCAGGTGCAGAGTGATAATCATCACCAATGGGCCATAATCCGGTGATAGCAGCAACATCCAAGAGAGTGAGAGTAATCATGCCAAAGGGAACATGAAGGCAATTGGTGGACCTCTCCCAGAAATAGAGTGCACTCAACAACATAGCAGGGTTATACGATATTGGAGATCTCGACAGCTGAATCAAGTCGAGAATCCCGACATCCTACCAGTGTTGCCTCTTATCTTCCTCAACCCTATCTAACCATTTCAGGTAGGCTTTGTCATTAGCAGAGGGGTTAGGAGGAGCTGAACGAAAGGCTCGTTTTGGGTCAGAAAGAAATGGCATACGGTAAGAGGGTTGAAATGCCAAAACAAGCTCCTCCCCCCTAACGCTAGGGTGAAATGATTCATGGTCTTCAGGGAGACTATTGGGCCTATCATGCTTCACTACTTTTAAAGGACCCAAAATGGCGCGTAAAGTACCATTAACAGAGAAAGGAATGAGTACCTGGGATTTCCAGATAGCTCTCTTCTCTGCTTCGTTGGGGGGTTCCGGGATTGCCACGCGCTTGGATTCATCCAGCTTAAGCTCAGTGGCCAACGGAATGGTCTGCTGAGGATTGGAAGCCATTGAAGAGATTAGTAGATATTCCAGAGAAAACGGAAGAAGATGAAGTGAGAGCGCTTGGAGACGGAGCTGAAGGTTTGAGAAAAGAGTAAAGCTTGAACGGGGAATACCAAGAGGGTATTTATAAACAGAGGGGCAAACGGAACCCAGGCCGCATTGAGTAATAATTTATAAAATTTTGGGGTCCAAGCGATTATTTTATTAGTTAACTCATGTCACCTCTCAGCTTTTTGGCATAGGTGAAATCATGGCCCTAAAAAGGCTATAACTGTCAGCTAGTGGAGAAGTCATCAGACGTTATGGCTGCTGATTGGACTTGAAGATCGGATGGTCGAGAGCACAAAGTATTTGAATCGTTGGAATCGAACGGCTACGATCAAAAATGCTTGGTGTCTTCAAGCTGAAGCAGTCGACAACCAACATTCTTGGGGGGCAACTGTTAAGCTAAAAACTACGAGGACTACGACTCTCGACATCATGGTGCAAAGGTGGGTTCTCGACAACAAGGGCTATGTCGAAACCGGCAACTCAGCATACGGTGCCCCTCAAAGTCAAGTTAGGAAGAGTTATATCTCGACAAACTCAGCAGATGAAGAAATCTCGATCATCTTAATGGAAGAGGCAGTTACCGAGTAACAAGTAACTACAAGCACGTGCATATACCCACGATGCCACGAATAGCAACGGTTGCCCACGACTCAGAACCACCCACGTGGCAATAGAGTCACGTGCTCGAAAACCAGCGACTAAACGTGGGGCATGACGCCAAAATTCAAAACCCACGAAGCCATCATGCACCCAAGAAAAACCGCCAAGAACATGGGCAATGACAGCACTATAAATAGAAGAAGCAGCAGCAGAAAGAAGGGTTCCCAACTCAAAACTCCGAAAGTTCACCAAAAAGCTCTAAACGTCCGCATCAATGAGACTCAGAGAGCAAAACGTGATGATGGAGGAGTATGTTGCAGAACCAACGCTTTAGTTTTCTTGCATTTAAGTTTGTTAATTCCCCAGTTCTTCTACGCATTTCCCTGTCGAGATCTTCATCTTTTGTAGTTTTTATGTTATTTGGATGTATGTGATTTCTTTGTAATTGACCCGTGTGTAATGAAATTCAGTTCTGTTTAAACCAACTTGGTGTTATCGAAAAAGCACTCACACACGCAACACTTTGGCAAAGCGTTTTCTCAAAAGGACCCCGAATCTAAACTTCCTTTAGTCGAACTAAGAGGATATTTGTTTACCAAAAAACCACGTAAACATATTCATACTAATATTTACTCATATTCTTCCTACTCATAGTTTTGGTTTTCTGTCTCCAATTAATTATGAGTACTATTGATGGCGCTATATAGTTGTAATGAAATTTGACCTAAGATTATACCATTAGAGTTGCACACATTATAAAGAGCATTGCTTTTAACTTTACGCATCTAAATCATTATTGAGGTGCAAAGCATGAGGTGCCAAATCATTATATAAGATCATTAGATACACATTTTGCCATTAAAAGAAAGCCAAAAGCATGCCTGACTGATCGATAATTACTCAGGAAAAGCATGCAAGTGCTATAGGTCCAACTTTCTTTTTGTCACTATTTGCTTGCCCTTTTGCAGGGGTGAATAACATTAAGGTGGACGAGGGGGTGCTTTTGGTTTTGGTACTTAAGTGATCGAAGTATAACCTTTTTAATTTCCCATTAAAAAAACAATACACTACCACCAAATACCACTAGTGTGAACCTTCGAAGAATTTCTCTCGTCTCATCTCATCCCATTTCATTATTAATTGTGTTTGCCTGTTTGGTCAGTTTTCATCGAAAACACTTCCTAAAAAATCATAACCACTCCAAATGTCATATACTCCTGCTAAAGGCATGATTGAAAGGGATTTGGACCATAAGGGCACAAACTAAAATATATTTTATTTATTAACTAGTTACAACATGGTTTTTAAATATTCTGTCTTACTCATGCATTTTCATCTTCATCTATTGGGGGGGGTGGAGCATGATGTTTCTTGTTAAAAAGAAAAGGGAGAGAAGAATGTTAAAAAAGAAATTAAGTTGAGAACAAAGAAGGGTCTTTGATATAATATCATTATGGCCTATGAAGTGGTACATGCATGGGGAAGCTATAACCCGCCCAATAAATCATCAATTCAATAGGATAAGGACGCGATGATCAGGCTTAAAAAAATAAAGGGGCACGATAGGATTGAAGAAAATGCAGTTACTTAAGGCTACACCATATGCATCCTGGACTGGCGAGCCCTTCATAACTATTGGGTCTCGCCCATGAAGCGCTTTGATCCCTCAAAAGGCGTGTAGACTAGGCGAATGAAGATAAAATGTGTTATACTTTGAACACAATGTCTTATGGACTTGGCGAGCCTTTCACGACCACTAGGTCTCACCCAGGAGGCAATTTGGTCCCTAACAACGCCATGAGGAGCTAGGGGCGAGGAGTCCTCCCTCAAAGTAGTCGTGACTATGGCGAGCAGAGGAACCCTTATTGGCAAGTTGAGCGACGAGTGACCTCACATGGGCGAGTTACGTGAAGGCGAATGGAAGTCCCTTAGTTCCGACCAGTATAGATACTTACGTGATTTACTGATATATATATATATATATATATATATGTATATATTTTTTTTTTGAGGCGGAATAAGGCCTTTGTAAAAGCTTTTGGGTCGAGTATGATAGGCCAAAAAGTCTACTAGAGAATTAAGTTTAGGGTTTTGACCACCCACTATAAAAGGGGAGGTCTTCTCTTGCAGAGCGGATCTTGGTTCATTTTTACTAAAGCACCTAGGTTATTACAAAGCTCTACTTTCACTAGGGTTTTGGATGACAGGACAGGAGCAAAAGCCGAATTTGTTGTTAGAGAGTTGAGTTTGTATTTGGGTTATAACACCCCTTTGTCTTGTACTACTCTAAATGCCTTCTTTTTTACCTTTCAAAAAATGAAAAAATAAACCCAAATTAAAGCATTTGAACTGAAAATTTTAGATTTAAAGATTTTAGATTTATGAAAATTGAGAAAGAGCTTTATTTAGAAGTATAGAAATTTAATTAGCTAAAAAATTACAGGACTAAACTTACATAAAATTCAAATTAGAGGGAACTTAATTAATTTTCATTATCCCCTTTGAGTTTACAATAAAATGTGTACCTTAAAATTTGATGAAGTACAAATGTTCGGATTTTTTAAAGAAGTTGTACCGAATGTTTGTCTATATTCGTGTTTAGGTCATTTGTTCACCAATGCGTAGTTGTTATAGAACACCGAATTTGGTTACGTATCATACGCACTGAAATGCATTCCTTAGACCAAATGTCACATCTTATTCAACGTTAGTGAATTGTTTGTTTTGTTGGATTGGAAGCACCAAAAATCACCAGCACTAAGTACCAATGCATGCAGGTTGAAGTCAAATTTTCCATAGTGGGTGTCCTAACTTCTTTCTTTTTGACCCTAATGATTCAATTGTCAACCTACTTTTTGTAACCTTTCATTATCGGTTCCCATTCCTTGGAATTTGGAGGGAAGGGCACTATTAATTATCATTGCATATGTTTTTAATGATTAAATGTTTTAAGAGCACCAAACGCGGACATCTTCTTAAACTTTTGTTATCAAGAATAAGTTGCTTGAGAAATTCTTAGAAGAGGAGCACTCCCACAACAAGCTATTTATATAGTAGTAGATAAGTTTAAATTCCAATTTTTTTTAGAGTAAAATACACTTACCCCCCCTCAAGGTTTGCTACAAAAACACTCCACCCCATTCTTATTTAAAATATACACTCTACCCCACTCATTTTATCAAGTTAACCTCATTCAAAAAGATGCTAACGGAATATTCCATTCAAATCAAAATTATTTAATGTAAACTTATTTTTCCTTTTTTTTCTGGTTATTTTTTTTTTCAGAAAAAAACGTCACTTTCTAATATTTGACCAAATAAATATTCTCAATGCTTACATACTGTTGGAGCTGGTATATAATGTAACCATTTTATAAAATAATTCAAAAATAAATATGTATGAAATAGTTTTAAATTAAAACTTATGGTAAAAGTACGTTAAACTTCCACTCCATAAAAGAATATAAAGTTATATTATTATTTTAATTAATTAATTAATTTGGATAATATGATCGCGTTGGTTATAACATGTTAAATGTTAAAGTATATATTACTTTTAGTAATTGAAAATAAGGGATGTTATTGATATATGATAAGAGAATTTTATTAAATAATATTCATACATTACTCAATGAATTCATAAGCAACATTTTTTTATAAATCTCGGAAAAAGAAATTTAATTAGTATTTATTTGGTGAAATTTTAATTAGTATGAAATTAATTTCGAACTATTTTTATATAATTCACTATTTATAAAAATCTTTATAAACTGGGTATTACTAGTAATTGTGATGTTATATTCTTTTTTGTTGAAACTAATGTTTTTTTTAAATGGAACTGACGTTAAACGATTTTTATTTGAAAGTAAGGTGTTTTTTTTTTGAAAAAAATAAAATAAAAAATAATCAGAAAAAAAAAGAAATGGAAAAATAAGTTTACATTAAATAATTTTGATTTGAATGGAATATTCCGTTAGCATCTTTTGGATGGAGTTAACATGATAAAATGAGTGGGGTGGAGTGTATATTTTGAATAAGAATGGGGTGGAGTGTTTTTCTAGCAAACCTTGAGGGGAGTAAGTGTATTTTACTCTTTTTTTTATATATATTGTACTGATAGGGGCGTACTAACTTTGCAGCATAGTGGGCTTCACATTATTTATAAACATAATGGGCCGAGCAACCCATGGTCCGAACGGGTCAAAACCCAAGTATAAATACAAAGGCACCACCCTGGCGGTGGGGATCTAATCTTTTACACATCTTCCCTCGTTTTCTCTTAGCTCTTTGGCTCTGAACTTGTTAGCCCACCTCAGTTCTATACCGGAACATATATATTAAGGGAGACTTCGATAATTTTCTAAACATAATTAGTCTTGTAATATAAATAAGGGAGTCGAGACACTCTGTTCAAAGATCAAGGGAAGGAAAACGCTCTTTAATACCCTTTCTATTTTAGAGGATTGTACTGTTATTTCATTCTGGATAACTGAAGTGCAAATTTCAACTAAGAGAGAATGAATGACAAATTTAGTCAAGGATTATGGAAACGAAACTTAAGAACAATTTACGTTGGAAGATACCTTCGGCGACGCTTTTATTTAGCTTTTATCGGTATGATTGCTATGATTTAGCTTCTTCTTTTAACTTTGTTGATTTATCTTTCGGTGATTTTGCCTTGATTGAAAAAGTTCTTCAAAGACTTGTTTTCTTAATCCAACTTAATGTATTGGCCTCTACGGCGATCGTTTCTACTTAATCCATTTAAACCAGTTAAAAAAAACTAAGTAACCATTTTTTTTTTTGGTAGAAGTCCCCCCTTCTATAGTTCATAATGTTCGTGTGACATTGGTGTGGAGTCCCTCCCTATTGTGTTTTCTATTTTAGTTTCTGATATGCGTGTTGGTTAGAGTTGTTCTTGCTCCTTGTTTCTATTTCTTTTTTCCTTCTCACAAATAAAAGAAGAAGATAGGATTGCAATTTACAGAGATAATTGCACTCAAACGCCAAACAAAATGAAACAACCATCCAAAACCCAAGCAAGGAAAACCCGACCAACCTAAAAGAGCACCCACCACCCAAAAATTAATCTATCTACAAAACTGAGAACCACAACAAAGCTAGAAGAACAAAGAACCTAAAATAACTCAACCACCAATTAATAATTATTTGTAATCAGCTTATTATTCAGTATTTATTTGAAGGAATTTAAAGTATTCAATGAAAAAGTCATAGAGAGATTCAACTAGAAAAACGTTGATTAAAAGTCGTCCGTAATTAAAAGTCATAAAAAAATCTCTTTCCCCTTAAGCATTTTATTCTTCAAAGGCTACTCTTTGGAAAAATTGTTTATGCATGCCATCCTTATTTTATGAAATTGAAAAGTATACCGTGACATATTCATTATGTCCTGGTGTCCTCAATGTTTGGTCCTCTTAAGCATTTTTACTTTTTCAAATACTAATCTTAGGAAATGAAATTGTCTTGTTTCATTTTATTCCATTCACTTTACAAATATATATTGCAAATGTCAAGATATGTCTCAAATTCAACAATTTGAAATTTCTCACAAGTGAAATAATAGAAAAACTCACTTTAATACTTCTTTCTAATGCTCTTTATTTAATTAGTTAAAATTTATGTATGGTCCACTAAATTATAGGAGTATGAGCTCACTACTAATCTGGTGAGATTTTTATGAATTTTAACCAATTAAAAAATTGTTAAGAAAAATGATAAATTAAGTATTACAATCACTCTTCTTTCTCTGTATAGTCAAAGCTCTCATGCCCGTGAACAACAAGTTAAACCCTATAGATTTTCTCCCCCATCTATCCCTTATGATTAAAAGATTAAATAGTTCCCAAAATTTCCTTGTTTCTGACTTCTAAGATTAGGTGTATTCTTGACCCAATTAAGTAAAATCAACATATCTCTTTCACTTATACATTTCCATTTGTTGGGTTAGAAACTTCAAATACGTCCGTGTCTCACAAGTTGAGGGACTCCATTCTAAATTACCTATTTGTTGATAAAAAAAAAAGGGGTTAAAAGAAACACATATATAAACCTTATGCTTAATTATGGTTTCCTAGTTTCTTACCATCTTTAATACTTGAATTCAATGCCAGCAACTTTTACCAAAATGATAGTAAAGTAAAGTAAAATAATGAATGGAGTAGCTACAACTACAATAGTACTTCCAAATTTTAAAATCCCTTTAGTCCACACTAATCCACTTTCTAAAATTCTGAGGTACCTTTTTGAAAACCAGACACCAATCAAACCAAACCCAAACAAAGTCTCAAACTTCAAAAACAAGAGTTTCTGCATCAGCAACACCTGCCCCTTCTATAGTTCTATTCCATTCATTCCTTCCCTCCCTATAATATATATTTACTCTGTTTTAACTTTTCTTTTCTCTCTCTCTCTCTCTCTCTCTCTCTCTTTGTTATTCAATTGCACCCATCATCCTCCCTCTACCCACGCTTTGCTCAATTTGTGGCGCATGTTCTTCTAACTCCTTCCTCTTACCATCATCATGCCACCTTGCTTTTCAATTTTCTTAGGCACTCTCTGACTTCTCCACTATCTCTTCCTTTTTTTATTGAGTGCTAAATTGATCCCCAAAACCACACTTGAGTAGTCAAGTATGAAACTTTGATATACTTTTGGGTTCTTCTTGTTGTCTACCTTGATGGGTCTTCTCCAATTTCTGAGCTTGATATGAGTTTTCACTACTCAAAGGTGATTATAGAAGCCTCAGAGTGATAGTTTGAAATCTGCAGGCAGCAGATTTTGAAGGGAAGTGGTGGCAGCTATGGTTGCTGAAGCTTGGATAGTAAAGATGGGTAACCAGGTAAGTTCAAATCTCAAGCATGCTCTTCTCCTTGAAAATTTGACAAAGAGAAAACAGAGTCACAAAAAGTCTGATACCAAAGAAACTATAGGTATTCTTTCTTTTGAAGTAGCAAATGTGATGTCTAAAACTGTGCACCTCCACAAATCACTCTCAGAGTCTGAGATCTCAAAGCTAAGAAATGAGATCTTGAACTCAGAGGGTGTTAACAATTTGGTTTCCTCTGAAGAGGGTTATCTTCTTGAGCTGGCTCTGGCTGAGAAGCTTGAGGAGTTGAACCGTGTTGCTAGTGTGGTTTCTAGGTTGGGGAAGAAGTGCTCTGAGCCTGCTTTGCAAGGGTTTGAGCATGTGTATGGGGACATTGTTGGTGGGGTCATAGATGTCAAGGAATTGGGGTTCTTAGTTAAGCATATGGAAGGAATGGTGAGGAAAATGGATAGGTATGTTAGTGTCACCAGGAATTTGTACAGTGAATTGGAGGTGCTGAGTGAATTGGAGCAAGCAGTGAAGAAGTTTCAGCATAATCAGCATGAAGAGAGTAGAAGGGCGTTTGAGCAGAAACTTGTATGGCAGAAACAAGATGTTAGGCATCTTAAGGATATTTCCCTTTGGAACCAGACATTTGATAAGGTTGTTGAGTTGTTGGCGAGGACAGTTTGCACCATTTATGCTAGGATTTCTGTGATTTTCGGTGAGTCTGCTTTGAGGAAGAATAGCCTTGGGGTCGGTGGAGGCTCGCCGGGTATGCAAAATGAATGTGGGTTTGTGTCTGGCCAAATTAATGTTCAGATGAGTTCTGAGAGGTTGAAATTGAAACGCAATCCAAGCAACAGAAATGGAATTCATCCAGATTCGGCAGGGAGAACGGCCGTGGTGGAGAGAAGGGGAACTGCTAGGAGGAAGACTCAGATAGATATGAGGAGAGGTGAGCTAGCATCGATTCGACCCGAAGACTTCGATTTTCCATGTGGAACAAGTCCAGGGAGACTTTTCATGGAATGTCTAAGTTTGAGTAGCTCAGTTGCAAAATTTGATGATACTGATGATGGTTATGTTATCCATCCGGAGGATCAATATAGTGGAAGTGTTGGGATTGGGAATAGTAGCACGAAAAGGGAGCACTTGTGCCATTCCGGTGTTCTAAGTCATGCTCAAAGCAGTATTCCTTTCACCGGAGATCTGAGACCAGCCAAATCCGGTGTACAAAGTTGCTCAACATTTGGTCCCAGAATTTGGTTAACTGTTTATGCTCCTCCTTCCACGCTTGGAGGCTCTGCTCTAGCTTTGCACTATGCCAATGTTATAATGGTCATTGAGAAGCTGCTTCGCTACCCGCATTTAGTTGGTGAGGAAGCAAAGGATGATCTATATGAGATGCTTCCAACAAGTTTAAGGTTGTCTCTTAAGGCTAAACTGAGGTTATATGTCAAGAATTTGGCTATATATGACGCCCCTCTTGCCCATGATTGGAAGGAGAAGCTTGATGGGATACTTAGGTGGCTCGCCCCGCTTGCTCATAATATGATCAGATGGCAAAGTGAGCGAAATTTCGAGCAGCACCAAATCGTTAGCCGGACGAATGTTCTGCTACTTCAGACATTGTACTTTGCTGACCGGGAAAAGACTGAGGAATCAATCTGTGAGCTTCTTGTCGGGTTAAATTACATATGTCGTTATGAACAACAACAAAATGCGCTACTGGATTGTGCAAGCAGTTTTGATTTTGAAGATTGCATGGAGTGGCAACTGCAATGTGGAGCTTCTTTTCTCAATTGAATACATTCTAAATTTTGAAATCCTCGGTACGGTGAGCATTTTCTTATCTTATGAGGATACTGTATTAGATTATTGGTACAATGTGGAATTCTGAACTTTGCACATTGAAGACTAATATATTATTGAAGACGTGAAAGTATAGTTGTATTTGATTAAAATTTGACCTGTGCAGTACATAAGCAGTCATATTTATAAAGGGGCATAAAAGTTCATGCCAAACTTGTAAATATGTTTATGTACAGATTGCTTATTGCTTAGAGTATGCCTTGTTAGAATTCTTCTCTTGAAAAACACAGACTGGCGTTGGTTTCATAATCCTAAAGCTGGTGCTGATTTGTTGGTGCATGAATTTCTATTCTAGTTCTGTATTATGATCAAGCACCTGGTTTTCTTGCTTGTAAATTAATTCTCCCTTATTCTTTGTTAAATTGGTTCATAATGCCTTTTCATATAATGAATGCATTGTAATTAGAGGGCATATTTTTTACCCTTATGAAAACTGTGGATCATAAATTTCTATCTTTGCTAACAATGGAATCATGGAGTCACTATTGGTTGACATTTGCAAGAGTAGTACTTTAGAAAGGAAGCATTATATATGGATGCTGTTTGTATATAGGTTGTCATGCTTATAATCACTATTTTATCTGTTATACACTCTTGAGTGACATAATTTTTTTTTGGATTTATAGCATTTTTTGATGATTTTCTTGAGAATCCACCATATTTGAACTCCTGAAGTTGGTATTTTGTTAGCAGCCACATTCACAATCATGGAAAGATATACAAGCAATTCTCCAAATATTCTTTGATTTCTTTTCTTGTAGAAGAAAGAAACTGTATATCAACCTTGTGGGGTCTAGATCTATGTGTCATGTTTCGATGTCAGTTGAGCGCAAGACAAATTGACTTACATCTCAATCTATAAAAAGAGTTTCGTTCACCTTGAAGTGAATGACAACTTCTGTTTGTTCTGATTCGAACATGTATCAAAACATAATATATATTTGTTAAGAGAATTGGCATGTATATCAAATCTTTCCTACTCTAAATTTGCACAAATCTCTTAATTTGTTTCCATTATGGTGCTGGACAAGGCTGGCCTGTAATGCTGTAGAGGCCAAAATGAGATTACCATATTGATGAAATGAGAGGAGCTGTAGTGTCAATACACTGTTTAAACTTCTTTAGTACAATTGGAAAATAACAGGACTGCATTGACTTGAAGGGGCACATTGCTTATCTACCATTCTGTCATGTGTGAAGTTCATTTATAAGTTAGCTGAAACACTTTTATCTTCAGCATGTTTTTGGTTGCACCCTACCGGGACCCTCTTTATGATAAATTAATTTCATACCTTGACATACAGAGCTCATTTTTTTTTTTCATTAGGAAATCGGAATTGTGAAGAATGCATGTGTCTCTATGCCAATATGTTGACCAAAAAAATATCTATATGCCAATATGAAAAACACCTATATACAAAAAGGGTGGATTGCACTCATTCATCATTGTTGCACTGAGCGCACCTATATTTTGCAAAATGCACTAATCTCCACTCTTTCATACACCATTAGAATAATGGAGGGATGATAAGTGTTATAGTGTTAAATCTTAAGGGAAGTCATGATAAACCTCTGATGAGTTAGTGCAATGTCTTCAATAAAATAAAGAGTGAGCTGGTGTGTGTGTTTGGTTAAATAACAAGGGGAGGTCAACGCAATTTGCCTTAAAAAAATCATAGATCAATATGACAAAACTATACATTTTAAATATTCAATTTGAAATTATATTTGACCAAAAAACATTGAAATGATATTTTTTTTATTCATTTTCACTAAAAGCCATATTGTTTTAAAATGGACGTGTCATTGTTGTCATGGTGAAGTTATTGGCTAACAAGTCTTTTTTCTTAGTGAGTATTAGTTAACTTGTCTAGTTGTGATTAAAGATTGGTTGAATTGATTATGATTAAATATATATTTTTATAATATATAAACTAATATAAGAATAAGAGAGGTAAAGTTTGATATTTTTTCTTTAAAAAAAGTTAGATTTCTTTGAAAAATGTACTTTATGATATGTAATGCAAGAAAAAAAAACATGATAACATTCCAAATAGAAACCAGTCTTGACTTGAATCTTCATCGGTCTTTAAAGGCATTTTTAAATGCATAAAAAATATTTTGGACTACTGCAATAATTTTTTTAGCTTGTCCCATTTTATAAGCTACCTTACTGACGATGACTTGATAGGTTTGTGTACCAGGATGTTCTCAATTGTAAGTTTTCTAAGTTTGCTCAAGTTGAAATTATGTGTCTATCTCTCTTTTCATATGTATGAAATATGTACACTCTTTGAAAGTTTATGAAGAAAGAGATAAAATATTTCAATTAACAATTCACTTAAGAGGAGGTTTCTAACTCGTTCCTTTGTTTTCCTACTAAAACAACTAGGTTGGTCCAAATTTTATGACCTTTTTTTTTATTCATCTGAAAACTAAATTTTAATGACCTTAACTAAACACAATATTTATCCTTTTTTTATTTTAAAAGCTTTGTGCAAAAAATGACAAGCAACACATTCTTATTACTTTGTTGTATAAATATATAAAAATAAAAAAGTGACCATTTTTATAATTATTAATAAAAACAAATTTTAAAACCATATAAGATATTCATATGTGGAATGTGGTGTTATTTCATGGTTAAGCAGAAAATGACAGGATCTGAATTCAACTTTTTTCCACATTTAGCTTTTGACTTAATGGGAACACAAACATTAAGATGAGGCGTTTTTCAGTGGCAAATACCTTGTCAGTTTAATTAATAACATTTACTAAATCCAGCTGGGTAAGTAGGCACCATAACACAGATGGGGTAGAAGAGAGCATTCACTTTGACAATAATAGAGCTTCCAAATATTGTGTGTGTAGTTGGGTGCCATTAATCTTCTGTGGGGGTTGTGGATGGTTTTTCCTTCTTTTGTGAGGTAGTTGCTTTTCATTGAGTGGTTCACAAAATCAAGGTCCACACTAATAGATTCTGCTTCCTTTATGACATTTACGTTTGTAGCTACATTGTTTCAAAACCTTGTTTGCTAGTAAGTAGTAACGTAACTTGTTGTTGCTGTTCGTAAAAAATTTAGTCATATCTGGAACTTGATTGAATATGACTAAATTGATTGATACAACCTTGGATATAGAAATTGTGAAAGAGGGATTATTAATGGTTGTTGTGTCTTGGGAAGCACTTATATTTCGTCCCCTAATATGGTTTCTAATAATTTTAAATTAATATCCAATTAGTCAATCGTATACCTATAGGTTTAGCTATTTATGGGCTCTGTTGATTAAATCATTATAGTAAAGTCAGAGACAAACCTTTGTGAAGTAGATTTATATATGGGAACCGAATTTAATTCTGGAACTTTGACAAGTTATTATTGTCAAGAGAAGCAATACAAAGTGGAGAAGATGATGAGAGAACAAAGGAGATAAAAAGTGTGCTAGGATTTACATTTGAAGCAAAGATGAGTTAGGTTACAAATTACAATAGAAAAAAATGGAGACAAATATCAATAGAAAACAAACAGACTTGTTTGACACGTCGTATTAGACATAATTGTATAAGCTTATATAATATATTATGAATTATGAATTAATTTATTGTTTTGTGCCAACATTATATTCATTGTATATGCATATTCATCAATCCACTCTTATACATTAAAATAATAGACGATTTAATCCAGCATATTGATGTGAGATAAGGCTTGATAAGAAGTATCCAGTGCAACCAAATGATATCTGTAGCAGTGAAAGCCATGGCATGATACTTAGCTTTTGTAGAAGATTGAAGAAACAATTGCTTGCTTCTTGCACTTCCAAGAAATAAGAGAATCCCCTACAAAAATGAAATGTGGTAGATTTATGATTAGTGGAAGAACCACCTCGATCAACATTTTATAAGAAGCTCTGAAACTGAGTGCCCCGAAGATCACGAAGAATGAAAAGAATAACTGTCAAATGAATTGTAGCTGGATAAAAACATACTGATTAACAACATGCACTACATTACTAATTTCATGTATAGTAATGGTAATATACATCAAGCTTCCAACAAGAGTACAATACAAAGTAGAATTTCTCAAAGTGACATCTCAAAGTGACATCATCTTATGAGATATATCATGCATTATGCTCAAGAGGGCTCTGAGGTGTCCGAGTATCGGAGAGACGAGTTTGTGCAAGAATGGTGTCAATATATTTAGATTGATTATGCATACTCAAGTCTCAAAAAGTAACGTACAATCAAATCTTTCATCTCAAATTATCTGACTAATTAGTGTTTTAAATCTATAATCCCATCATCCCAAATAATAATCCTATCATAAGCATATAGATACTAACTTTAGGAGTGCACTTCATAAACAAGAAAAAATCATGGGAGCTTGAGTGGAAACCAAAGGATTCAGTCACAATGGAAAATTTAATAAACTAAGTTGATGAGCTTGTTTAAGCCTGTAAAGAGCCTTTTATTAGTTCACAAACTCCACTTGTATTATGAAAAACGCCTGATATAGGAAGCACGTAAACTCCTTCTTGAATATCACCATCAAAGAAGGAGTTCTCCACATCCATTTGCGAAAATGCTTATATCATAAAAAACGTATGGTATAGGAACCACGTAAACTCCTTCCTGAATATCATCATCAAAGAAGGAATTCTCCACATACATTTGCGAAAATGCCAGTGATAGATAGATCTAACGACAATTAAAGTGTGAATAAGAATCATTTTTGCAAAAAGAGCAAAAATTTCTTGAAATCATACAGTATCGTTGAGAAAACCCCTTAGAAACTAATGAGCTTTCTATCTTTGAATAGACCTAGAAAACTTGGTTTTGATCTTATATACCTAACGAGAACAAATTGCAATTTTTTCCTTGTGAAAGAGAGATACGGTCTCAAGTATAAGTCTTGTGTAAAGCTAAAACTTCGTATTCCATAGTTTGCTGCCAAACAGGATAAAGAACTGCGTCTTTAAAAGAAGAGAGTGCAAACAAGCTGTGAATGGAGGTTAAACAAGAAGCAAAAAAGTGAAGAATAAACAAAATTAGGTAACTTATTGGACTTACGACCTCGAGAAGGATAATGAGGAGGTTAAGGATCCACAATAACATGAGCTTCTTCGGGAGGCGTGGGGACGAAAGTGGATTCTGGATCAGCAGAGCTACTATTGTGCAATAAACAATGAGACTTTAGTTTTGCATGAGCTATGAGTCTGAATGTTCTGAATGTTGTAGCGGCTAGTGTTGATCTGTCGTCTTTTCATTTGACTTACTCTTGTTTTAGTTTTTATTTATCTCACTCACGTCTTGGTCATTGATAAGTGCTCATTTTACGTAAATTTGAATATCATTTTAAGCACTTATTTGACTTGTATGCTTGCATTTTTTATCATTTTATCCCCAAAGTAATTGATTTAGTAAGTACTTAGTTTTAACTTAGAAATAATATAAATATTATATATTTCATGAGCTTAACTTGGACTTTTGATGCAGGGAAGATATACATGAAGAATCCAAGTTTAAAGTGAAAAATTGATTTTTTAGAGTTGCAGAGCGCTGAGCACCCAAAAAGGGGCGCTGAGCGCCCAAGTAGCTGAAGAAACCCAATGCTGAAGGAAGCAGAGCGCCCGGCGGCCTCTGATGAGCGCCCAGCACCCTGTGACCGCCCTAAACACTTATTAAAGGGCAGAAACTCGTTTTTTGACCCATCTCTCCTATTCTCTTCGAAATTCTCCCAATTTTGGCACCAAAACAGAGTAAGGGAGCTTGGGCTTCATGGAGGAGAGGTCCCTGGGTTTAGGATTGATGGATTGAAGCTCCGGAGCATGGCGGCGACCGCCGAAGACCGTGACAACCTCTCGAAGGCGATGGAAAGCTTGGGAAAGCTTCTATCGCCGTGGATCCTTCGCCGTTCTTCTGGGTTTCATCTCTTCTTCCTTATCCCTTGTATATGTTGTTTCTATTTTTGTATTTAGCTTGTTGAAACTTGATTCTTTGATTTGTTCTAAACTCATTCATTGATGTAAATGGAAATATTTCATGTATGGTGTTTCTTTCTATGCTTCATGCTTCTAACCTATCAATTGATAATCAAAAGAGTTCCACTAATTTATAAATAGATCGGAAGGTTGATATGAATTAGTGCATGCTCAGTTCAGTGAAGGTAGAACGCCTATGTCTTAGGTCACAATTTGTGTGTTAAAGTTTTACTTTCTTCGCTTCAAGTATTGATTGGTTTGTGTTAGATTCCTATGGACTAGCATGAGATCGGGAGATAATTGCGGGTCCGGTTAAAGAGAGAAATCACTCAGTGAACTAGTTGTCTTAGGGTGAGAATATCTCGGGTAGGAGCAATAGTGGATTTCCACGTGACAGGTGGGGTTCTGAGTTCTAACAGAAGTTTCCACGTGACAACGGGGACTTGCAAGCCTAGGGTACCTTGTTCTAGGAAAAATTGGTCGTTGGGAATGTCTTTGAGAGAGAATCTGAGTTGTATTGTTCCTTTTGGGTTTTCTAGATGGTAAGGGATTACGTCTAGGAATTCCAACTGATAGATTCACCTAGGCTAGGGATAGTTAGGTGAATAACTCTCAGCATCATAAATGAAATGAACCATTACAAAAGTGATTGAGCGGAAGCAATTAGAGGATTAGGTGAATGCATTCTAAATACGTTTTCTTCTTCGTTGTCTCTGTAAACCTTCTTTTATTGCTTTCATTTATATTCAAAAACCACAAGAACAAATTCTTCAAATATCTTTTCTATCCACTCGAATCAATATTTAGCTTGTGGAACTGATATTCACATAATCCCTGAAGACGATAAACCCGTATCTGCTTTACTATGATTGAATCATAAAGGTTTAGCCAAAAGCAGTACAAACAACGAGGAAAAAACCTTTATCAAATTTGGCGCCGTTGCCGGGGATTGTGTTTTGAAATGTTGGTGAAACTAGTGGAATTTTGATTTGAGCTGTACGTAGTTTATATAATGAATGTTTTGTTTTTATGTGTCAATTTCACTGATTTGTTCTTGTTTTTAATGCTTGTTGTAGCCTGATCAACTATAACATGATTTGTGGTTTGGAATTCTGTGAACCTGTCTTAGAATGAATCTGCTAGTGAATTTAATGTAATTTAGGTTCATTAGTCATGAATTGATGCATAGGATAATGTATATAGGTGTTGTCTTGTGCATAGTTGTTTCTGTTTTCTTTCTCTTGTTCTCTTGTTTTTGTTTTTAAATTTCCTAAGGATTCCTCACTTTGGGTTCTTGAATGATCTTTGTATGTTTTCATGTTTAAAATCCTCTTTTGAGTTATTTGAATAAAGATAGAACCAAGAGTTTTGGAAACCATGTGTTTTGGTGTGCTTGTTTTCTCTTTTTAAATTATGTAGTATATGTGATTTAGTGAAGTTGTGCCTAAAGTTTAGTTTTTATGAGTTTCACAAGTTTTGTTTATCATATTGATATTGTTCAATGAGTTTAGAAGCAAGAAATGTGATAAAATCAAAATTTGGGGGTGTGACTTGTTGAAATGCATGTGAACATTCGGTCAAATTTGGATTATGTGCTTTTGATGTTAATAACCTGTGTTTGAAACTTCTAACAGATCCAAAATATTATATCTAATGCACATGGAAGGTTGGAATGCAAGGTAGGTGAGTATTGCAAATTTTGAGGTATGTGGTTGTGTGAAAATGGTAAAACAACAAGTCCTCCGAAGTGTTTTTTCTGCATAACTGTGAAAACGTCTTCCAAATGATCTTGAGCAAACTCATTTTTGTGTTAGAATACTTTTCTTCAAGTGTTAGATTCGGTTTTAAGTTAAACTCTTAGATTTTGTAGTGAAAGTGAATAAGAACTCCTCATTGTGTTCTTTCTTAGCCATGAAATGTGATTTTGAGTAAACATGCTCAATGCTGTTTTCTAAGGATATCCACAAGTTTTAAATGATGTGAATGAATGATTTTAAGGCCTAGAATGAATGGAATTTGAGAATCGCAAAATTGAAGGCATTGGGTTGTGGAATTGCATGAAAATTGCACTTGAAATGATCTTGGTATTTGAAATTTGATTTTGATGCAATTTGTTTTCAATTGTTGGCTTTTAAGATCCACACAAGTTTCTTAATGGATATGAATGTGTTTGAACCATTTGGAATGTGCTAGAAAGGTTCAAATCAAAATATAGTCTATCAAGTTGTGCAAAAGCATGAAATTTATCTTTGAAAGTTTTGCATTGTCAATCTTTGATAAATACATTTGCTTGCTAAATTTTAATGCAATGACATATTTTAAATAATACATGAATATGATTGAATCAATTTACATGATTGAGAAATCTAAAACTCAAAATTTAGCATGTCCAGTTGTGGTTTATGGGGGTTTTCTGAGATCTAACACTGCTGAGGCCGCCCAGCGGGCTTCAGAGGCCGCCCAGCGTCCTGGATCTCTGTCACTGGATGCCAAGCGAATTTAAGAGGGCGCTCAGCGGTTACCAGAAGGCGCTCAGCGCCTATCACAAAAACAGCATGACAATCCTTACTTTAAACGATCATAACTTCCTTGTTTCTTATCCGATTTGAGTAAATGACCACTCTTTAGAAAGCTCGTTAAGTATACTTTCATTTTAACTAGAGTGTGGTTTGTTTTTTTGTTGTTATGATCTCATATCTCTCTTGTATTTTAACATGTTTTCAAGTGACTGTTAGCAGGAATCTGTTGTTGCTGGTATTGTTTGGCCTGAGGACAGTCCAAATTTTTCGGAGGGGATGAGTTTTGAGGAATACAAGATTGAGCATGGCATAGCATCATGAGGGAGTATTTTTTTTTGTTCTTCTTTTATTTGTTTTCTTTTAGTTTCTCTATAGTATTCTAGTCTGTAGATAATTTAACACTTTTTGTGAAATTCATGGATATATGACTGATTTCAATTGGCATGGTTGATGAAACATCAATAAAATTGCATGATGTGTTTTTAAAATGCACCTTGAATTGTTTGATTCCATGATTTAACTAGTGTTTGCACTCAATGATTGCATAACTTGATATGATTGTAAGATTCACATGGAATACATAGGCATAACATGAAATTTTTGAAAATCAGAGAATGCTTTGAATCCAAACCATGAGAGGGAGTGTGCCTAAACACTTGTGAGCTGAGAGAATCATTGTTTTTGCATGATTGGTTTTGTTTGAGTCTCCAATTATCATTGTTGTATGGAATTTCTTGGAAATGATCAAGGCATGTTCTTTCTTTAGTACTTACTCACTCACTTAGCCAAATGACCATAACCTTTTATTAGGAAATCAATTGTTCAACCCCATTGAGCTTGAAAATGAAAAAAAATTGTGACTTATTTCTTGTTTATAACCTTGAGCCTAAAAGGAAAACAATGTTCTCACCTAAGCTGAATAAGTTAAGAGAGCATTTGCAAGATATGGTTATATTCAAGTTGGGGGGAGCTATTGTTGTGTTCAAGTTGGGGGGAGAAGGCTAGTTGCGCTACGTATCAATCTAATTGTACATACTTGAAAGTGAAAATTGGACATATAAAAAAGGGAGAAAAAGATGAAGAAAAAAAGTAGGAGAAGCGGGATTGAAAAAAAGAAACTGAGAAAGAAAAGGGTGAAAAGAAAAGAAAAGAATGGTGAATGAGATAGTTGGTAAAAAGTGAGAGAGTCATTTATCATTTATGATTGTTTTGAATTGTAATTACTCTCTTAGCTTATTGAGTTTCTTGCATATCCAGAAAAACCAATTATCTTTGAAACCTGACCTCATTACAACCATTAAAGACCTTAGAGATCCTTGATTGAACATGCAATCTTGGTAACTGTGGAGACGGGTAACAAAATCGATTTTTGTGATTCGGTGTGTGATTGAGTGGAACACTTACCTTACTCTGTACAAACTGAGATGTTGAGTGAAAGAGTATTTCCTGGTTCGAAAGGAATGGATTGTATGCCTATTGATTTTCATGATGAATATGCATTTGTGTTACTGTTGTGTTCTCTTTTGTGGGCCTCATATTTTGATTTTGGATCATTCAGTTTGAAATTCTGAAAAATCATGCAATGTAAGCTTTGGAGAATTCATATTCCATGCCTCTTGAATGAAAGTCAATACCTTTTGTTTGAGGACAAACAAAGTGTTAAGTTGGGGGGAGTTGATAAGTGCTCATTTTACGTAAATTTGAATATCATTTTAAGCACTTATTTGACTTGTATGCTTGCATTTTTTATCATTTTATCCCCAAAGTAATTGATTTAGTAAGTACTTAGTTTTAACTTAGAAATAATATAAATATTATATATTTCATGAGCTTAACTTGGACTTTTGATGCAGGGAAGATATACATGAAGAATCCAAGTTTAAAGTGAAAAATTGATTTTCTCCTAATTTTGGCACCATAACAAAGCAAGGGAGCTGGGCTTCATGGAGGAGGGGTCCTTGGGCTAGGATTGGATGGATTGAAGCTTCAAGATGATGATGGCAGCCATGGGAGGACGGTGACAACCTCCCGAAAGCCATGGAAAGCTTGGGAAAGCTTCCATGGTCGTGGTTACGTCGTCTCCTCTTGGGTTTCGGTTCTTTCTTCCCTTTCCCTTGTACTTTTTGTTTCTATTTTTGTATTTAGGATGTTATAACTTGATGCTTTGATTGTTGTAAGCTCTTTCATCAATGTAAATGATAATCTTTCATGTATTGTGTTTTTCTTTGCACTTCATGCTTCTAACCAATCAATTGATAATCAAAAGAGTTTCACTAATTCATAAATAGATCGGAAGATTATTGTGAGTTTGTGTATACTTAGTTCAATGAAAGTAGACACCTATGTCTTAGGTTACAACACCGTTGTTAAAGTTCTGCTTTCTGTGCTTCAAGTATCGATTGATCAAAATTTGATAAAGGTTTTTTCCTCGTTGTTTGTACTGCTTTTGGCTAAACCTTTATGATTCAATCATAGTAAAGCAGATACGGGTTTATCGTCCTCAGGGATTGTGTGAACATTAGTTCCACCAGTTAAACATTGATCTGAGGGGATACAAAGATGTTGAATAAATTGTTTTTATGGTTTTGAATATAAGGAAAGCGGTAAAAGAATGTTTACAAGGATAACAAAGAAGAAAACGTATTTAGAATGTATTCCCCTAATCCTCTAATTGCTTTCAACTCAAACACTTTTGTAATGGTTCATTTCATTTATGATGCCGAGAGCTATCCACCTAACTATCCCTAGCCTAGGTGAAACTATCAATTAGAATTCCTAGACGTAATCCCTTACCATCTAGAAAACCCAAAAGGAATAATATAGCTCAAGTTCTCTCTCAAAGACATTCCCAATGACCAATTCATCCTAAGACAAGGTACCCTAGGCTTGCAAGTCTCCGTTGTCACTCCAGAAACTCTTGTTAGAACTCAGAACCCCACCTGTCACGTAGAAATTCACTATTGTTCCTACCCAAGATATTCTCACCCTGAGACAATTGATACACTAAGAAGTTTCTCTCTTGGACCGGACCCACACCAATCTCTCGATCTAATGCTAGTCACCTGAAATCTAACATGGATCAATCGATACTTGAAGCACAGAAAGCAGAACTTTAACAACGGTGTTGTAACCTAAGACATAGGTGTCTACTTTCATTGAACTAAGCATACACAAACTCACAATAATCTTCCGATCTATTTATGAATTAGTGAAACTCTTTTGATTATCAATTGATTGGTTAGAAGCATTAAGTGCAAAGAAAAACACAATACATGAAAGATTATCATTTACATTGATGAAAGAGCTTACAACAATCAAAGCATCAAGTTATAACATCCTAAATACAAAAATAGAAACAAAAAGTACAAGGGAAAGGGAAGAAAGAACCGAAACCCAAGAGGAGACGACGTAACCACGACCATGGAAGCTTTCCCAAGCTTTCCATGGCTTCCGGGAGGTTGTCACCGTCCTCCCATGGCTGCCATCATCATCTTGAAGCTTCAATCCATCCAATCCTAGCCCAAGGACCCCTCCTCCATGAAGCCCAGCTCCCTTGCTTTGTTATGGTGCCAAAATTAGGAGAAAATCGAAGAGAATGGGAGAGATGGGTCAAAAAACGAGTTTCTGCCCTTTAATAAGTGTTTAGGGCGGTCACAGGGTGCTGGGCGCTCATCAGAGGCCGCCGGGCGCTCTACTTCCTTCAGCATTGGGTTTCTTCAGCTACTTGGGCGCTCTGAGCGCCCCTTTTTGGGTGCTCAGCGCTCTGCAACTCTAAAAAATCAAATTTTCACTTTAAACTTGGATTCTTCATGAATTTCTTCCCTGCATCAAAAGTCCAAGTTAAGCTCATGAAATATATAATATTTATACTATTTCTAAGTTAAAACTAAGTACTTACTAAATCAATTACTTTGGGGATAAAATGATAAAAAATGCAAGCATACAAGTCAAATAAGTGCTTAAAATGATATTCAAATATACGTAAAATGAGCACTTATCAACTCCCCCCAACTTAACACTTTGTTTGTCCTCAAACAAAAGGTATTGACTTTCATTCAAGAGGCTTGGAATATGAATTCTCCAAAGCTTACATTGCATGATTTTTCAGAATCTCAAACTGAATGATCCAAGATCAAAATATGAAGCCCACAAAAGATAACACAACAGTAACACAAATGCATATTCATCATGAAAATTAATAGGCATACAATCCATTCCTTTCGAACCAGGAAATACTCATTCACTCAACATCTCAGTTTGTACAGAGTAAGGTAAGTGTTCCACTCAATCACACACTGAATCACAAAAATTGATTTTGTTACCTGTCTCCGCAGTTATCAAGGCTGCATGTTCAATCAAGGATCTCTAAGGTCTTTAAGGGTTGTAATGAGGCCAGGTTTCAAAGATAATTGGTTTTTCTGGATATGCAAGAAACTCAATAAGCTAAGAGAACAATCACAGTGTAAACCAATCATAAATGATAAAGATCACTCTTTTTCTTTAACCAACTCTCCCCTTCACCATTTTGTTTTCCTTTATTTTCACCCTTTTCTTTTCTTTCTTTCTCAATCTCTGTGTTTTTTTTTCACAATTATTCACATTATATACATATAAGAGATCATGAACAAAAGAGATTGAGATATGAACAACCAAATAATAGCATTTCCCCCCAACTTAAACACAACCATAGCTCCTCCCAACTTGAGTACAACCATAATATGAAAAAAATGCTCTCTTAACTTATTAAGCTTAGGTGAGATCATTGCTTGTAGGCTTAAGGTTATAAGCAAGAAAGAATTTTTCAATTTAAGGCTCAAAGGGGTTGAACAATGGATTTCCTAATAAAAGGGTATGACTATTTGGCCAAGTGGCAATGTAAGCACTACAGAAAGAACATGCCTTGATCATTTCCAAGAAATTCCATACAACAATGACAATCAGAGACTCAAACAAAACCAATCATGCAAAACATTGAGGATTCTCTCAGCTCACAATTGTATAGACACACTCCCTCACATGGCTTAGGATTCAAAGCATTCTCTGATTTTCAAAAATTTCATGTTATGCCTATGTATTCCATGTGAATCTTACAATCATATCAAGTTATGCAATCTTTGAGTGCAAACACTAGTTAAATCATGGAATCAAACAATTCAAGGTGCATTTTAAAAACACATCATGCAATTCTATTGATGTTTCATCAACCATGTCAATTGAAATCAGTCATATATCCATGAATTTCACAAAAAGTGTTAAATTATCTACAGACTAGAATACTATCAAGAAACTAAAAGAAAACAAATGAAAGAAGAACAAAAAAAAAAAAACTCCCTCATGATACTATGCCATGCTCAATCTTGTATTCTTCAAAACTCATCCCCTCCAGTAAAATTGGACTGTCCTCAGGTCAAGCAATACCAGCAATAACAGATTCCTGTTAACAGTCACTTGAAAACATGTTAAGATACAAGAGAGATATGAGATCATAACAACAACAAAAACAAACCACACTCTAGTTCATATGAAAGTATACTTAACGAGCTTTCCATAGAGTGGTTATTTA
Organism: Lotus japonicus; assembly: GCF_012489685.1. Lineage (NCBI taxonomy): Eukaryota > Viridiplantae > Streptophyta > Magnoliopsida > Fabales > Fabaceae > Lotus > Lotus japonicus. Next base: position 1,352,192 of record NC_080046.1, read on the forward strand.
TTCAAATCGGATAAGAAATGAGGAAGTTATGATCATTTGAAGAAAAGAGTGTATTGCTGCAAAAGGGGTGGCGCTGGGCGGCTACTGAAGACCGCTGAGCGGTCAGCATCAGAGTTTCAGACCGCTCAGCGCTATCAGATGGACGCTGGGCGTCCTGTGCAGTGTAAAAACTCAGTTTTTTGTCTTTTTTTTCACAAGTCCACCCCCCAAATTTCATTCCAATCATAAATCAAGCTTATCAATCATCAAAAATCATGTTAAATAACATTTTGGACATGTGACAAGTTTCAATTTCAAGACAAAGCAAGAAAACACATGTTCCAAATCTTATTCAACATATATGCAAATCACACAAGTCACTGCCTCAAATTCCAATTAACTCATTTTTCTTGCCTCACAATTGACGAAACCCACTATATACATCATGAGTAACTTGTGGAGAATCTAAAATCACACACTCAAGCACAAACTCCACAAGATCAAAATCCTAAAGTCTTAAGAGCTAAAACTCGACATATGCACTTTTAAAAAATGCTAAAACACACTAAACTTGAAATTTAATCTACCAAACTATATACACACTATACCAAAATACAAATACACTAAACTAACAAAAAGATAATAAGAGATTTCAAAAGTGAGGGGAGGCATTCTGCATAATTACGCAGAAAAAGCACCTAGGAGCTTGCTTTTTCATCAACCTACACAAAACCACATACCTCCAAATTTGCAAAAGCCACCATCTTTGCTTTCCATTCATTCCTATGCTTGAAAACCATTAAACTGGACTTGTGTACAACCTCAAACTCAGATTGTTAGCAGTATATGCACAAAATCCTATTACCAATCAAATCTACACGCATAATCAACAAGCCATGACCCTAGAATTTGATTTCCTCATTTTCTGTGCTTCCAAACATATTGGACACTCATTATATACTAAATAAAACTTGTGAAGTAAATAAAAACTCAGATTTAAGCACAACTTCACAAATTCACTACCATAGTTCTAAAAACACACAAAAACTCATGGTTTCCAAAACTTCATGGTTCTATCTTGATTCACATAACTCAAAAGAGGGTTTTGATCATGAAAATTTTGAAAAATCAGTCAAGAACCAAAAGTGAGGGATCCTAAGGTAATCTGAAAACAAAAACAAGAGAACAAGAGAAAGAAAACAGAAACAACTATGCACAAGACACCACCTATATACATTATATTATGCATCAATTCACGGCTAATGAACCTAATTTACATTAAATTCACTAGCTAATTCGTTCTAGGTCAGATTCACAGAATTCCAAATCTCACATCATGTTATAGTTGATCAGGCTACAACAAGCATTAAAAACAAGAACAAATCAGTGAAATTGACACATAAGAACGAAACATAGAGTATGCACACTATATACAACTCAAATCAACATTCCACTAGCTTCACCAACGTTTCAAAACACAATCCCCGGCAACGGCGCCAAATTTGATAAAGGTTTTTTCCTCGTTGTTTGTACTGCTTTTGGCTAAACCTTTATGATTCAATCATAGTAAAGAAGATACGGGTTTATCGTCCTCAGAGATTGTGTGAACATTAGTTCCACCAGTTAAACATTGATCTGAGCGGATACAAAGATGTTGGATAAATTGTTTTTATCGTTTTTGAATATAAGGAAAGCGGTAAAAGAATGTTTACAGGGATAACAAAGAAGAAAACGTATTTAGAATGCATTTTCCTAATCCTCTAATTGCTTTCAACTCAAACACTTTTGTAATGGTTCATTTCATTTACGATGCCGAGAGTTATCCACCTAACTATCCCTAGCCTAGGTGAATCTATCAATTGGAATTCCTAGACGTAATTCCTTACCATCTAGAAAATCCAAAAGGAATAATATAGCTCGAGTTCTCTCTCAAAGACATTCAATTTTACTTATTTTGATGAGAAATTTAGGCATTTATCCTTGTCAATTCATGATAAATCTTGACCAAATCTACTTCTTTTGATTAGAGCTTATTGATAGATGAACTTTAGACTAGAATGTGCTTAAGTTTGATTTTCATCTTGATTTGTGTTGAAGGATTGAAGATTCAAGGAAGATGACAAGCTTTGGCAAGAAAAAAAGAGTTTGAAGATGTGTTGGGCGCCCAGCGGGTTGCAGAGGCCGCCCAGCGCCCATGGCGGTTCCAGAAACCCAACCTTGAAGGAATCTGGCCGCCCAGCGCCCAAAAGAGGCCGCCCAGCGCTCTGTACTGCTATTTTTCAATATAAAAAGCTTCTTTTAAGAATCTGGTGGATATCTTGATCAGAACAGAACCCAAACAGAGGGGAAACACAAGAGATACATGGAGAGAGGCTTAGAAGGCTAGAGAAGAGGCTTGGACATCGGATTCGGCGGCGAGACATCGCGACGGTTTCGGTTCTTCTCATTCTTCTTCTCTATTTGTAAAGTTATCCATGAAAATGGATAGCTAATCTCTCTTTTGTTGGGGTTTGATGTAATTGATTGATACTTATGTTTTCTATTTGATTCTCCTTGATATAAATCATGTTCTTTGTTTATGAGTTAGTGATTCTCTCTTGATCTTCATGTTATGTTTTAGTTTGCGCACCTAGAACATATATGCTTGATTCGGCGTGAGAGCGAGAGCTATATCGCCTAGAGTCCGAACTAGAGTTAATCACCTAATAATCCTAATTGCTAGACATAGAGTTAGGTTTGTTAGTCACTTAAACACCAAAGCTTCATGATAACTTTCTTTCTTAATCATGTGAGACATCAATGTTTAGGATTAGAGAGTTATTGCTATCCACTCATGCGAGACATCGATGATGTAGGGTTGAACTAGTGTAGATGAGTCATAAGCATAGACTTGGTTGTATTTGAATCACTAGAAGGCGCAGAGGTCATTCAATGAAATCTCATCCCAACAATTCCTCATACCTGTTGTTTCTCCGTTATTTTACTTGTTTTCATTTACTTTTATGTTTTTAAACAAAAATCAAACTATTGTGCAACCATCATTTAAGCTTGATAACTATTGAACGGCATAAGTATTACACCTCCCTGTGGATACGACAAAACTCTTTACTATACTACAATTGAGTCTTGAGAAATTCAAACGTAGAGTGGTAAAAAATCTTTCAACAAATTGGCGCCGTTGCCGGGGAGGTGTGCCAATACTAATTGCATTGTGATAGTTTTCATTCTTGAATGATTGTGAATATAGTGTATAGTTTTTGTTTTCAGTTTAATTTTCCTTGTTGTTACTAATCTCTTGTGTTAGCTTGTGCTTTCGTTTTCATTCAATCGGCTAGTCAAAGAGAAAAGAGCAATAAGAAGCTTCTGAGTCGCTAACTTCCAAAAATGCAGCAACCATCTATAAGAGATCAGGTAATATGGTGTGATATTTGTTTTAACACTCACTGTGTGGGTTATTGTCCTTTTCAGGAAGTACAGGTATCACCACCACCATATCAATCATATTGTTCCCCAGAACAGGATAGGATTGCTAAGCTTGAGGATACCCTGGTCCAATTCATGCAGATTTCAATAGTTAACCAAAAGAATACCGAGGCTTCCATCAAGAACCTAGAAAAACAAGTGGGGCAGCTTGCAACACAACTAGCTGAATATGATAAGGTGGTTGTGGAAACAAAAGAAAATGAGGAAGAAAGTGAGGAAGAAGAGAAAAAATCAAAAAAAGAAGAAAATGGTCCGACCCTTCACCACTTACCGACTCCTTCAAGCCCTCCAAAGGTAAAACACGAAGTGGATGAGGTAAGCTTTGAAGATTTTGATAGTGTATCACATCACCAATGCAATGATGAAATCCTTAATGTTGAGCATATAGGCTTTGTGTTCGGTGATAGGTTTGATGAGCATATTGCATCAATTTCTTCAAAGAATTGTAAATTTGCATTCATTCATATGCATGTAAATAGTTTGACATGTGATTTGAATGTAGGTGAACTAAGTTGGACCGTGAAAAGAAAGAAAAAGAAAGAATTTTTGATGGCTTGGAAGGATTTTGGTAGAACATTTGATGAAATCCAAGTCAAAAGGCCTAAGAAGAGGAATGGGTTATATTATAACCCTTGTTTATGGTCACCTTGATTGTGTTTGCGTCAAGCTAATGACGTTAAACAAGCGCTTCCTGGGAGGCAACCCAGTGTTTTTATTGCTTTTGTTATATTTATGTGTTTTCAGAACTAGGGTCGTGATTTTTTGAAGCTTTGATTAAATTTGTGCTTTAAGGTGCTTCACAAATTTTGATAGATATATTGAGTGTGTTTAAAGGTTTTGGAAGCAATGAAAGTGATTAATTTGGAATTTGAGGAGTTGACTTGTGAAAATGCATGAAAACTGACTGAAATATGGATCCTGTGAAATTTTTGTGAAACACTTGAATTTGAGGTTTGTAGTAGGTCCATATTATGGTTTAGCATGCATATGGATGAGTGGTTTGTATGGTTTGAGTGTTTTGCAAAATATGAGGTATGAGGTTGTAAGTTTCAGTTGAAAAACTAGTCCCTCCTAGCCATTTACTGCATAAAAGGTGATAATTTTCATTCCAATCCTTTGAACAAGCTCAATTTTGCATTCTCATGTTGATTTGTATGTGTTAGGATAGTTTCATTCGGAACTTGGTGAGTTTTGAGGTCACTTTATGTGTGAATGCTTGAATTAGTGCTTTTCTTGATCATGAGTGGTGATTTGAGGGAATTGTGTACTATAATGTATTCTAAGGTCTTGAACAAGTTTTAAATGATGTTAATACATGATTTTGAGGCTTAGCATAAAGAAAATGTAAGAAGTTCTGATGATGAGGTGTTGAGTTGTGAAATCATGAAATTTTACCCTTAATGGAACCTAGAATAACTTTTGTGCTAAATGTGCTTCAATTTCTAATTTTTAGGTATGTACAAGTTTTATAGGGTTTTTGAATGTGTTTGGACCAAGCGGCATGTGCTAGAAGTGAATACATCAAAATATGGCCTATTAAGTTCCGGAAAAGCATACAAACTTGTCTTTGGAAGCCTTGCATTGTGAATCTTTGATAAACTGTGCTTGATTGCTGAATTTTAAGGCATGAGCATGTTTGTTATGATATATGAATGTGTGTAAATCAATTGGCGTGATCGGGAAGTGTAAAACTCAAAATTGGACCAATCCAGTTGTGTTTTTTTTAGTTTTCTTCAGCTTTTACACTGCACAGGGCGCCGGGCGCCCATCTGATAGCGCTCAGCGGTCTGCAACTCTGATGCTAACCGCTCAGCGGTATGCAGAGGCCGCTCAGCGCCACCCCCTTCTCTGCAATCCACTCTTTTATTCAAATTAGCGTAACTTCTTCATTTCTTCTCGGATTTGAGCAAATGACCACTCTCTAGAAAGCTCTTGAAGTCTATTTTCATATGGACTAGGATTTGAATTGTTTTAATGCTTTTATATTCTCATTTATCCCTTGTACTCTAACATGTTTTTCAAGTGACTGTAAGGCAAATTAACAGGAGAATCATACAATTTGGTCTGAGGACAGTCCAATTATCATGGAGGGAGAGAAAGATCAAGGATTTAAGTAGAGAGCTTGGGTTCAAAGCATTCACATCTTGAGGGAGTCCTTTGCACTTTGTTTTTAGTTTCTTTTTAATAGTATAGTATATATAGCACTTGTGTCCCGATTTCCATGATTCTCTGACTGTTTTCAATACTAGTACGACTATTGTGAGAATTGCTTGATATGTGCTATAAAAACTGAATGATTCCATGACTGAAATTGTGATTGCACTCATTGATACCATGACTTGATATGATTGCATGATTTATTTGGAATTCTTGAAGCATACATGAAAATGACTTGAAATCAGGGAAATTTGAAACTTTTTAGCCTGTGAGGGAGTGTTCCTATACACTGTGAGTTGAGAGAACATCACTGAATTATATGGTTAACTTTGTTTGAGTCTCTTACGAACATTGGTTGCATGGAATTTATGGGAAAGGATCAAGGCATATTTTGTTATGTACAAATAGCTACTTAGCCAAATAGCCTACCTATGTCAATTAAAATCCATTTGCTACCCCTTTTGAGCCTGAAAGTTGAAGATTTGTGTTTTGTTCATGATTATAACCCTAAACCTAAAAGAAAAACAATGACTTTCCTAAGCTTGATAGGCTAAGAGAGCATTTATTAGTGAGGGTTTTATGCAAGTTGGGGGGAGAATGCTATTATGGTTTGTATATTGTGTCAATCTCTTTGTAAGTACTTTGAAAAATGTTCATGTTTATATGCTTCAAAATAAATCAAAAAGAAAAGGAAAGGAAAAGAAAAAAAAAAAGAAAAAAAGAACAAAAAAGAGAATAAAGAAGAGATTGATGAAAGATAAGGGTTAAGTTCAATTGAAAATGGTGAATGAGAGTTAGTTTAAAGCAAGTTGAGGGGAGTGAATATCATGAAAGTAAAGTGTGATTGCTCTCTTTCCTTGTTGAGTTTCTTTGCATATCCTGAAAAACCAAACTCTTTGAAGCCTAGCCTCATTACAACCCTATAAAGACCTTAGTGATCCTTGATTGAACATGTAGCTTTGATGATTGTGGAGACAAGTAACAATCTTGACTTCTGTGATTCAGTGATGTACATGAGCGAAACACTGACCTTGCCTGATTTACATGTTATATCTTGGCTTGATTGAGTGATTCCCTGATCAAGAGTAATTGATTGTATGTCTATTGAATTCCAGGTTGAATAAGTAGTTGTATTAATGTTATGCATTTTCTTGTGGGCATCATGTTTCTATTTTGGATCATTGATTCAATCCATGTGAGATCTTGCAAAGTGAGCTTTGAAAAAGTTTTCGTCATGCTTGTTTGATTTAAGTCTTTACCTTTTGTTTGAGGACAAACAAAGTGCTAAGTTGGGGGAGTTGATAAGTGCCAATTTTACCTATTTTGATGAGAAATATAGGCATTTATCCTTGTCAATTCATGATAAATCTTGACCAAATCTACTTCTTTTGATTAGAGCTTATTGATAGATGAACTTTAGAATAGAATGTGCTTAAGTTTGATTTTCATCTTGATTTGTGTTGAAGGATTGAAGATTCAAGGAAGATGACAAGCTTTGGCAACAAAAAAAGAGTTTGAAGATGTGTTGGGCGCCCAGCGGGTTGCAGAGGCCGCCCAGCGCCCATGGCGGTTCCAGAAACCCAACCTTGAAGGAATCTGGCCGCCCAGCGCCCAAAAGAGGCCGCCCAGCGCTCTGTACTGCTATTTTTCAATATAAAAAGCTTCTTTTAAGAATCTGGTGGATATCTTGATCAGAACAGAACCCAAACAGAGGGGAAACACAAGAGATACATGGAGAGAGGCTTAGAAGGCTAGAGAAGAGGCTTGGACATCGGATTCGGCGGCGAGACATCGCGACGGTTTCGGTTCTTCTCATTCTTCTTCTCTATTTGTAAAGTTATCCATGAAAATGGATAGCTAATCTCTCTTTTGTTGGGGTTTGATGTAATTGATTGATACTTATGTTTTCTATTTGATTCTCCTTGATATAAATCATGTTCTTTGTTTATGAGTTAGTGATTCTCTCTTGATCTTCATGTTATGTTTTAGTTTGCGCACCTAGAACATATATGCTTGATTCGGCGTGAGAGCGAGAGCTATATCGCCTAGAGTCCGAACTAGAGTTAATCACCTAATAATCCTAATTGCTAGACATAGAGTTAGGTTTGTTAGTCACTTAAACACCAAAGCTTCATGATAACTTTCTTTCTTAATCATGTGAGACATCAATGTTTAGGATTAGAGAGTTATTGCTATCCACTCATGCGAGACATCGATGATGTAGGGTTGAACTAGTGTAGATGAGTCATAAGCATAGACTTGGTTGTATTTGAATCACTAGAAGGCGCAGAGGTCATTCAATGAAATCTCATCCCAACAATTCCTCATACCTGTTGTTTCTCCGTTATTTTACTTGTTTTCATTTACTTTTATATTTTTAAACAAAAATCAAACTATTGTGCTACCATCATTTAAGCTTGATAACTATTGAACGGCATAAGTATTACACCTCCCTGTGGATACGACAAAACCCTTTACTATACTACAATTGAGTCTTGAGAAATTCAAACGTAGAGTGGTAAAAAATCTTTCAACAAATTGGCGCCGTTGCCGGGGAGGTGTGCCAATACTAATTGCATTGTGATAGTTTTCATTCTTGAATGATTGTGAATATAGTGTATAGTTTTTGTTTTCAGTTTAATTTTCCTTGTTGTTACTAATCTCTTGTGTTAGCTTGTGCTTTCGTTTTCATTCAATCGGCTAGTCAAAGAGAAAAGAGCAATAAGAAGCTTCTGAGTCGCTAACTTCCAAAAATGCAGCAACCATCTATAAGAGATCAGGTAATATGGTGTGATATTTGTTTTAACACTCACTGTGTGGGTTATTGTCCTTTTCAGGAAGTACAGGTATCACCACCACCATATCAATCATATTGTTCCCCAGAACAGGATAGGATTGCTAAGCTTGAGGATACCCTGGTCCAATTCATGCAGATTTCAATAGTTAACCAAAAGAATACCGAGGCTTCCATCAAGAACCTAGAAAAACAAGTGGGGCAGCTTGCAACACAACTAGCTGAATATGATAAGGTGGTTGTGGAAACAAAAGAAAATGAGGAAGAAAGTGAGGAAGAAGAGAAAAAATCAAAAAAAGAAGAAAATGGTCCGACCCTTCACCACTTACCGACTCCTTCAAGCCCTCCAAAGGTAAAACATGAAGTGGATGAGGTAAGCTTTGAAGATTTTGATAGTGTATCACATCACCAATGCAATGATGAAATCCTTAATGTTGAGCATATATGCTTTGTGTTCGGTGATAGGTTTGATGAGCATATTGCATCAATTTCTTCAAAGAATTGTAAATTTGCATTCATTCATATGCATGTAAATAGTTTGACATGTGATTTGAATGTAGGTGAACTAAGTTGGACCGTGAAAAGAAAGAAAAAGAAAGAATTTTTGATGGCTTGGAAGGATTTTGGTAGAACATTTGATGAAATCCAAGTCAAAAGGCCTAAGAAGAGGAAGGGGTTATATTATAACCCTTGTTTATGGTCACCTTGATTGTGTTTGCGTCAAGCTAATGACGTTAAACAAGCGCTTCCTGAGAGGCAACCCAGTGTTTTTATTGCTTTTGTTATATTTATGTGTTTTCAGAACTAGGGTCGTGATTTTGTGAAGCTTTGATTAAATTTGTGCTTTAAGGTGCTTCACAAATTTTGATAGATATATTGAGTGTGTTTAAAGGTTTGGGAAGCAATGAAAGTGATTAATTTGGAATTTGAGGAGTTGACTTGTGAAAATGCATGAAAACTGACTGAAATATGGATCCTGTGAAATTTTTGTGAAACACTTGAATTTGAGGTTTGTAGCAGGTCCATATTATGGTTTAGCATGCATATGGATGAGTGGTTTGTATGGTTTGAGTGTTTTGCAAAATATGAGGTATGAGGTTTTTCATCGAGTTGGGTCATTGAATTTGGACCTCCTACTTAGTGTCGGCTCAAGCTGACGCTAGGACACAATGAAGTGGAGTCAGCCTATATGGGCCGTAGAGTGGGCTTAGCGACGATACTTTATAGAATTCTTATTATGGTGTTATGCTCGGTTAGACTGGTACTAAACTAACAAAAATTAGTTAAATTTTCTGAATTAATACACGTGGGAAACATTATGAAGATTTGGCAAGGAGGGGTCGGGAGGCATAAGTCTAGTTGATAAGGAACTTGCCCGACTTGTTTGATTAGTTTTATTTTCATATGAACATTCACTATGTTGAATAATTCACAAAAGCATCTCCAATGCTAGTTCTTAGAGGTGAGTTCTTAAGTTAAGAACTAAGAACTAAGTTCTTAAGCATTGGAGATGACTGTCGTGGAGTTCTTAGTTCTTAAAAATAAGAACTAGTTCTTATATAAGCAACTTTGCTTTATGAGTTCTAAGCATAAAAAAACATTTTTTTTTCTCTCATTCAAATTACTTTATGAGTTTTGTTTTTATTGCGTTATGAAAATAAAAAATATAAATAATGTGGCTTGGTGTGGTGAGACCAAATGAATAGTAATAAGAACTCAAAGTTAAAAAGTAGTGTTGTCATCAATTAATAACTTTTTTTTGCGAATGTCACCATACGTCTCTAAAACAGTTGCATGTCCCTCCTACTCCTAATAAATGTGTTTTTTGAGATTCAAACACATAATCTCATCTTTATGGGGTCTAACTTGCTTACCACTCCTTCAACTTATCGATAATTAATTAATTAATACTGTTTTCAAGCAAGCACCTGCACACTATTATATGGCAAGAAGGGGAGAGACAGAGTTGAAGCAGCATGGGCTTGTATGTGAAATGGAATATTTGCTGGTTTTTCCTGTTATGGGAAGTGAGCTTGATGCTGCAAGTTGTTGCTGCATTGTGTTGAAGTGCTGGTATGTTGTTCGTTGTTTTTTGTGTTAATTTCCTTCAGTTTCATGACTGGTAGCAGTTTGTCAAAATGCTGCACGTGGATCGGAGGAGCGATTGTGTGGGTGATTTATCAATGAAAAGTTTGTTATTTGGGTGCCCTGTAGTGTGTGATGTGATTTTTGAGTGGGTGCCGGGTGGTGCTTCATGTTGCAGGGTTTTATGTTAGTGCGTGCCTTGGCTGATGGAAGGTTAAGGCATAAATATGGTTCAATTCCCTTCTGTTTTTGGGTTTATTATGAGGATCTGATTTTCATTGCTTTTCAATAAGTTTGCAGAGGATCGGATAACACCCTGCATGATCAGATTCTACACACACATGCTGGTATCCTTGATCCACAGCCAATAATAACTTAATAATAACACCCAGTGATAATATAATCTATTAAATAAAAACAAAAGGATCAAATAATACTACCTACTCTTGTCTGTTGTTACGATTTTTTTATCGGGTGACGAAGGTTTCCATTAATATACATTAGTGGCGAATTATTGTTTTAACTTTTAAGTGATTGTAATATTAAATGATTGACAAAATATAGACTTAAAAAATAAAAATCATTGAGATAATAAGTCACATGTCGCCGCCGACACTTGTGAGCTGACTAAATTGAGATAGGGATGCAATTTTAAATATGTTTTCGTCCCTTTATAATTGATACGGTCTCATTTCTTAATTCTCTTAAATTAAGAAAAGTAATTACTAATATTAAATTTGTAAAAGAATTTATTTCCTAAATTATTCTTATTTAATAAGTTATTATTACAAAATCTCAACATCTATTTCATATTAATTATGAGGGTAAATTTGAAAAACAATATTTAATGCTTTCAAGATATTAGAAAGTAACTTATATTATTATGAATAAATATTTTCTAAAAAAAGAGACTTGTAATAAGGAAATTTAGGAGTATATTTTAGGGGTGTCCACTAGGGTGGACCTTTATTATTCTGGTCCACCAGTGCACCAGGGGTATTGCAGACTTTGTACAAGGGATATTTTAGACTTTGTCCATTTCTCACCTTCTCCCTCCCACTCTCTCTCGCCTCTCAACCTCCCTAACCATGAACATTTGAAGCCAGATCAATCAGTGGTTCATCCAAATCTGTTTCAAGTTGCAAGGATTTCAAAGGTCGTGGAATCCAGATTTGAGGGTTCAAATTTGTCTCCGGTGTTTTCCCTTCTAAAAATCTGATCTTTTTTTAAATCTTTTTTCAATTTTCCGTTTCTGTTGTTGATGATGGGGGGCAAGAAAGATGGAGCTTTCTTGTAAGGAGAGAGAAGAAGGTGAAGATTCAGATTGGTTAGAAACGATTGTTTTAGCTGAGCACACGTAGTATATGGGGAATTTCAGTACCATTGTTGTTCAGTGTTTGGAGAATGACGATTCTTAACGACGAAACTGACGACAGATCTCCATCGGCGAAGAGCTTCCACGGACGGATTCTTGCGCTCGAGCTCGAAGTCCTTCAGGAGGCTCTCCATGTCAGAATCGGAAGGCCAGTTCTTGTGAATCAAACCCTGATCTGAAAATTGATTTTGTCAATCGAACCCAGATTTGAAAATTGGCTTTATTCGCCGACGAACATACCTTCTTCCTCCTCATGCTCCCTCTGATTCCGTTCGTCGTCTGCCTCAATGGCGCGTTCTTCCTCCGGGAGGTTCCTCCGGTGAAGTTTGTCACCGTCGAGGAGGCTAGCTACGTTGGCGTCTGCAATGTTGTCGTCGTTGTGTACCTCCTGGCCTATGGCTTCATACCAGATCTTCAAAGGGAGGACACCCAGATCTTCAATGAGTAATCCTGTTTTGCTTGAAGGTGGTTGGGGTGGTGGTTGTCGTGAAGGTGGATATTGCGGTGGAGTTGGTTACTACGGCTAAGGGCATGCTTCTGTTTTAGAATGATGTTTACGTTTTTACCCTTTTATGACTAATTGAATCCTAGCCACTAATCCTAAAGAATATTTTTAGATTCCAGATCCAATGGTGTTAAACATAGGTGCACGGGTGGATCAAAATATAATGGTCCACCCTAGTGTGCACCTATTTCAGGTTTAGTTTCTAAAATAAATTTTTGAAAGTAAGACTAGGATGAAAGGGGAGGGACAAGATGGAGCTCATTAGTTGTGGAAGAGGGAGGAAATGACCTTGAGTGGCAAGGATAGGATGGAAAGGTGAAGTACGAGGAGGAGGTTCAACATCCGAAAAGAGCTTGTAACTCGTCGGAGAAGATATTGTCGATGATTACTGTCACGTACAATAAAAGCAGGAATAGTTACTGTTTTAACTAGTTTTAGTATTAAAATATATGTGGCAGGAAAAAACCATACTTTGTGGAGGGTTAAGGGCTTAAGGCAGCTAGTATAGTGGCACATACGAAAAATTAAAGAAGGAATTATATTTCCCCTTTCTCCTTATTATGGAGAGACCTCAAAAAAGCTGTGGAGCTCGCCTCACATACTATCTCTCTCCCCTCCCTTCTATAATCAAACAAGGGCGAGATGCTCTCTCGAGTAACTCTTTCTATTTTCGTTCTCTTCTCTATTTCTCTTCTAATAAATAGTGTTAGTTTCTCATCTTTAAATACTACTTGAGTGCAACACGAATGAAGTTTCATTTCATTTGTAAAAAGAGCTAGTTATGTTTTTTTAATCTTAAAAAGAGTATTAACGTCTGTTTATACTACTGAATATCCATTTTTACTTCAAACATATATATTTTTATTTTTTAAAAACATTCGATGACTTATTAAATTAAATCAAACATTACTCTCACTTGATACGCTCCATAAAAGATAACATTTCTCATAAGATAACCTTTATCATAAGATACACCCTCTATATATATATATATATACACACATATATTACTAGCACTCAAATTGAAAATATGGCATATTGATTACTTGTGAATGTTTACCGGTTTCCTATCGAAATTATTCTTGCCTTTCATTTTTTTGAATAAGCAATGGATTTATTTATGATCAAAACTACGAGGGTACTTCACCCAAATACATTTTTTTTACAGCAAAAAGATGAACTTTAAATCTCCATGAGAACAACGCACTCATGAAAACTAGAAAATCAACCAAAAGCAGCCCAATTCTTGCTTATAGTTTGTGCCTTATTAAAACTTCTCTAGGTAAAACTCATTGGGAAAAAAATCTAGAGTAGGAAAAAGAGAAATACATGAGAAGTGACAAAACAGAGAAATACAATAGAGGGTAGAAGACAAGATGAAAGAAAGACACATATATATATATATATATATATATAGGGAAAAGAAGAAAAAACATAAAGGAGGTAAGACAATATCCCAGTAGACCCAAAGTATAGCCTACAATTTACATATATAAATGCTTGCTGCCATTTCAATAATCACGTCTCTAAATAGCACAAACCAATTTTAAATCACAGAATTTAGAGAGCAATCTCTCTAATAATACAATATTAATTAACGTGATTAACGAGCTTCTTTACATACTGTCCTATTTAACATTTAAAAGTTAGTTAGCATTTAAATAAAAAGCAATGCTATATGACATGACAACTTTTTTTCGTGTCATATACTATTCGCGTTTCCTGATGGTTGTATACCGCCAGAAACTTGTAAGCTGCCACAAATTGCAAAAATCCGAAATGATAATTTCTGATGGTTTTCGCATTACAAGCGGTTTGAAAACGCCACAAAATGACATCGTGCATTACACAACACACACCCTATCGTATAGTGTAGCATTTTCCTTAAACAAATGAAATGTAGTTCTCAAATGAGATTAACTTCTTGTATTTCCGTTGTTGTCACTCATGTTTCCCCAATAAAATTGTTCTTTATATTTAGAAAATAAGAAAAATGAATAAATAAGACAATTATTATAATTTTATGTGGATGATTTTCGAATAACATGACACAACTTTATTAACAATAACATTTAGAGACATATAAAGATTTCCGATGTACAAGTTTAACAACGGTATTCGACCGCGGCTAAACGTGAAGTGAAGACAAAAATTGTGACACACAAAAATGCAGCGTTAAAAAGTAAAAATGAAAACACGATTCTAGCTGTTTATGGTGGTTACACAAATTGCCATAAAAATGATCTTTTATTTTGCAGAAGATTCAAAACCCTTGTTAAACACTTTTTTTTAATCTCTGCACGCTTAGCGATAAGAGTGCACATAGGTCGAGTCAACCCAATAAAACCGCCCAACCCGATCCAATGGTAAAAATGCGTGTTGGATTGGATAAACGGGTTCATCGTATGGATTTTATTATGATCCAATCATCTTTGGATCGGATATCAGATTCCATAATAATGCATCCAACCCAACCCGAAATCCAATCATATAATAATAATGTATTATTTAAAATATATTTTTATTAATTTTAATTTTTACATAACATACTAGTAAGGTATGTGATTTATGGACACTTAGAGTCCTTCTACTACAATGATTTTTAGGAGATTTAGAGACTAATATATTTGTAATTATTTATCATATTTAAAGACTTAGAGTACTTGTTTAGTTATGTGTTATTGTATGAATGTATGTAGACGATATATATGAACTTATGATGTAATTGCATGTTGGAGAATTAAACTATTTTTTTAATACTTTTTAATATTCAATATTTATTTTAATTTTAATATAACGATCCAATCAATTCATCCAAACCAACCCGAAGATTGTCAGATTGGGTTGGTTCGGATACTTTTAAATCAACCCTGCCCAAACAGTTCTAATCAGTTCACATCTTCATCCATCCAATATAACCCATGTGCAGTTCTATTTAGCAGAGTGGACTGTCCCCAATCATTGCTATTTTATTAGAGACACGGAAAATGAAACGCTAAGATAAACAAAGATATCCATCACATGATTGCTTTGAAGGAATATATGTAAGTTTGGTGCTTGTTTCCCAAAACCGCAAGTCTGAAAAAATTAAGTTTCACCAGCCAGAAAGCTTAAACAACACTAACACTTCTCAGTCTCACAACATGCCACCAACGGTTCAAAGCTTGGAACCAGAGGACCTTGCCACACGTGGCTGCATAGGGGTGAATGGAGCTGTCATAGTTGGTTGT
This sequence comes from Lotus japonicus, assembly GCF_012489685.1. Taxonomy (NCBI): domain Eukaryota; kingdom Viridiplantae; phylum Streptophyta; class Magnoliopsida; order Fabales; family Fabaceae; genus Lotus; species Lotus japonicus. The sequence continues at coordinate 1,367,800 of NC_080046.1, forward strand.
GGTCCTTCAGGTCTTGCAATAGCTGCTCTACTCAAAGACCAAGGTGTTCCTTTCATCATCCTTGAAAGAACCAATTGCATTGGCTCTCTCTGGCAAAACTGCACCTATGATCGTTTAAAACTTCACCTTCCCAAACAGCTCTGTCAGTTACCCAATTTCCCATTCCCAGATCACTACCCTGAGTACCCAAATAAAACTCAGTTCATAGAGTACCTTGAATCCTATGCTAAACACTTTGACATAAATCCACAGTTCAATGAAACTGTGCACTCTGCTTACTATGATGAAAGTGTTTCCCTATGGAGGGTCAAGTCCATTAAGGAAAGCAGTGAAGAAGTTGAGTACAGTTGCAGGTGGCTTGTGGTTGCATCCGGTGAAAATTCAGAGAAAGTGGTGCCGGTGTTTGAAGGCTTGGAAGAATTTGGCGGCCATGTTGCGCATACCGGTGACTACAAATCTGGGAAGAGGTATAGTGGTGAGCGAGTGCTGGTTGTTGGGTGTGGAAATTCAGGCATGGAAGTGTCTCTTGATCTTTGTAACAACAACGCAAGCCCGTTAATGTTGGTCAGAAGCTCTGTAAGTACTGAAATTGAGCCTCTCTAGGATTCTTTGTGTTTGTTTGGATCAACACTATCAGAATTGATTTTGAAAAGAATTAATTTCAGTGAAGTTGATTACAGTAAAAGAGAGTTGCTTGCTAGTGAAGTAATTTATATATAGATACATTTATGATAAAATTGATTTATGTAAGTTTACTTCGTGAAATGCATAAGCTAGGTACTCTCTCTTGCTTCTACCACAAACTTATTGAAATAAGATAAAATAGCTTAAAGTTAATCTGAAAAGAGCTTATTGAAATAAGCTAATGTGAACATTTTATGAAACTAAACTCAAAACACCTTATTGGTAGGTCGTAAGCAACAAACTCAAATAAACTCTTTCAAACGGATTCTATTGATTCCGGGGAACCAAAGACACTTACTCTTGATCATAGTAGTCATTTTTAAGTGGAGGTTTAAACCATGCTACTTTCTGTTTTCATCATCAGGTTCATGTCTTACCAAGAGAAGTTTTCGGAACATCAATTTATGAATTTGCAGCTATGTTGAAAAAACTACTACCTCTTTGGATGGTGGATAAGATACTTCTGACTCTGACCCGATTGATTCTGGGAAATGTTGAAAAGTATGGTCTGAAAAGGCCATCCATTGGTCCTTTAGAACTGAAGAACACTACACGGATCTCCCCTGTGTTAGACATGGGAGTAGTTGCAAAAATTAAATCTGGTCAAATCAAAGTGGTTCCAGCTGGAATAAGAAGATTCTTGCCAGGGAAAGTGGAACTTGTTGATGGCAAAGTTCTTGACATTGATTCTGTTATTCTTGCTACAGGGTATCGCAGCAATGTGCCATCATGGCTTAAGGTTAGTTCCTTAATTATAAATTACAATTTTATGCTTATAGATTTAGTTATGGCTAGTGGTTTCGTTATTTCTTAGGTCAGGATGAGTGTCAAGTTTAGTTTTGGGGCCGCAGGTAGGGTAAGCCGGGTTTTTTTTTCGAAATCAGATTAAATCGGTGTCGGGATCGAGGTACTCGCGTTTGAGTTTGATTGTCATGCCTAGTAATGAGTGTGATGTGCTTTAGAATTTAAACTTGGTCTAATTTTACCTCTAAAACTAACTTAGATATGGATTACACTATTCTTTAATAAAAACTATATTAGTCATATTTCTAGTCAATGTGAGACCATAACACACCACATCTCGCATAGGACATATGGAGCGAGAAATTTGCAACACTTAACATTTGCAGACGGGTGACCCATACACGTGTGGTCTCCAATCATTCTTGGGTAAACTTTGATTTCATTTCAGAATACGTGTTAGGCATATCTCTACCATAAAGCTAACTTAGAGGTAAGAATTATGCTACTCTTTACCAAGACTATATTAACTATATCTCTAATTAATATGCGTGAGCTTAATAGTGTGATCCAAAATTCCATAGAATATTTTAATTTCATCTTAACACCACAAGTTATATGCTACTCCCTCCGTTTCTAATTATAAGACCTAGTTTTAAAATTTTCATGTTCCAAGACCTTTAACAATAATCTAGCAAAAAACATTCTACTTTTCCATATATACCCTCACATTAATTGTGTGTTTCAATTCCAAAGTTTTAATTACCACCTACCATTAATTAGTGAGAGAAAATGACAAAGGGTAAATATGAAGGAATGTATGCATTTTTAAAAAACCAATATATTAATTAGACACATTTAATGTTTTCTTAATAAGCGCAATTTTTTGTATTAGGTTTTATAATTAGGAACGAAGGGAGTATGCTTTAACAAGAAAACTCATCTATCATTTTTACTTTTTTAAATGAATATAATTATGCAACTCAAATTAGATTTTTACTTTCTTTCAGCTGATTATTGGCTCCATGTACTAAAATAGTGTGATATGTTATCAGGAAAATGACTTCTTCTCCCATGATGGGATTCCAAAAGATCCATTCCCAAATGGATGGAAAGGAAAAAATGGTATTTATGCTATTGGGTTCACAAGGAAAGGAATTTTTGCCTCATGTTTATATGCAAAGAATGTGTGTCGTGACATTGCCGAGAGCTGGAAAGAGGAAACTAAACAGAACAGCACAGGAGATGCAAATGACACTCCTAAGGGACTCACTTTCACAACTGATGACGCTTTGGCTGCGTTTAAATTGGTGGAAGATGATGGCAAGAAATCGAATTGAGCATAATAAAACTGGTTACTCTGTTTTGTATTACTCCTGTTCTGTTATCTCCTCTGTTTCTGGTTTTATTCATCTTTTTTTGTTACTCTATTTTGTTTTTGTTTTGCTTATTTTCCTCTCTTGTAGTAAGGGTGGCACCCCTTGGGCCTTTTAATGATAATTTGGCTTGTAAAAAAAAAAACTGAGTATAATAAAACTAGAGATTAATGGATATGCACCGTCAGTGTAAATAAGTTTTACACTGACGTTCAATCACATTTTGCCACATAGGACTGGGTGATTAAAAATATTTTTAATTGTGATTAGTAAATTAATAAATTGCTGATGTGACGGAAATCAATTGGGTGCATGTGTAAAACAAGTTTACACTGTCAGTGCACCTCCCATTTTCTCATAAAACTAACCGAATGGAACGAAATAAAATAAAAGTTTCATCCCTGTATCTATCCTTTATTTCGAGTTTTGGATGGTAGTTTTGTGTATCTAATACCTGATTGTCTTTCATCTAGGGTTGTAAGATCCATGCTTCGGTGAGGAAGACCCTCATTTACTGATTTCAGCCTTTGATGACTGAAGAACGCGTGTATTCGATTTCCTTTTTTGGTGTTGGCAAAAGTGGTTGTGATTTTCGGACAACCTCGCATCCTTTCAAGATTAACTTTGATTTGCATGCTTTTATTTGAGTCATTAATAACAATCCTATCAACCTAAGCCCCTATTCTTTCATGCTCCTTTGTGATACAATGTTTAAAGACCCTAATGCATCCTTCCTTATAGGTATATAGAAATTCCTATTGTTTAAAGTATAAAAGTTCATTATTTTGTAGCCTGAACTATGTATGTTTATTGTTGCGGATGTTATTGGAATATACACTGGAGGAAGCGACGACCAAGACTTTGAAAAAGTTGGTATGAGGCACAAAAGGATAACCCTTGAACTTGACTAGGAAGGGTACCCATCATTCCATTCTTTTTTATTGTGTTTTCATTTATTTGTGTACGTTTACTTATCAATGTTTTGAATTAGGGTTCGGCTTGAGTGTGCTTTCTTTTGGAAATATGTTGCTGGAGTTTTGGGTCACCTTGCATCTAGTGATATGACAAACGATGTGGTTGTTGTTCAATTTTCCAAGATAAAGTCTTTTAAAGGTATTTATCTTTTGGATTCTAGATTTTGCCCATATTAATTTTGACAAACAGTGCAAGGATCCGTTGCCTGAATTAGTAAATTTTGTTTATCCAAATCTCATTGTTAATTTGAAAAAAAAAGTCCCTTCTTCCAAGAAAGATTCATCCTTGCACCAACTTTTGACAATGTAGAGGAAATCAACAACTACGTGCTATCAATGATTCCTGGTGATGTAATAGAGTATTTGAGCTGTGATACTCCATACATGTCCGATGAAGCTTCAGGTGTTAATGTAGAATGATTTACTTCTGAGTTCTTAATTAATCTCAAATGCTTAGGAATTCCAAACCGTAGAATTATATTGAAAGTTGTTGTCCTTATCATGCTTACTCGAAACATGGATCAGTCCGCGGGGGTTGAGTAATGAAACTGGAATGATTGTGAATGCACTCACTAAATATATAATCCTTTCCAATGTTTTAAGGTGAACCAAACCTGGGGAAACAACCTTTATTCCTAGTATGAGCTTAACTCTATCAGATTCTAGCTTCCATCCAAATTCCAACACAGACAATTCCCTATTACCTTATGTTTCACAATCACTATAAATAAAAGTCAGGGTCAGTCTTTATCTCATGTTGCATTGTATTTACCAAGACCTATCTTTACTCATAGGAAGCTATATGTTGGACTATGAAGAAATCTAGAAAAGGGTTGATGATATTCACCATAGATGATCAATGCGTTATTTCTAACACTACACGCAATGTTGTGTACAAAAAGTCTTTGAAAATATAGCAGGAAATGCATAAAGAAAAAAGAGTGGATATGAGATGTAAGAGAAACTGAAGTATTAATGAATAAAAATAAAGTATAATGAAACCTTACTCTTATTGGGCCCATCACATCATTTTTTTTTTACATCAGAAACATAAATGCAGGATTGATCCTAGACCTCCCCACCCAACTCGTATGTCCCCTAAAAATTACCACTTGAGCTATTATTTGGTGCTATCACATCATATGAACAGTCGCATCTATAATTTTGTCGGTATTGTACAAGTAAACTGTAAACGTTTATATTATCTAGACCAAGGTTATCATAACCGGACCGGTGATAAAATCGGTGAGGGTACCGATTCAAGGTTTATTTGTTCAACCGTAATTGAACCGTGGTCCAACCGGTTTTATCGCTATATATTAAATAATACACCATCCGTTCCTAAATATAAGACCTAGTTTCAAAATTTTGAAGTTCCTAAATATAAGACCTAGTTACAATAATCTAACAAAAGGTTTTGTACTCTTCCATTTTTACCCTCCACATTAATTATATGTTTTCAATTCCAAAGTTACCACCTACCATTAATTACTACTAATCCAACTAAATATGACTTTTGGGATATCAATGGTGAGTGCATAACAAAGGTTAAATAACAAAGGTTAAATAAGGAAGAATGTATGCTTTTTTAAAAAATCAATACAATAATTAGTCACATTAAGTACTTCCTTAATAAGCACAAGTTTTTGGAATAGGTCTTATATTTAGGAACGGAGGGAGTAATGTTTTAAAATAAATATATATAATATATAAGGTATTAATATTTAATATTGAATAAAAAATTTGATAATATCTATAATAATAAATATTATACAACATAATAAGAGTTACTTACTCAAAAAGAAAAACATAATAAGAGTCACACAACCAAAATTGTAGTTTCAATATATTAATAAATACCATTAACAATATTCATTATCTAAAATTTTAAAGAGACCAAAACATCAAAGACTATAACTATCATAACAATATCAACATCATATGCCAATAAGTTGCATTTTCCCTGTAAAAAAAAGTTGCATTTTCACTAGTAGAATCACGTGGCAGGGATGGCTATTACATTGACATGTAATGTAAAGTTAAAATAAAATAATAAAACAAACAAACCTTTTAAAAATCAAAACCACCTTGAACAGTGTGACGGTGCCCATGGATTTGCCTTCAAATATTAAATGGAGCAACAAAAAGGTGCATTCACCATAACTTCTGTAGAAGCTACCGTTGGAAACAGAGAAAGAAAGCCAATGAGGAAAAAAAAAGATCTATATTCACAATGCTGTAGAACGGCATTTTTCAACAAAATGGTAAAAGAAGCGCTTGTGAGTTGTGACATCGCTTCTTTTCATTTCGAGCAGATGAGGGATCATTAGGCAAAGGAGGACGCAACACCGCGGAATGGCGGAGTTTGGAGTTGTGGACGCTGGTCTTGGAAGAGAGCACCAGTCATGGGTATAACATGTGGTTGACCGGTTTTATGACTTCCCGGTTTTCTGGGCATATCAAACCGCTGACCACTCCGGTTCCCGGCTCAACCGGTTCGACCGGCCGGTCCGGTCCGGTTTTGACAACATGATCTAGACAAAGGATATAGATACGACACCGTAAGGCCTAGTTCTCTTCTTTTCTGATGTGTAATTGAATTTGAATCCAGTTACCCATCACATTCACATTCACATTCAATCAGGATCTTGCTCATCACAACCGATTCTCATACGTAGTTTTTTCTCGAGCAATGAGTTACAGAAGGTTTGTTTTCACCAATAAACCTTTTTTCTCTTCTTTGATATGTTCTTTCCCTTGATTTCATTTTACGCTGTTTTTCTTGTTTAGCAAATTGCAATGCATGCCTCTCTGACGAATCGCATTCATATCATGTTTTTTGTTTTCCTTTGTCAGTTCCGGCAGGGGTAGAATAGAATTGTTCTTAGGTATGAAGGATGATTTGGATTTTGGGGTAGTGCTGGATCTGGATGATGTTAGGTTAAACTATTACTGTGATTGTGAATCAATGCATATGCATTATTCATTATTCATTAGCTATTCTGTAACTAGGTGAAGTTGAATAGGATCAGAAAGTTTAGGCCTTTTCCAAGAGGAGCAGAAATCAGTTTATGCATTATTATTCATGAGTTAAATTTTCAGTGACCCATTAATGTTAGGATAGGATTGATATTTAGCGAAAAAAATGCAAAAACTTATTTTTTTATTATAAGCTGTTTTAAGTACAAAATAAATTAATCCAAGCATGGCGCTTTTCGAATAAATGTGATTTTTGAGTCCAAACTCCAAACCAAACTTGGACATTGAGATTGTGTTGTGTTTCAGTCTTTAATTTTTTGAAAAACCAAGTATGAGCTATCATTCTTGTCAACTGGTCAATGCTTGGTTTACTCTGTTCTGATATAAAAGAGCGACTTTAATAGGGTTTTTGGAAGTTGGAGGAATTTGAGTGCAAGGAAGAGGAGTAATAACTTAGAACGTTCTGAAAAGTGAAAACTGCCTTATTGGTTTATTGCTTGATGTTCGCTTAAATCGTGTTTTGTTATCTTGTATATGAATGAGCTATGATCTGGAGACAATTTCTTCATTACACAATTTCAGCCAATACCCATACTGTAGGTTTTCTATACAGGATATGAAAAACAACCTAGGAAAAAATATGGATTTCGATTTTTGGGAGACCAAAGAGCTTGAAGTTGGAATGCACTTTTATTGTTTAACAATTATATCCTGATATTAATTTCATTAGTGCCTTGTCATTCAGTTTTCAAATTGTCTAAAATCTTGATCTTGTTGTCTGTTTACATCCTTTGTGAACAGATGCCTACTTTAGGCTCTACCTGCTTTGATTTTTAAATGATACTTGACTTAGAAAAAAATATTTTACAATGAAAATCATGATAAACATTTCATATCAAGCTCTTAGTAGATAATTTCTGATTCATTTTTTATTTCATTGCTTGATACCATTTTCCTGGTTATTCAAATTTCAGGATGTCACTGTTTCGTTTCACTTACACTATGCTGCACAGTTTTATCATTAATTTTTTTCCTTGACATATATAGAAAGATTTATTACTGAAGGAAATCTTAGAATCTATATAATCTGGAAATGAATTAGGGGAGGAAAATTCATTGGTCTAGTCTAGTTCTGTTAGTAATAGATTATAGAAAACTGTGTGCAAAGTGCATACATGATGAATGCTATCTTATGCAACAACAACTACAACAAAAAAGCCTTATCCCACTTAGTTTGGTCGGCTATCAGGATACACAACGCCTTTGTGCTCGGACAGAGGCTAAATTTTGTGGGAGTGCTATCAAATATGCAATTTAGAAAGTATCCTTACGGACTTAAGGCCTATCATGAGGCAAATGTAAGATTATTTTCACTTCACCAAGTTCCCAACCGGACGCATCAGCTAGGTTTTGACATCTTACCTTTTTCTTGCTAAATTTACTTTTGCTAATATGGAGTTCATCTTGTTTCACACTGTTTCTCTTGAATGTTTCCGACCATTGTGTTTTGCTTTATTGTGGAAGCTGTCATTTAATTTGCATGTTCAGCAATCATTCGTCGTAGTTTTCTAATTCAGTCAATCATATAAACAATGTTTGGTATTGAAATCAGATAGTTGCCATTAATAACCAACTTTTGAGTTACATTTTACCTGTAAGTCTGGTGACATGGTACAACAAATGTTTATTTCTTCCATTGGCTTTACCAAACTCCATCTTTTAGAAGATTTCATTTCAGTGATCTTGAGTTCTTGTTTTTATTTTTATTTTATTTTTTGAAAAAACGGTCATCTCATATGTCAACTTTTATAAATGTTTAATTTTCAACTACAGAGATAATCGCTCCTCCAGGTCATCACTTTTAGATGGTCTTGATAGTCTGGAGGAGGGTGGCTTAAAGGCTTCTTCCTCTTACTCACATGAAATTAATGAGCAAGATAATGATAAAGCTGTGGAGAGTTTGCATGACAGAGTTACTTTTCTAAAGCGAGTAAGTTTTGTCTATTTAAATACTATTTCTCTTTAGTTATTGTCAATTAATATCTTCTCTTAATGTCTTGCTGTGCGAAATTTTAGTTCTTATTAGATGCTAAGTTACATGGAATGATGGAAAAGTTCTGTTAGTCTTGAAAGTAATATTTGCCATGGTTTTATTGTTGTTTTTAAGGAGAGTTATACTTCGTGCATAAATGTTGTTTGACTTGTTTCTAATTTTCCAATTAAGTTTAGTATCTCTTTCTGAAATTTTGTGAAAATATTGTTTGTCCTTGTTAGAAGTCCCACATTGGCTAGAGATAGAGCATAGATAGCCTTTATAAGGGTAGTGCAAACCTCAACTCCCGAGCTAGCTTTTGTGGTTGAGTATAGGCCTCCCAATTTCTAATATGGTATCAGAGCCCTATGACCGAGAGGTCTAGAGTTCGATCCTTGCTCCCCTCACTTTCTAATTAAAAAGTGGAATTTAATTAAGCATATGGTATATGGTAGGTGGGCCTGTGTATTTATCCACGCTTCAAGCCCAAAGGGCTCTTGCATGAGGGGGCGTGTTAAAATATAATATAAAAACCATTGAAGTGGCCCTTACCCAATAGCTTAAGCTTTTGGGATAAGTGTTTATTTGACAGTCTTGTTTCCAGTTTGTTGTATGAACCCATTTGGATATGGACCAAGACTACTTACTTGATCTTATCTACTGGAAAAGCACTAGATAAGCTCCAATAAGTGCTCTTTGGACTGCATCCAAACAGATTCTATGTCAAAAACAAACACGTTTTCTTTTTTTGACTGGCATCAATGCATTTGTAAATAAAAATACCACTAAGAGGGATCCATAATTCATGTTTACTGCATGTCTGAAAATGGTTGTGATTTTTTTATCAAGATTATGAGCACATAGCCATCAATTTGTTAATTCCTGATGATATCTTATCCATTTTGACCTAATTTGGCTTGTCTCTTTTGTATGCGGTATATTAGTTATAGGAACGCAAAATGTTCTACCTTGTTGTAACTGGTTTTCTATTTTTGACTAATATATACATGCACATATGCAGAGAAAGTATGATGTTTAATATCTAATTTAACATGTCTCAGAAATTAGGTAGCCTATAGGTTTCCGCTATATAAATTTGTAATTATTTGCTTCCTATTTTCTCGGAGTAATCATTTAAGTGAAACGGTCTATTGAGTGTTGACTTATATTTCCTTTAAAGGACCCTTGATGTTTACTTGATCAACAGTTAACAGGTGATATACATGAGGAGGTTGAGAGTCATAACAGTTTGCTTGATCGAGTGGTATGTAAACAAATTACTATAGTTTTTGTGGACATCTTTTTTCTTTTTATCCTGATTGGATTGCATTGTAAATTAGGGTAGCAAAATGGACGGATCAAGGGGTATGATGTTGGGAACCATGGATCGATTCAAGAAGGTAACTTTTTTTCCTATTAATATGCCTGATTTTATTTTCTTTTACTTATTACATTATTGGAAAATGATTTAGTGTATAGAAACTGGATGTTGTAGGTTTTTGAGAAGAAATCGACAAGGAAAACGTGCTCCCTGGCAGCATATTTCACAGTTGCCTTCATATTCATATACTATCTTATTAGGTAAATCAATTTGATATTACATTCACTTTTTGCTCTGCCATGGTTGAAATGAATATCAATTGAGATGAAAATTCTTAACCTCTTTAGATCCTGACTGTAATTATATTACAAGATCTTTTACATACTTTAATAGCTACATGAACAGGGTCAGCTTTAAGATAAAGCAAACTGTCAAACTATCAGAGTCATTGGTTTTACACTGATAATCATGCTTGTGCAGAAGTGCTGTTGAGTCTATATGTTAGTAGTTATTGAATACAGTTGTTGGCTCTTCTTGACATGTATTAATTAAATTGTGTTCGTTGGACACTGGAGTTGTCTTGTGTTATCATGTTCACTTGAACACTTGTAGTCAATAACATGAGATAGATGTTTACAACTCACTGATACAAAACTAGCTTTTGCTTTGTAGGATGCTTGGATATTTTACACTTGGATGAAGCGCGTTTAGTTAAAGCTGATTCGATTGTATGATGGATGGTTGGAATTAAAATCATTTGGTCCTGTGCTATAACCACTATATCTGAGATGGAGATGGTTTGAAAGTCACTTAAAAGAACGTAGAAACTTACTACATATATGAAGCTTAGCAAAAGAGTATGTATACTTTCTCTCTTGAACTGGTCCTGTATCAATTTTTGCACATGTAAATTCCAGGCATATGAATTGATTTAATTCATTGGGTGGTAATTGTAATTTTTGTAACCAACGCTTCCAAAATTTACCAATGTGATGTATCCCAGATCAGTTGGGATCAAATGTACACTTACATTCATGTTTGGTTTCTAAAAGTAAAACATGTTTTAAACTTCAGGTGGATGGAATGCAAATAATTATCATGAATTTTCAAATCTGACTATAAAACCTAAAATCCTTAATGGGGTACTCATAGGATTGTGAATTTGTGATGGTCTTTCCATTCATCTTTGGTTAAGTCAATGTTATAAAATTCAGATGGGTGATTGGTTCGGTTAAGGGTTTAGGTCAATGAGTTACTACTTGAATTACTCCCTCCGATCCTATTTATAAGCATGAAAGAGAAGAAAAATCTTGGTCCTTTTTATAAGAACCAAATGAAAGTTTGAGCTATATTAATTATTTTTTTCCAATGATGCCCTTATTAATTCTAACTTGTAAAATGTGTCTCATTAATTATTCTCTCTCTTTCTCACTTTCCAACATTAATAACAAAGGGTAATTTTGGAAGTTTATTTTGATTCAAGACATTTAATGCATTTTACCTAGTTTAACTACATTTCTTAAACTATGTGAATTTTTTTTTTGTTGCTTATAAATAGGACCGGAGGGAGTAATGAGTAACTAATTGAATTAGATAAATTGGTAGATATAAAAAATTGTTGAGTTTATACTAAGAGCTGTAAAAAGAGTTAAAGGAACTCTATCTTGGAACGCTATCTTATAACCATGTGAGTTGGTGTAGTGGTTCAGTACTTTGTCCTAATTCCTTGGTCAGCTCCTTACCGTTTAATGTGCTGATCGTGGAATGAGAGATTAGTTTGATGCCTTCTGGTTGTGGGAAACGTCGGTAAACACAAAAATGAACTCTATCTTATATCTCACTCACACACATTTATTTATATATATATATATATATGTGTGTGTGAGATGTTGATACGACTAAGAGAGAAAGCTATAAAGACAATTTGATGTTCAAGTTAGCATGAGATTAGTAAGCGTCATAGTCTTAGAAGAACAATAAGTCAGCAAAATGAATATGTTTAAGTAAATGTATGACCAAAGTTGTATTTATAGACGTGGTAAGTTTTTATTATGATTATAGGTTATTACTATGCTAGTAGATAAGTTTTCCAATTTTAGCATACATTTATAATGTGATTTATAAATATTTATTTGTAAAGAGTAACAACCTAAAAAATCATCTCACTTTTCATTCTCTACCTTTTGTTTTTCCTCTCCCCTTCACTTTTCTTTCCTCTCAGTTTCTTTTCCACCCAAACACAGAAAAAGTACTAACCTCAAACGGTACGCTGATGCCTGATAGTGATCATAGAACCGAGAAAAAGGATTTGCTTAGCACCTGGCCACTTGCACGCGACCCCACAAAACCCTAATTTCCAAGATCATTCAAAAGCAGAGCTGTTTGTTGGCCTAGTGGCGATTGTAATGCCCACTAGTACTACACAAGGATGAAAGAACAGAAAATAATCAGTCAAAGAGTGGAAAAAATGAAAAAAACAATATCACCCAAATCACAACACAGCTCACTCCAAGAAAATAATTAATACAAAATGTCTCCCCATTCTTTACCAACAGTTAGTTTTGTTCGTTCCACTTTTGAAAAGTTTTATTTGTCTCAGAATACAAGTTACTTCTTCAAAATTTTAATGATATATTCAATATTTTTTTGCCAAACTTATATATAATACTAGTGCGATAACCCGTGCGCTGCACGTAATTTTATGTTGTAATTTTTTAATAAATAAATAAGTTATTCGTGTATAAGTCAACCGTGTAAAGATATATGAAGAGAAAAATGAAATAAATAAATGAAATTGTGTTGTATACATCAAACATTTCCAAAACTTCCTTAAACATTATATTTATAGTACTGGTTTGTTGTTTGCCCGCCTTATCAAGTATACAAAGTTCAAGACCCTTCCTTGAGCGTACTTTAAAGAGAGCTACATATAACTGACCATGAGTGAAGACGGGTCTCGGAACAAAGAGCCCAACCTGAAGTAGTGTTTGTCCTTGGCTTTTGTTTATGGTCATAGCAAAACATGCTGCAATTGGAAACTGTCTTCTTCTGAATTTAATTGGAAATTTGGAATCAAAATGAACCAAGTCCATTATTGAAATGTGCACTTTGTCATTAACATTTGTTCTCGTGATAACAGTTGCCCCAATGAAACGTTCACCAAGTTCATCCACAATTAACCTTGTTCCATTGCATAAATTTGTTGCTTGGTCTATATTTCTTAAAAGCATGATTGAAGTACCAACTTTCAATAAAAGTTTATGATTAGGCATTCCTGAACTTTTAGTGTCGTTCCAATTTTTTTGTGGTAAACCACTCACCTTGGATTTCAGAATCCCCATCAGATCGCAAGGCAGAGTCGGAGCTCAGATATTCATGTTCTGGTACAACTATCATCCCAAGCATGTAAGTGTTTATCATTTTAACAGCCTCCAGCGTAGGGGCTAATATTGCTCTATCTTGAAAGAATTGCTGGTCTTTCATCTTGTGCGGAAGGTCAGGATATGTATATTTAATCAATTCCATTAATGGGTCAGGACTAATTGGGATGAGTAGATCTGGCGGAATTTAAATATTGTACTCTCATGCTCCGAAATCAGGATGATCGCCATTTCCAATTTTAAGAATCCAATTTGCAAACTCTTTGATTTCTTCTGCTTCATTAGCCGTCTCAGCTGCGGTTAGCCGCATGTTCTTAGACAATTTCATAACTTTGCAATGCTTCCACAATGAGGAAGAGTTTACATTAGCTTCCACGATTTCCTCTCTACTTCCTCTACTTATTACAGGTAGTATTTGTCTAAAATCACCTCCAAGTATTACTACTTTTCCTCCAAAAGGTTTATGGGTGTTTTCTTCATTTTTCGACCTCATTAAATCTCGAAGTATAACATCTAAAGCTTCGAAACAATACCTTTTCGACTTTGGAGCTTCATCCCAAATACTTTTTCAACATTGTTTCAAGCAGAAGCTTTGCTCGTAGACTTTCCTGCTTTATATTACATGTTGAGGTCTCTGTAGCATCTAATGGAATGCAAAATTTATAATGAGTTGTTCTGCCTCCAGGACAGAGTAATGATGCTATGCCACTGGAAGCAACATTAAGCACAATTAGTCCTCTGGATCTAAGTGGCGCCGATAAAGTGTTCCAGACAAAAGTCTTTCCAATTCCACCATATTCATATAAAAAGTAGAAGCCTCATGAGTTTGACAACACAGATGTGACAACCCTCTCATATACAGACTTTTGCTCAGGTGTAAGCATACTAAGCAACTCTTCATATTGTACCTTTAATGCAGTTTTGTCATAGTTTAGTTCAACTACAATATATCTATTGTCAAGTTGCAGGACTTCATCATATTTTGGAGTTGGCAAAGATGGGTAATCATTTAATTACTTACCATTTCTTTCGAGAAAATTCTCAATTTCAATGATACATAAATTTTTCAAATCAGCATATACGATTCGTTGGCCTGCAGTCGAGAATAAAGATTTAATTATTTTTAACTCTATCGAATATAACTAATGTTGTTCACACACTTTGCATAATTATATTACGCAACGTGATTTTTTTAAGTTTTGAATTTCAATTAAATTAAATCCAAGCAATAATTATATTGTTATAACAACATTTCAAATCTTAAAAATATAACTTGAAAACCTCTATACCTGGATTGTGAAATTCTTTTCTTCTATGGTGTAGAATGCTTTATGATCGATAAGAGTGGCCATCATGCTTCTCAAACATCATTAGGTTTTGAAATTGAATTCATCATTAACATTCTTACAAAGAGTTTCCTCATTTGGTCTCCGGAAGCTAAATCAGATACTTCTTTAATTGCATCAATATATTCTTTGTCATATGTTAGCAATCCCAATTGGTCGCATGCTTCCTTAAATGTATCATATGTTATTCCCTTTCACTGTTCTGGTACTTCTATATGGTGTACAATCCTTTTGCATAGTAAGTAGGATTCTCACGTAATATAACTCTTCGATGCCTTGAGGGATATACCGTAGTCTACCAATTTTAAAACCTCTCTTTCTTGGTTTCCTTATTCTATCCTTTTTATGATAAACAAATCTACTGGGAAATTCAGCATATGTTAGATTCCGCTCATCCTGGTATTTCTCATTAGCTGCAAACCAAGTCATAAACATTGGAGATTTTGTACCACTCTTTTTTAGAACATCTCCAACGTCTTCATCATCATTATAATATACTAAATATTCATTTGGGAGATGAAAATTAAGTTTTTGCACCGACAGCCATTGTTTGTGTATGGTAAAACTAAATGTTCTCCAAGCTGCCTCACACGGAGAAAGATAACGACAATCATAATATTGATTTACCTCATCCACTTGCTCTTTCGCTTGAGCATTGTCGTCCTTATTTGAAATTTCAAGCATTGCTCGGTCTGCGCCTTTGTTGATATATTTGAACAAATATTTTATAGCATTTGACTTGTTACAATACTCCACATTAATGTGAGCTTGATACCTCATAAGGAGTGTAGACTTGTAGAACATGCCACATGCATATTACAATTGTAATAAATAACATATCTGAGTTATCTTTCATTTTTTCACGAAGTTATGTTTTTTCAAATTGGTATCAATTTAGTGTACTCGCAATGCATATTACAACTGTAGAAAGTTACATACATGTTATTAATTTCAATGTATTTTTTCATGATTACAATCCCGGTTTGCCTTCTTCGTTAAAAGTGGTGGTGTTTTGAAATTTCTTTGGAAAGAATTTAGTGCACCTACCCTTCTCCATGCGTGGTGGTTTTTTGTTTGCAATACCACATGGTCCATGTATCATAAAGTTAGAAACTATAGCGTGCAACTTGGGATATAACACTGGATCATGAAGCTCGGCAGAGATGACTTTGTCAATGACGTCCCCATTCTTCAACTTATTCTCTCCTTGCAACCAAATCAGTATGTGCGTGTGAGGAAGTCCTCTTTTCTGAAATTCAATTGTATACATACATAAAAAAACATATTAATGATTAAAAAAATTTCTCTAACAGCTTCACATGATCTTTAGCTTATTACAAAATCAATCATATTCTTCTTCTCAAAAGAAGACGAAAAGTAGAATAATTCAAAGTGATAAATGATTAGAGACGTGAAACATGATAACTGAGCAAAAAATTACACATCATAAGTGAGGCATAGTAATGCAGTGAGAATGTATTACGCACATGCGTCCACTTTTCCAAATAGATGACCATTTTTCAAATCTTTCATCAGTTGGTTTACCTTCATCTTAAAAATGCGAACTAAAATATCTGGACGCTCATCTGGCGAGATCCTCTTGACTCAACAAACGACTTGATTTCTGGCCAATTGGCGTTATATGTCATAGTTATGAACAAACCTGGATATCCAAATCTCTTGCAAATTGTCATAGCGTCTTGACAATTATTGAACATGTATTGCGTGCTTCCCATATATGAAGCTGGAAATATGATGCGCTCTCCAGTTGCTGCAACTTCGGTGTCGCCCCTAGCGACCACGTCATGTAATCCAGAATAAACCTCAGCTCTGAGCTTAGTTTGATTATATCTCATGCAATTTAATCGTTGAGATTCTATCATGGTATATACATCAACAATAAATTGTTGAAAGAGTCGTCCAGCACGAACTACATTGTCGTGTTCAATACGTCTATCCTCAATACGAAAAGCAACAATAGTAAACAGCCCGTGCAATGCACGAGATATTTATTTATTTTTTCTTTTAAAAATTTAATGTATTTAAATTTCTTTTCAATAAAAAATATAAACGAATAATTTCCTTAATCATTTGGTTTAGCACTTAGAAGTTTAAAATTATAATATTTAATTACCTATTGAGAGATAATAAAATTAGAAGTGCTATGAATGAATCCTCTCAATTGTAAAAAGTTTGATCATGTCAAATTTTATTATTTGACCACTAAGAAGAAATTTGACAGCTAAATTGTTTTAATTATTAAACATACAAAACTTAATAGTTAGATGATAAAACTTAATTTAGTTAATTTTTTTATAATTTATAGAAAAAGGGAATTCATGAGAAAAATGTGTATCATAATTTTAGAAAGCAAAGATAAATGAGAAAAATTCTAGGAAAAGTTCCAAATCAAACACTACACAATTTTTGCATAGCTTCACCCAATTTTTTTTTAACAGAGCTTCACCCAATTTGAATAGCAAGGAAAGAGACTTTTCATGTTTAAAAACAAATATGGGTACGTTAAAAAAAATCAAATATGGGTGAAGTTTGAATGCAATAAATTCTCAATCAAGAAGGGCGCAATTTTAAGATTTTAAAATTTAAATTTGTTAACAACTTTGCTATTTTTCAAAAAGGTGCATAAAACGTATGACATATTTTTTCAAAATATAACTTTTGATAATTTTGAGATTGTGTACTCATTAAATTTCTTTAATGGCAAAATGGTCCACATAAGAGATCTTTTGTTAGAATATTCCTAATTAAACATAATTTAATTTTTTAATTTCTTTATTTAATAAATCATCAAAATGGACCAATGAAAATGCATCAATATGGGCATATCAAATTCAGACATTTGGAAATTCAATGTATCAACCAATAGGAGAAAAACATGTGGCATTTAGAAAGCAATATGACCCACTTTTGTGGATGAGCCTTATATATTATTAAGATTCTCTCCATTCTTATTTTTTTTTTTACAAGAGGAAAGGTCCCTCCATTCTTATTTAGGTGTCCATTTTGAGAAAAAAATTGTTCATATTTAATTGTTTACTTACACTTTCAAGATAATATTAAACAATTTTTTCCAATAATACCTTATTGCAATAAATTGTGATATCCTCACTTTTCATAAAAATTAAATACCAAATAGAGAAGAGAATGTGAAAGAATAAATGATGAGATAATAATGAATATAGTTAAAAAGGGCAAATTGGATAAGCATATTTTATTTTTTTGAAAATCAATAAAATTAATTGAATTCCTTAATTTGTGTGTTTTTTATCTTCCCGGACAATTATGTAGAACAAAGGGAATATAAAAGAGATAGTGTGATAGAGGGAGTAAATATTATACTTCCTCCACTCCAAAGTATATTGTTCTTTTAGTGGACATGGGTCTCAGACTCAAAGGTATTGTCTAAGCCTATGGATTATGGATAGTGTTAAAGTGAAGTTGGTCGTTCCCCTTCTCCTTGGTCGCTTATAGGCCATTGACTTGTTCTTTAGGATGTCGGGGCAATGTCTATATTCATGTCCTATTGAGTAACGATAGCCTCCACCATTGATTTCTTAGTGATTGCGATCGGTTATACGAGTTAAAGTTCCCTGCTAATGTTCCATCATGCTTCGTCACTAAGCCTTCAACCGATGAAGTTTAGTGGCTTGGGGACGACGACCCTTCTTATCCATGTATATTCTTTACGTCAGTATTGACATGAGAGAACAATATTTTGGTAACTGCCCCATCCTGGTGCAGCAGAGGCCTTTAAAAGGGGTTGTGTCTAATAGGCTCGCATTGAGTCTAGGGGATCATAGCCCTCCAAACTCATAAGCATGAGCACTTCTTAGGTTTAAATTGAGTTTCGGTGTATCATATATGTTATTTAATGTTATACACAATTCTTAAGAACTCATTAATTGTCGTATAGTTTGACTAAAACACCGTTATTTAAAGTTGAGTTATGTTAGAGAAAGAGAATGATGAATATTGGTTAAGCAACTTGTGAGAATTATGATAGGTGAAAATTAATGATGATAATGGAAGATATAGTATTAAATGAGAGTATAGAAGAATGAAAATTAGATAAATAGTATTAAAATCTTAAAACAACATATATTTTAGAAAATAGGTAAAATGTGAAAACAACATATATTTTGTAATGGAGGAAGTAATATCTACAGAAACAAGGGAAGATGCCAAAACATCGTAACATTAGCAACATATATCGAATATCCATTTTTGTAGCAAATTTTGACCACAACAAAGTGATATATTAACAATCCACTATTGTGATTGTGAACTCGCTCTCGCACACATTTTATGTTATTGATTTACTTTTAAAAAGTTAACACAATTTTTTATAAGAAAGAAAAAATACATTCATTATTTTGAAATGTGCCAATCACGGAGACTATATTTAAAAATGTATTGGTAGCACTTATCTTTTTTCTCTTACACCTAGTCTCGTATTTATCTTTGTGTTTAGTATTTTGTGAAATGTTTTGCATTTATTCCATGTTTTCCACACTTAGATATCACTTCTTTTTCTATCCAGGAATCTTCCAAAAAAGGCAATGTTTAAACTTTAAATGATACTATGATTAGTACAATGCTTGTCTAAATGACAATGAGAAAGTTTGGATTAAATAACTCATCATCCAATTACATTGGAGATAAGGAGTTGGAAATTTCTATGTTTTATTTATTAATTTATTTCCAACTCCTTATCTCCAATGTGATTGGATGATGGGTTATTTAACCCAAACTTTCTCATGGGTCATTTTGACAACTCATTATTACAATGAGTTGTAAAACTCTTTCTTATTCATTAATTTATACTTTATTTTTCTCCTATTTCATTTTCACTCTTTTTCTATTTCTGTTTCTCACTTTAATTTTGTTACATCATTTTTTATATTTCTCAAAAAAAAATTCCTTCCTATACTTTCAGTGTGAATGTTTTTTTTCTTAACTATGGTCAGAGCCTACTTAGCGATAGACAACTGCCTAAAAAGTTTTTTCAATTCATAAGAGTTGAGATTTGAATCCATTTACTTGCATGGCGAAGTGCTAAATCTAACTACTACGTATACGCCAAACTCATGTGGTTAGTGTGTATTTATATTAAAGTTGTGTTGAACATAAAAGCCCTTTTTGTAATGAGACAAAATTAAGATTGTGAGAAAATATGTATGGAAAAACGTGCTAACCCACTTTCAAAGTTTAGTTTTTTTATACAAAGAGCAAAGAAAGGCAAAACAGAAAAAGAAACTAGCGCCTCAAGAAGGCAATACCAAGAGCATCAGCTCGCAACAAGGACGACACACCATCCAAAGGTGCACTCCAGAATAAGGAAATGCCCGTAGTAGAGGTTCCATGCTTGGCCAAATAATCGGCAACAACATTTCCTTCGCGAAGTAAGTGATGGCAATGGACAACCCAATTCCGCCGAAGAAGACGCTTAATGTTACTAATAATACAATCATACTGATGAAACACATGGTGATCTGAAAGAAGAATCCCCAGAGCAAGCATGGAGTTTGTGAATAACTCGACTCTCCAATAACCATGCTCCCAACATAGAGTCAAGCCTCTGAGAATTGCCAAAAGCTCCACACACGAAGGCTGTCACAAACACCCACGTAACCAGCAAGCCCAAAAATCCAACTACCCTCCGCTGAACGCACAACGCCCCCGAAACCATAGGGGCCTGGGATCCCAATAAAGTTGTCGTCGGTACTGAGAGAAACAAAGCTTGGCCTAGGAGGGATCCACCTCACCCAACGCTCCATCAGAGGAGGAGCTGAACGATGGAGAACTTGAGCAACGAGCAACCAAAGAGCCCGAGCTCCACGCACCACTTGGAAAGGTTGCTCATTTGTACCAGCAAATATAGATATGCATCTAGCTTATCAAATTATCCAAGCCGTCGACAAAACCACAAGCAAGTTGAA
Source organism: Lotus japonicus (assembly GCF_012489685.1). Classification (NCBI taxonomy): domain Eukaryota; kingdom Viridiplantae; phylum Streptophyta; class Magnoliopsida; order Fabales; family Fabaceae; genus Lotus; species Lotus japonicus. The sequence continues at coordinate 1,388,593 of NC_080046.1, forward strand.
CCCCTCAAAACTTTGCAGGACATCCAGAATATTTTGGTATGTGAAGAAGGTAGTCGGAAGTACAAAACCAATCCCGCGCCAGACCTGTATCGAAGCTGGATAATCCCTCAGACAATGAATAACCGTTTACGGCGCAGCATCACAATGACGACAAATCCCAGAAGTAGCAATGTGACAGTGGAATAAAAAAGCAGAGGTAGAAAGAGCATTATGAGCAATTTGCCAAGCAAAGAACTGAATATTATGCGGAACCTGAAGCTTCCATAACGCATGCCAGAAGGTAGGAATAGCAGGCAAAATACTATCACGAACCACCAACCATTGATAATCATTCCTGACTGAATAATCCTCATTAACAGTGTGTGACTAAATCAAACAGTCCGGGGTAACCTCATCGAACAGAACATGATGGAAGCTATCCATAAACTGCAATAACTCATGAGGGATAACAATATACAGCAGATTGACATTAAAAGAACCCGATGCAAAACCATCCTTGAGAGTAAGCTATGTATCATAAATGTCAAAGAGGGTCCAAGAGACCAATTATCAAACCAGAAAGAGGAGTTACTATTGCTAAATCTCACACTAAATCCACCCTTGAGGACTTGCTTAGCTATGGATAAAGATTTCCAAAAATAAGACCCACCATGCCCCTCATGAGACAACATGGTAGAATCAGCAAGATAACGGTCCTCAACCACACGGACCTAGAACTTATCATGTCGTTGCACTAAACTCCACAAATTCTTCCCCAACAATGCAATATTATTCAAGCGAGCACTACAGATACCAAGACTAGCTACCATGCTTCTTTGGTTTTGTAATAGTCTCCCAAGTCACTAGCGGGATATTACTGCCATTGGCATTACCCCAAACAAAACGACGCACAACAACTTCAATTTGATCACAAACAGATTGAGGAAGCCAATTTAATTGCATCACATACACCGGAATAGCAGACAACACAGATTTCGCCAGGGTAAGCCGAGCCAGTTTGTTTAGGAGATTAGCTTTCCAAGAAGCCAGACTCGAAGTGACATGATCCACAATAAAAGCAAAATCATACTTCCTAACACGACTCTGATGAATGAGGAACCCCAAGTACTTACCAATATTATTAGTGACAGGAATATTGGTTATAGAAACCATCCTATCTTTTAGAGAATTATCCACACACCAAGAAGTCATTGCCTTTGACTTTGCAAAATTAATCTTAAGGCCAGAAGCATTACAGAACTCCTCCAACACCGACTAAAGCACCCTGATCTGAGAGGCTTCTGCTTTTGTAAACAATAAAACATCATTAGCAAAGAAAAGATGAGAAACACCTGTCCCCCTGGGATATGGTAACATGATTCCACCTCCTAGAGCCCACCTCATGCTAAATCATATGGGTCAGCCGCTCCATACAAAGAACAAAGTAAAAGAGGATCTCCTTGGCGAAGACCCCTAATGGCACTAAAAGGTTGGTGTCTCACCCCATTCCAAATAATAGATAGAGAAGATGAAGACACACAATGCATGATCAAACCAACCGTAGGTATAGGGAAATCAAACTCACGAAGTGTAGCCTCAAGGAATCTTCAATTCACCCGATCATAAGCCGTTTCAAGGTCAAGCTTGAACAACACATTTGAAAGTTTAACCAAGCTTAGTGTACTTTAAAAAAAAAACCAAGCTTAGTGTAAAACTTTGTTTATATTTTAAACTCTAAAAGTCTAAATCATTAGTTAATCTGAAGCAATTAGTTGGCAGTTACTTAATTAAAATATGTAATATAGTTATTAGTCTACTCAATAACCATAATAGAACATAGATTTGAAAAATTCAAAGTGTTGAATTATGCAACATTAACATCATGGTCAATCATCAAATCTTGAAATAAATCAGATTGTCTCTTGGTAAATAAAGTATTTTAAAAAAACATTTACAGTAGTCCCTTAAAAAAGAAAATATTTTGTTGACTTTATTCCACCTTTATTTAATTTTTAGAGAGATATAAAATGAGAAATTAAAACAAAATGAGATGTAAATCTCTGTTGATGACTGATTGTTTGGGAACAACTTTTATTAAGCTTTAATTTATTTTTTTTTGGAGTGAGTATATAGTTACTTTCTTTTTTTGAAATTGAGTATATATGTACTTCAAAAAACAAATGGGCTTTATTTATTATACATTAGTTGTAATCGTCAGATTAACAATGACTACTTTTGCATCTTGTGATGAAACCATCTCTTTTAATTAATCTCTCTTTCATATCATACATACCCTTTACTTGATTCCCTTGAGTCAATGAATCTAATTCCTCTCCTCTAACATCTAAGCACCTCTCTTTCCTTTCCCTTCTCTCTCTCATCCGAGAGAGTGAAAGAGCAAGCATCTGTGAGTACTGTGTGTTCATATGTTCGTAGGTGATAGATACCTCACACCAGAACCCAATATCTTTCATTTTCTTACTATCATGAGATGTGAAGGTTTGACTTTCTTTGTCTCTGAAAATCGGAGAAGACTAAAGCAATCTGCTACTTCTACTATAGCAGCAAGTTGCTAGAAGAAATTTAACTGCTAATAGCACTACCAGTCAAGCCTTTTGAATTGAATTGTTCTTTTGTGTGTCATCATCATCATCTTCATATTCTCTCTAGAAAAAGAAGAGGAAGAAAAAGAAGAAACATTATCTTTCAGCAACCCTGGCTAATCCTTGGTGGACTGGTCATCAGGTTGGGTTGCCTGGGGTAGACCCTTCAGGCAACTCACCAAAACTTTCCATCAACGGAAGCGGCAGCCGAAGCATCGGTGGTGATGGCGAAGGGGGAAATAGCAACATCAGGGATGATGAAGATGAAGAGAGAGACGCCGGCGATGAACCGAGAGAAGGTGCAGTTGAGATTGGAAACCGTCGTCAAAGAGGGAGACCGCCAGGATCAAAGAACAAGCCAAAACCGCCCATCTTTGTCACCCGGGACAGCCCGAATTCTCTTCGGAGCCATGTGATGGAGGTGGCCGGAGGAGCTGATGTTGCTGAGAGCGTGGCGCAGTTCGCGAGGCGGCGCCAGCGCGGGGTTTGCGTTCTTAGCGGGAGTGGCGCTGTGGCCAATGTTACCCTACGTCAGCCTGCGGCGCCGGGAGCTGTGGTGGCGCTTCATGGAAGGTTTGAGATCTTGTCCTTAACTGGGGCTTTTCTTCCTGGACCTGCTCCTCCAGGCTCCACAGGACTCACAGTGTACCTTGCTGGAGGACAGGGACAGGTTGTGGGAGGGAGTGTTGTTGGATCTTTAGTTGCTGCTGGACCTGTCATGGTGATTGCTGCTACTTTTGCCAATGCTACTTATGAGAGACTGCCCCTTGAGGAGGATGATGATGATGGTGGTGGTGGTAGCACTGTTCATGGAGGAGGAGGAGGAGGTGTTGGAGGTTCTCCTCCTGGAATTGGAAGCGGTGGTGGTGGGGCCCAGTTGCAGCAGCCTGGAGGACTGCCAGATCCATCTTCTTTGTATAATCTGCCACCAAATTTGCTGTCCAATGGAGGGCATGAACCTTTTCCTTGGTCTCATGGAATTAGGCCACCTTACTAAATGAATATATAACATGTTTGGATCAGCTTCCATCTTTTCTCAGAATAAATTCTGACACTCAGAAGCAACTTACAGAAGCTTCAGCCACTTATCAAAGCTTCTCTCTTGCAGATTTGATTTTGCCTTCAGAGTCCATTATAGAAGGTTTCCGTAATGTAGATCTTGTAGCTGTAGGTTGTGATGATATGTGTTGTCTTTCTGGTTTGGAAGAGAGTATTTGGAAATGAGAAAGGAGCTGCAGGGTTTTTTAGAGTATATAGAGTTGTGAAGGACTCATCATGTGATGATCATGAGAAGAAGAGGAAGCATGTTTAGTATTTGTTTATCTCAGTGTATAGGTATATGAATTAAGTACTTTCTGTGTCTTGTTTCTATTTTGCTTCTGTGCTTATAAATTTGGAATAAAAAAGATGGCGGTGGGCGTTTCTTTAATGGATTTCTGAATTGTTTAACAGTTGTAGTGTCCATGATGATCTAGTATTTTTTTTATCTTTTCAGTTTCTTTAATTTTTTTTTATTAATTATTATACTGATGCTCTTCATGACTATTTAATATGTGATTGGATCATTGATTAGACTTACGAGATGTGAAGAAGCTTGTGTTTTGTTTCTGTTTTTTTTTTTTTCTGGGGAAGAGCTGGGAATGAAATTAATTCTTGTCCTCAAAGATTGCACCTCAAAACACTGGATTTGCTAGCTTGTTCTTAAACATCACCACCTTGTACTTTCATTCTTAACTGTTTTTCTGCTGGGAAGTGAATCACTTCTAGGGTTGGTTTGGGAGACAGTACAGCCTTAAATATATATAGGATAAAGAATAAAGATTCATGTGTTTCATATGTATCATTTTGCGAACTAATTTACTAACAATTAACAACTAACATTGGCCTATAAAAAAAAACCTAGCTCTCTGTACTTAAAAATTCGTTTGTTAAGTCATACCAAACTGATTATTAGGGTTTGTTAATTTAAACTTGATTTGAATATGCACTTTGCTTGAGCCATTGTACATCCAGAAGTGAAAGCAAATACAGCTACCTTTCAGACAACCTTCTTCAAGGATTATCATATTTTTTTGTCCACTTTTAATTTGATGGATTCAGACTCACTTTCTGTTTGGTCTCATTGCATTCTACTATCTATTCCACTTAATCTCATTTTTTCCTAACATATTATTGTAAAATACTTTTTTTTAAAGCCAAATATGTATGAGTATCATTTGTCAATGTTTCAGTAAAAAGAGTAGATAAACATGAATGTTGTAGGTTTTCAGGATGAAAAGGGAGTTCAATGCATTTCTCTAAAGAATTTTTCTTCAAACTGCGACATTTCACTATCGTCACATTTGAAATGAAAATTTGAAAAGAAAATAATGGAAAAAGTTTTAGTGTTATCCTCTCACCTAGTTACCCGCATTATTGAAAAGGGGGAAGCTCTCACCCACGCGAACAAAAAGTGATAAAAACCCTAATGTCGATTCAACCTGATGACATACTTTTTTCTTTGAACAACAGAAATTCATTTATTGAATTGGAAAAATACTAGAAACACTAAGGGCCCGTTTGGTGGTCAGGATAGGATATGATATGTGAACAGGATATCAACAGGATAGGATAAGAGCAGGATAGACTCTTATCATATCCTGTGTTTGAGGTGCACATGATAAGAACATGATATGATAAGGAAAAATGTATCAGATTTATATTTGAATAAAAAATACATTTAAAATTGATCATTCTATTAAATTTAATTTCTTTACATTTTCATGAATAAGTCTATATTTTAAAATAAATAAAATTAATTTAAATTTTATTAATTAGCCTATTTTATTGTTTTGAAGATGCCCTATATGTTAAATAAAATTATGCAGTTAACCGATTGGTTTTCACTTAGTTGTGACACGTGATAATTAACAATAAAAGTTAACTAAATTAAGAATATTATTATTTCAAAAGTACTTTATATTTGAATTATAAATTATTATATAAGTAGATAAGTAGTTTTAAATAATAGGAGATGAAAATAAAAAATTAATCTATTACTATTAAAAAATCAATATTTGTAATCAATGTTTTTCACTTAGTTGTGACACGTGATAAACAATAAAAATTAACTAAATTAAAAATATTATTATTTCAAAAATACTTTATATTTAAATTATTATATAAGTAGATAAATAATTTTTAGATAATAGGATATGAAAATATTAAATTAGTCTATTATTATTAATAAATCAATATTTGTAAGTGAGTAGTATATTTTACTATTTATGAATAATAATTTTATTTATTTTTATTTTAGTTAAATTAATATTTTTATATTTATTAATTAATATTATTATAAATTATAAATTATATAATATTAAAATAAATTAATTTGGAGTTAGGATACTGAAAGAAAATAGGCTTAAATGCATTTTGTGCCCCTGATGTTTTAGGGGCGTGCAAATGACACCCCTCTTCTAATTTTGTCAACGTTTGTACCCTCAATATTTTGAGAAAGTATAGCGAATGCCCCTCCGTCAAATTGACGTTAAAAAACTAACGGAGGGGCTGATGTGGCTTTTTTTATTTTTCTTTTATTTCCTCAAATGACACGTCCTTAAATAAAAATCAGAAACTTGAAAGGGGGTGGGGGAGATTTGAACTCAGGACTTGAAAGTGGCAAAACACACACTTTACCAGTTAAGCTACACAAACAATTAGCAATGTTTATTCATCAAAATGTAATAAACATAAGGCAGTGGCTACGGTGCACAACCGATCAAATGGTGTACACATACACGAGCTAAAATAACCGTTAGATATAATAATTAAATAAATGAACGGCTGTGATGCATTACCGGGTACTAGCCATGTATGTTTCCCTTTAAATTGTTGTTTCCTCCTTCGGAATTAAATAAATTGCAAAAGAAGGCTCCTACATAATTGCTATAGTAGGCTCATGTGAAATTACAAATTTACCCTGTATTGTAACGGAACGGCCCCATCAAACAACCACCATTCTTTCCCTTCTTCGTTATTCGTTATCCCACTTGCAACTTAATTTGGGGGAGGTCGACATCAACCGATTTTGTGCCAAATATGAAAATCAATCAACCTAGATCATGATGCACGCTTGAACTCATGATGCATGAAGGAACCCATATCACCATTTGTGAACCAGCCCGGAATCAAAGACCCCGAGCTTGTTTCCTCTGGTTGGACCTCTCTGAAATGGGGTGAGGGTGAGCTCGAAATCAACCCAGATGGTTTTCCAGACATTCGTTTGAAGTGACGACACCCGATGCATGAGTCAATTTCGTTGGCTAGATCCTCTGGTTGGACCTCGCTGGACCTCGATGAAAATTCGTGAAAAAGGATGCAAGACATGGAAAGAGATGTTTGAAAACTTGACAAGAGGTTCGTATCCCATCTATGGTTGAAAACATGGCATTGCGATTTATGGTTTTTTGTCCTTGCCTAAATTTTCCCTTAACTAAATTTATTTTCCCTTAATTTGTGCATGATGAATGCAATGGAATGTGCCTAAATTTTGCCTTGGTTTGAGCATGATGAATGTAATTGAATGACTAATTGGTAGTATGAATCGCAAGATAAAGTCTTGTATGGGTTGTATGGGGTTGGTGTTGATGCAAGATAAATTTTCCCTTGTTTTCAATGCCTTTTATTGCAGTGTAGTTAAGTCAGTTTGTGAGAATCATGTGGTGCTTGATAGTGCTTGATGTAATGGTAAATTTTGGTCCATAAATCAGTTTTGTCGACCAAATCTGGTATTGAATTGATAATGTTTAGTTCTGATGGTCATATGTTGATGTTGTTGTCCAAATGTGAGAGTTCATGAGCTTAAATGTGAGAGATTGGCTTGCCAAAATTAGACTTCCTACTAATTCAATATTTTGCAAGTAATAAGAGCATGTGATTTGAAACCAAGAACCTCCTTTAATTAAAAGCATTGCAATAGCTAAGTACAGCCCCAATACAACAGCAAAAAGACCCTTTCCTACAAAATAAATGCCCAGATTACATGGATCCAAAAGACTGGGCATTATCTAATCTCATCAGCTCTTAATTGGACTAAATAAGAAAAGGGCCAAGAACACATTGGGCCACTTAGGACATAAAAGACAACACAAAGGCCAAGTACACATTGGGCCAACTAAATAAAAGACATAGACATAAACAAAACATAGGACCAACTACATAAAAGACAATCACATTTTTGTGTTGCAATAGGATTCAGCCTTCATCTGCAATTCTGCTCTGCACTGGTTGTGTAATCCTTGCAACAAGCCAATGCAAATCTTCATGCGAACTGAATCTTCATCAATCTACATCACATAGGCAAAACCAAATATAGTATAGTTTAGGGCAGGGCCATAGTTTAGTGACTATGGAGTATTTAGGAATAGATATTTTGGACTTAGAGAAGAAAGTTTTAATTACCTCTCCACATATGTGTGGATTGAAAAAATCTTCTATATCCATCCAATGAAGGACCCAAACTGCCGAGTTATAACTACAATGTAATTAAATTAAAATGGTCATGTTAATTCCCTCATGAAGAAAACTAATTGCAGGAAGGAAATATTGAAAGTGATATTTACTATCTTCCAGGTCCAGTATTGTTGATCCCATCAACAACTGAAATCTCCCATCCTTCCACTCCAAGAAGTTGAGTTAGGCTGTTTGATGTCATGTATTGAGTGAAAACAATCTGAGATATTGCTCCACACTAGGAAAACCAACAAAAATGTGGTTATGAATATGTAGTGTAAAGTGAAGTTAGTTCTACTCTAGTAGGGCCAACTTGAATAAAACTTCTTACCAATCCCCTGATAGTATTTTTTCTTGTCAAATCATTCATACTCATACAACCTGATTCCCAGAAGTAAACCATTTGGTCTGTGACAGAAATTACTGCCATGTACCAAAGACCACAACAACCCTCAATGGGAATGTAAACCTAATCACATTTATCATGGTTAGTGTTCCCATGTGTAATAAATTTTTGATTAAGCAAAAAAGTACTTTGATTGAGTGACATACATAGTGTAGATTATCAAATGCTGGCATCCAGTCTTTGAGGTATTTCTCAGTGAGTGTGATATGGCTTGTCCCTTTCATAACATCCACCTGGAAGATTACAAAGAAAAAAGGAATATTTAGGCTACTAATGAGTCTTTGAGGTATTTCTCAGTGAGTGTGCTAGGGTTTGCCCCTTTCAATGTTGTTACATTACTTACCACAAATGAGGGTGGAAAAGCCCACACTGTTGGTGTAGGTGTCAAGCTTTGGATCCAATTGATTTTCAAGGCCATGAACAGCACAATCTAAAAAACAATAGTGTTAGGCATCTAGCTCATGCATGCCATTATCTATTTAAGATTTATTCAATAATTATGAAAAAGATTTCTTGCCAATATCATAAGCTCATGGCATGCCTATTGTAGCAAACCCTTAAGTTACCTTTTTCTCCACTATGACACCTGGACACAATCGTTGAAAATCCTTACGTGTACCATAAGTCTCACCCATGAGGAATAGAACTTCGCTGTAAGTGTGAGTATTGTTCCAAAGTTAGAATCATTTTAATGTCCAATGTGAATTGTAATTTGGAAGCTTTTTTACCTTGGATCCAATGTATTTCTGAACACATAATCAGCAAGGTTTTCTTGGTCATTGTTCAAACCCATTTGTGTAGTTGGCATGAACAAATTTGTGAAGTTCTGTGAACAAAACACCATAAACATGGAATGTTAAATAATATCATAAAAATTAGGTGTTAAGTTAAGGTTTAGGTAATTCCAACACTTGTTTAACCTTAGGAGAACATGGTGACACACTTCTTAGTACATCACATGCAGGTTTCTTTCCCCTAGCAACATCCTTGTTTCTGCTACTTCCAGGTAGTTATTGATCAGGTTTTATGTCAGCATCTACAGATGAAGCTGACTCGATCTTAACCTTTTTGTTTCTATTATCAGTTGGTGAATGAGTGAATGACAACCTCCTTGCTTGAAGTGCAGCAGAGTTGACAACATTAACCTGTAGATATTCATTTCATGTCTATTATTTTACCTTCCAACACTGAAATAAAAAATATTCTAAGTCAAAATGAAAGTAACACATACAAGGGTTTGATGGGGCTTTGCACTTTGAACTCTGCGGAAAGCACTACCAACAACCTTCTTGGTTGTGAACTTTTCATGTAGGAAGGTCTTTTTAACATTTGGTAGTGAAATATGCATTCTGGACACATGGTTGTCAGCCAAGTTCACTCCTTCATCATAATGAGAAGCATCATCATCATCAGATGAAATGTCCATTATAACCTTCGTGAGCACAGGCGATGGTGGAATTTCCCTACTTTGTTTTGGGTGTTTAGGTGTTAATGTGGTTTTTTGTTTGATCCTTGAAGGAGGTGTAACATGCACCTCCTTTTTTTTGTTTCCAACCATATCAACTTTTGGGGTCATTTGGAATCTTGAGAATGCGTTGGATGTGTTGGATTCATGTAGAGTCAGAACCTGTTTCAAGTCCTTAGAAATAGCTAGGCATTGATCTTCCATAGCTTCCATACGACGCTCAATTCCCTACACAAAAGTGATATCGTATGGTTTAATAAACACATGGTGATAATTTTGATTGCAAAATAAAGATGTGGTTGCTATTGTAGACACACCCGGATGCATGTATTTTGATCACAGATTGCATTTAAAATCCCTTGGATGCCAAGACTTATTTCATTCCATCTCTTTTCCATTACCTAAAAAAGGGTTAAAAAGGCAAGGATGTTATGGTTGGTGAGATAGAGAAGAAGTGAGGAGTGGAAAATAGACATAGGGAATAGAAACATACCACCATCAAGTGGTCCCTTCGAGCATCGAATTGAATGCAGTCCCCCATTCCTTCTTGAAGATCTTGTCCCCTCTCACCATTCTGATTTGGACTGCTCATGTTAAACCAAACCAACCAAGTAGAGGTTCAGAGATTGAGTTAGTAAGTGAGAATGAGAATGAAGAGGTTAATGGTTAGTTGTGCCATCTACTTATACAAGAACATGTGGCATCCAATGCTTGTGTACTAAACCGTAGACAAGCAAGGATTTCTTGGTATGTTAACTAAGGCCAATGGTGAGTGAATGACAAAAGAAGTAGTATAGGTTAGAAGGCACGATACCATTTGTTTCTACTTTCATGCATGCATTTATTGCATGTAACCATGTATTTGACGTTGGGTTGATGCGTGGCCACCCTATCCCATTTGTACTAGGTAGATTCCAACCTTGTATGTTGTGTGGTTTCATGAATTAAAAAAAGGACCGGTCAATGTGAATTTGTTTGGTTCGACCTAAGACAAATATATAGGCAACAATACACCCTAGACCAAAAACTCAATTGAGTTACATTTAATCTTGTACTTATTTGAGTGACATTTTATAATCAAATCACCATTCACATTTGATTGAACCTTATTTATTTGTTAATGTAATTATGTTGTAGCTTTTTTTTCTAATGAGATTGTCTTTTCCACTAATTGTCTTTATCATGTCAACATGTGCTTAAACTCATTATTTGATTTTGTGTTAATGTTGTTTATAATAGGAGTAAGGGAGTAATGGAAAAATGTTGATTCATGATTACATCATGATGAGAAGGGTGTTCCATGAAGAACATAAGGATCATGCAAGGATCTTGACACCCAAAAATGGAACTAGGTTGACTTCAAGTATGAGTAAGAACAGGCAAAGATCATTCATTAATACTCATTGACAAAGTAGTTTGAGTTGAAGTTGTTAACTTCTTCAATCTTCCATCATTCCTCCGGCAATAAACACCAATGTTGCATTAATCATGAAATTAACTTACGACCAGTTCAATTTATAACTTCCCATTACTTTGACTTTCCATTTTGTCATTTTCTATGGAGGCAAGTTGTGGTTTCGAACGCTTGTTGTACCTTGGCATTTTTTATTACGAAAACCTTTTCAATAGTACAGTAGCAGACCTGAGCAGGTTGTTGATTGTGACAATACAAATTGTGGAAGCATTATGACAACTTTAGGTTCATAGGCATCGTTCCATCGTTCCTCACAAACTTTCACTATAACGGGTTATTTTGACAACCAAGGCAAAAAGCAAGGTTCAGATTATCTTCAAGTATTTTTTCCATTTGGTGATTCTTCTTATTCTCTCCAACACGTGAAGACCTGTATAAGCAAAGTATCTGCTGTAACCAATTGTGGGGTGAACGAAGTAGTTAGTTCCTCAAGTAATTAAGGTGAGGAATGAAGTTAGGGAAGTTAGTTCCTCTAGTTAGTTTGTCCAATTAGACCTTCAGACAAGTACTCCCTTATTAGTTGCATGATTAATGCAGATTAGTAATTAAGCCCCTCAATTAATTAAATAACCCTTTAAATTTGGGTGAGCTCTCACCTCCTCTATTGTCACCTCAACAGACCCAATTGTTCTTCATCTCCTTCTATTTCTTCCCCTCTTTCACTCAATCTCTTCCTCAACCATGAGAAGGCCATGTTCCTCTGGTTCATGTGCTTCTACGGGTACATACTCCATGCCTCCTGGAGGAATATGTGCGTGTGGTGAACTCATTGTGTACCTCACATCCCACACTAATAATAATCCAGGAAGACATTTCTAGAGATGCAGGAATTTCAAGGTAAAAAATTGTACATAATTTCAATTTCAGTCAATTTTAATTTGATTCCATTCATTGAAATCCTTCACTTTTCACAACAAAATACCTTGCACTTTTTTTTCAGACACCAAGGGACTGTGGATTCTTCTTGTGGGATGATGA